>NC_087550.1:112712644-113044144 GCF_036250125.1 Pseudopipra pipra | reverse complement strand
ACTTCAGGCAGTGCCTTGCTCCTGAAGCCCCCTTAGTGCACTCTATGAGCAAACTGAAGCTGTACCTGAGTGGAGTTAGATAGTTGGTTTTTCCACGGCTCCTCTGCGCTGCTGGTCAGGTTTGTGCGGTTATGAGGTAGAGTGAGTGCGTTTCGCTGCGGGTAAGGCACGTTTCCATTACTTCCACTTTCTGTTATGTGATTATTGCCTATCAAAATAGTGTCTGTACTACCCAGCGTTCTTGCTGTGCTGCAGGGAACGGGGCCTGCTGGAAAGGGTCCATTAGCCATGGGCTGCCCGGGGCAGGCGGGACGGATTCCACGCTGAGCGACGTTAGGCACTCTGGTCAGAGCAACCTGCGGCTGCTGGCCAGAGACAGAGTTTGTAGGCAGTGATGAATCAGCTGTTGGCCCATTAGGAATTCCAGTAGATCGTACCTGTGCAACTCCTGTTTGTCTCATCTAACGGAACGGGAACAAAGCACAAGAATATTGGCTGCAGAATTTAGAAAGTAAGGATCATGCAATGTTTGTGTACTTTTACTGCACTGGCCAATTCCAATTTGACACATCTTCACGGTTGCTTTTGAGAACCGAGATGACTGCCATGCTCATGAAAGTGCTGAGTAAATTTGAAGGTAAAGCTATCAGCACACTTTTCTTCTGAGCCCTTCATTTTGAGTATTTTACTGCTGAAACTGGACACTGAGAGAGAGAGAGAAGTGAACAAGGACAGGAGGAGAGAGATCCTGCAATACCGCTCACTATGACTGCGTATTTTTCAAGTAAGACTCCTTTCAGATGTGTCCACTCACTTCAGTTGAAAAGTGTGGCTTGAAAATTTTTACATTATCTGGCAGCCCTATAATAAAACACAGCTAAGCCCATTATGTTTCAACCACTAATCCACAACTGTACTTTATACAAAAAAAGACAAATTAATGCAACGCAGCAAAAGGCACGAGAACTCTGTGCAACAGAAATTATTCAGAATTTCAAGAAACACAACAGACACCATTACTGAGAAAAGTTTTGTAAAAGAGAAAAAATATTTTTGTTCTCACCTGCTGGTGTTGCTGCATCAAGACAAACTGACTCTCCAGCTGTTCCAGCATAAGTTTCTGTGCTGGATTTAGATTATTTCGGTTTGCACGCAGCTGTTCCAAGTGCTAAAAAAACAGCAGTGTGGTTCAGAATTGTTAAAATTGCATGGCCTTTTTAATAACTTTCTTGCATACAATATTAAAAAGTACCCATGAAGGCAAGACTTATAAAGCTGAAAACAATTCTGAGATTTCTGCTGCAGACTGAAACATCTTTCCTTACACTATTCTGCAACCAAACCTTATCACCAGTTACTAAAACTGAAGAGACTCTGTAAATTATTTGAGTGTATAATTATTATTACCACACTAAAATTAAGTGTGCTGGTACTGCAAAAGAAAACTACATTCAAGTATGATTATATGGAATTCTTATCGTAATTATGTATACTTTAGCACCTTTTTGTACTGTGCTATTCTTTTATTAATACTGTTCATCACAAAGTTAATTAAACCTACATTCACACACGAAAATTTCTTCAGAAAATATAAAAAACAAACCCAGAAAACTATGTAACTTAATTAGAGAGCGCAATATCTTGTTACAATACTGATCTTGTTTGCAGCTGATAAATTTAAGTGTCTATTACCAAAAGATTTGATCTTTTTATTCATTTTTAGCTACTCAGCACATCCCATCATTCTACCAGTAAGTCTGCTGCTTTCAAGTGGTATGACTTAAAAACAGGATGTTCATGCCAAGCTCCCTGGATTAACAGTAGCTTCCATTCTGAAGTCCCTCTGGAAGGGACTGCAATGAGTAAGACAGAAATACATGTATGTTATATATGTATATATAACATGCCATATCCATCCAGCCTCTAAGCTGCCAACTTTGAAGATGTAATAAAGGTTTTATTCCCTCTCCTCTTTTACCATCTATTTTTGGCTTTCCTACTCATATGTGCTGGAATTTGGTCAAGCTATTGCCAGCAAGTCCAGTAAGTGTACTTAGATAGAGAGGCCTACTTAGGTTCTGCTTAGAGGAGGAAGTTGGATCTGGAAAAAGGTGAAAGTGAAAAGGGGGAAAAAGTAGCAGGATGTAAAATGAGCAGAGAGAAATAATGAGAATGCTTGGAGAGAGAGAGATCCAGAAGAATGACTGAGGAAGGACCAAAGCAGTGGGGAGGTGGGAGGAAGAGGGAAAGGAAAATTATACAGTATAATAAAGCCAATATTGTTCAGAGAAACAGCTGAAGAACTATACTGGAATTGAGGAGAACACTGCTCAGTCAATCAGAATGCCTTGTCTGCATCTGCACTGTGTTCCCTTCTATTTTTCTTTGCATCCAAAGCAGTATCTGCAATACATGGTTGAAAGTTTCCAGCTAGGCCTGATTTTCAAAATATGGAATTCCTGCTGAAGTTCACAGCATGCACTAATGAACTGAAGAGACAACAAAATATCATAACAAAAAATACCTAAAATAAGATTTCCAAACTAAAATTGATCATTTCATATAACTGTACTAGATGACATAAAGACAGAAAAGCAGTACCAGATTTCATTTGAGTAATTGCATTCTGTAGAATGTGGTTGTTTGTTTATGCAGTTTGATACAAGAAGCTACCTCAGAGGAAAAGAAGATTATATTACAATACTTCTACACCTCTTTCAATATCCCCCACATTACAGCAACTCACAGAACTCACTTGGCATGAAAGTGTGATAATTTGCATACCTATCTTTAAAACATCGTAAGAAAAAAGAGCTACTGTATGTTCTTACCTTATAAATTATAGAATTCATACAATGTAAGTGTTCAGTTTCTGCCAGAGATCATTTATTTTACTACAGAACTAATCTCACCTAGAGAATCCATAAATATTAGAACAACTTGAACTACACCCTGGGAATTATTTGGGAAGTATTTCACACTGAATTTCAGAAATGTGAAACTGAAACATGTCCCGGATTTATTTTCTTAAAAGGAAAAAGGAAAGGAACAAAAAATATATCAGAGCTTCTGAAGATCTTCCATACCTACCTGTAATTTCTGTGGTGTCAAGCACCAAGAATGAATTTGTTGCTGTACAGGAGGATGTGACACTGTATGGCCACTGCTCCAAACATCTGAAGTATTCTGAGAGAAAACATTACATTAAAATGTGTGACTATCGAAGGGTCAACCTAATTTCTTTTACTATCTAGATTTTATCTTGCTTATGAAAGAACTAGTCATTGTTTTAAGGATAACAATATAAACAAAGAATACACTAAAATACACCAAGTCTCATTCTACCATTCCCAACAGTATCAGAGTAGTCTGAGGAAAAAGTTAATGATACCTAATATCATAACGAGAAACAAGCAAATCAAATTATGCAATTAACTTAAATGTATGCTACTTTTAAAACTGAATACTTTATCTACTGTAACACTATTACATGATGATGAAACACTTGAATTCTAAATATAAGCAAAGGCAATAGACAGGATGACATGATTGTCTCCCTCTCCACCATCAGACTACAGCTGTACTTCTTCCCTTACACAGCTATGACTGCAGTATAGTGCCACTGACCTGCACTGCCCTTACGTCTGAACTGGAATCTGATTAAACACATCACTGAAAAAATCCTTTTAAAAATTTCTAAAAACATTCCCCACCTTGATGCCAAAGGATTAAAATTTACAGCACAAATTCTGTGCATGCTGCATCATTTGAATACATATTTCCATATAATTTTGGTAGGGGGCTCTAGTTCATTGGAATATATACCTTTGTTGGACTAGATGTTCTTTTCCTCTTGGCAGGACTGGTCAGGTCATCTACTTGGCTAGAAGGAATCATGTGTAGTGGCAAGGATTGCTGTGAAATTGGTGTTTGAGTGAGGCCTAGTACAGGTTCAGTATTTGGATGATGAGGTTTACAAGCCTAAGAATCACAGAAGGAAGACAAAAATATGGTTCTATATATTCTTAATGCTTTCCTTTAAATTCTATAATTTTAACAGCCCACACGTTTTAAAAGGGCCGAGTAGATATTCTGAAGCTGATCTCAATAACTGAAAAATCAGTTTCCATATGGTCATCAATGGAGGAATGTGTACCTTTCACGGGATTATTAAACCACTGCAGCATTTCTATTTAAGATGAAACCTTTTAAAATCATGAAAATCCACAAAGGTTCTAAATTGGTACCCCCATACTTCTCCCACATTGTAGGGAGCTTCTTGATCTAATATCCCTTTGCAAATAAATCAAAGGCCTTTTTTTAAATAAAAGCCAATCCTGTGCTCAATAAAATAAGCTTGACCACTACCGATTGTAAAGAACCCTTAAAGCTGGGCACCTGCAGAACATAACCCAACTTCTCACCTGCTGTGCTGTGTTCATGGCACCCTGCCTGGAGGTAAGCTCTGCGGGGATTGGTAGGCTCCATGCCTCCTCAATACTAGGAAGTAATTTAGTTTTATTCTGTAGACTACCTTGTGGAAGGTTACACAACTGAGCCTAGGAAAAATTATGTAAAAAGCAAATTTAACACAAGCCTACTTTAGTAAGAGCAAGTCCATGAAATCTTCCTAAATGCTGTAGCTAATTATGTCTTAAAGAGAGGACAGATTTAAAATTTTGGGTTTTAGAAAGGTGCTAAGTATAAAGAGGGTAACCAGAATATAAACCTTTGTGAGAATCAGAACAAAGATGAGCTCTGGATTCAGAGGTCTCATAATTCCTTTTTTTTCTGAAATTGCAAACAAGAGTGAAAAGATAGTGTGTGCGTATTCTCACTATATGTTATGAGAACTTAAAAATGTAGACAATACAAAGAAAAAAAGCAAAGTGATGTAAAACAGTATGTTTTGATTAAATGTGCAAAATAGGGTTTATAAGGAATTAAGTTCCACTTAAAAATGAAGAAATAAAATATTACAGGCTATGATATGCTTACAATACACATGAAAACAGGTTATACACACCACAAACAATTTCAAGTTAAACTTGTGTGTTACTTCTCCCCTCCCCTCTGCTGTGTATTTGGATGAGTTATTTCCCCCTTCTTAAAAACATTAGTTTTACCTGTAAATACTTTATCCGTGCTGCAAGTGCAGAGGTATTACTACAATTTTTGCTCCTAGTTGCATTTAAGTAGCATTTAATGGCATCCTGAGGCTGGTTGCAGGACTCATAGAGTGTGCCTAGGTCCATCCAGGCTGCAGCATGGCCATGGTCCAATTGTACAGCACAGATATAGGCCTGTAAAGCATCCATAGGCTGATTTTGCTGTTGGTACAGCACACTGAATAGAAAGATTAGTGAAGTGGAGAATTAATAACAAAGTCAAAATACAAACAACCCAAATAATACACATCCTCCTCCCCCCCCCCCCCCTAAACTTTGGCAACATATAAACCACAGAAACAATGTATACAATTTTAACATGCAAAATTCATCTATACGCTGCATATTCAGTATTTTAAAGGATTGAGAAAATAAATTCATTATTTAAACTTCATATCAGACAAGTCTGACAACATGAAGGTATAAATTAAAAAAAGCTTTACAGTCACTCAGCACACAAAATAGTTAAAAAGCTGATATTCTTTATTTATATATATATATATTAGCATGGAATAATACCACTGTATTACCCTGAATCGTTCTTACCCTATAGAACACCATGTATCTGCACTTGCTTCTGATTTATCAATAGATTGCCTATAAGATATAAAGGCATCCTGAACTTTCCCAATACTTGAATAGCACCTAGGAGGAGAAAAAAAGAACTTTGGTAATATTTATAGAAGGTAATCATTGAGGATGGCTTACCAAGACTGATTTGATAAACGTTAAGTCATGCAAACACACACACTCATCACTCGCTGTTTCTGAGTGCCAGACACAAGCAGACTAAAACATCTTAACATGTATTACTAATTATACATTTGAGAAGTACACCAAAACTACTTAAACCCAAGATCACTGTGTTTGTAAGGAAAACAGTCACACCATATTCAAAAGACTTACATGCCTTTCCCTTGTGATAGCTTATCAGTCAATAAGAACAATGTTTATCTACAGACAGCATTATAAAGAAACAACTAAGTTACCTATTTCATCAAACAAATGGTTATAAAACTTAACGTACTACAAGACAGAATTATTGGGAGATATTGACCAACGCAATGAGGATGGTTCCTGATTGCCTGGGAAGCTTTTTATGTGCATTTCTTGCATCTCAATAATATTCAATTAATGAAAAACAAACCAGTTACTTGTACTGCACATACAGATCACCAAATTGTGCTACTCTGAATGTTTTTTTAATTTCTTACTTTAGTATTTTTCACATACAAATTCAAAGGTATTCTGGCATTAAAGGGAACTACAATTATACCACAGGGAATAATACCCACTGTTTTAAAATCAAAAGCTTCAAATAAAGCCAAGATCAAATATCTGTATATATACATTTACTAGTTTAATTTGTAATAGCTGTGTCTTATGTTGTTTGTAACAAGTTTCACTGTTGTAAAAATAACTGACAACTTTCAAAACACATAAATAGCATCAGAAAATTTATTCTAGTAAAAAATAAAACCCAAGCAGAACAGTACAGGCAAAGGTTTGTCAAACATGCTACACTCTTTCAAGTATTTTTGAGGCACACTAGGAAAGGAATACAATAAAATACAGCATTACTTTGCCTAAAAACATCCATTAAGCCTGAATAGAATGTTTCAGAAGATCATTTTAATTACAGTCTAACCCAATTTCCAACAAACATGCTTCACTCTGCTTGCTTATCAGATACATAAAGCCTCTCATTAGAGCAGCACTGACATGAGGCCCCCAACAAAACTTAGGGTGATGGAGTTTTTCCAGTGGAGAGGAGGGTGGTGGTGATATGTTTTTGAAGGCAGATTTAAACCAACTACCAGCAGAGGAAGGAATTACACAAGGGAGTACACGAAGAAGGAAAAAGTAAATGCACAACCCCATAACACACTTTCTTTCCTCTTCTGCCACCGTATGCAATGGAAAAACGGGGCACAGAAGCATTTTTGCTCTAATCCTCCCTGCAAAATATAAGAGATGCTCCAACTAAATTTTCCACCCTTATTTCCTGCATTTCCCCCCCTTGTCTGCACAGTCCTGGGTTTCACTGTGACCACGTGTAAGCTGTGGCACCGCAGGAGCTGGAGCAGAGCAGCTGCACACAAACAGTTCATGGAGTCCTGGCTCTGTCCTGCTGCCTAATAACTCAACTCACAGCACATGGAATGGGACTAATGAAGGAAAAACAGGATTTCAGCCCAGTGGAAGATCAGATGAGCCAGGTGATCCCTGGCTCCCCTTCCCTTTTCCCTCCACATCTCCCTTTGCCCTTCACACTCAGTGCTGGTGTCCTTCCCTCAGCCTGCACACACTCCCTCAGCTGGCTGAATCATAGAATCATAGAATCATAGAATCGATTGGGTTGGAAAAGACCTCCGAGATCATCGAGTCCAACCCTTGGTCCAAATCCAGTCCATTTATTAGATCATGGCACTCAGTGCCACATCCAATCTGCGTTTAAAAATCTCCAGGGATGGTGAATCCACCACCTCTCTGGACAGCCCATTCCAATGCCTGATCACTCTCTCTGTAAAGAATTTTCTCCTGATATCCAACTTAAATTTCCCCTGGCGGAGCTTAAGCCCGTGCCCCCTTGTCCTATTGCTGAGTGCCTGAGAGAAGAGACCAACCCCCACCTGGCTAGAACTTCCCTTCAGGTAGTTATAGACGGTGATGAGGTCACCTCTGAGCCTCCTCTTCTCAAGGCTAAACAACCCCAGCTCCCTCAGCCTCTCCCCATAGGACTTATGCTCCAGTCCCTTCACCAGCCTTGTTGCTCTTCTCTGGACCCGCTCCAGCACCTCAATATCCTTTCTGAACTGAGGGGCCCAGAACTGAACACAATACTCAAGGTGTGGCCTCACCAACGCAGAGTACAGGGGAAGGATCACTTCCCTGCTCCTGCTGGCCACACTATTTTTGATACAGGACAAGATCCCATTGGCCTTCTTGGCCACCTGGGCACACTGTTGGCTCATGTTGAGCTTCCTGTCAATTAGTACCCCCAGGTCCCTTTCTGCCTGGCTGCTCTTCAGCCACTCTTTGCCCAGCCTGTAGCACTGCATGGGGTTGTTGTGGCCAAAGTGCAGGACCCGGCACTTGGCTTTATTGAACTTCATCCCATTGGAATCAGCCCATCTCTCAAGTCTATCCAGATCCCTCTGCAGAGCCCTCCTGCCTTCCAGCAGGTCGACACTCCCTCCCAATTTAGAAGAAGCCCTGTCCTAGAGGAACAGCTGGAAGAATGGGATTGGCATGACAAAAACAAAAATAGGTTCCAGTTGTATTTGATCAGAATCTCCAAGAACATAACCTGGAAGGTACTGAGGCTAGGATATTAATTTTATTTTTGCCTCATTCTTTTCTGCTGTATTTCTCAACAGAACTGGCCTGTTCTCATATGGACTTGAATTGTCCTTAAAGATTTCTCCAAAACCTGATTATTTCAATAGTTACTGCTGGTTTGTGTAAAGTACTCTATTGCCTTAAACAGGAGACCAAGAAAACTCATTCAATCGATATGACTTACATCTGGGAGTATGTTACTGTCTTAAAGTACAAAATTACAGAACACTCAAATAGAAATTAGAATAGATTAGTCTGAGCTATCTTGGCCTAATGGACAGTTGCACTGTATGTACTTTATAAATGGATGTATACCTAGGAAAATATTTGTATTTTAGTGCAAAAGCTGATTGAGATTAGAAGGGAGATTCTGAGAAAATAAAGAGCAAAAGAACTGTGAAAAAGGTATAAAAAAAGTATCAATTTACAAAAAAGAGAGAGAGAACAGAAGATGTGGGAGGAAGAGGAGAAACAGGTAAAACCAGGCAGGGCATATTCAGATTACTGTAAATGTGCAGACTGAATAATAACTACAAAAAAAGCAGGACCACTTGGGTAACATACTTAATTTCAATTTCTAATCTATATTCATCCCAAATATGTTAGCACCTTGTCTTTTTATACACTTCCCAGAAAATGTAAGACTCCAGTACATTCATATATCCTTTCCCTTCAATTTTCCTCTGAAAGGATTAAGAAGAAAAACAGTGTAAAATACCCACAATAATGAGTATCCTCAAAAAAATTTACAAATCTAGTTACAGTGTCTATAAAGTCTTTTCTCACCTTCCAAGGAAATACCAGGATTGACCAGAATTTGGATCTGCTTCTAGAGATTTCTGGAGATACTGTATAGCATAGCTTTCCTTGGTTGCCTTGTCTCCAAGCTGATCCACGGTGTGATGCATCCAGCCTACAAAAAGAATCCATAAATGGTAGAAGTGAAATTCCCCAGGACCATTTAATACTTTGGCACAGCAGGATATTGATAGCATTGATGTCTCTTTAAAAACAGGAATACCAAACAATAACATCACTTACATATAATATTATGAATGTACTGTTAAAGGATTTTTTTTTTTTAAATAATTTTCTATGAGATTAGTAGCATAATTATGAACTGCTCAATCTTCTAATACAAAAAGTGAATCTGAAAATGTATACTCTCTCCTCCTCTGAACACAGATACCTACCCAGACACTGAAAAATGCCACCACCATTCTCTCTGTCACACATATCAATTATGTAATATATATAACATATATAATATCTACACATTATGTTTACTCCTTTTCTTCTAAATTCTCATATTTGACCTGTATCTACATTTTGACTAAGATATTTTGCATCTCCACTTAAAGCTTTCTTACACTGTCATTTCATCTTCATTACTACAACATCCTTCCTGTTCACCTTGACAAATGCCATCACCTCTCATCTACATAACAAATTCATCTAACCACACATCATATTCTTTCAAAGGCCTTTTCTTCTTTCATTACATTAGACAAGTTATTCATCCCCACTTTAAAGGCCTCCCACAATTCTTTCTCCCAAACAGTATTTTACATGCAATTAAAACACATCTCTGCTCCGGCACTGACGCAAGGCTTGGTTACCATTCCAAATAAAGCACCTTCATCATCTTCTCAGGCTGCTCCTCATCTGCCTCTATGCTCAGATGGAATTCCTTCAAGCAGCCACAAAACCATCTCAGTGCTGTTCATACAATGAGTACAAACAAGGAAACCCTTTGTGGCAGGCAGCCTGTTTGCTGAAATCACTACATACCACAATGCTCAGCAATGTCTTGCTGTTCCCTCAATATCCATGTGTTTGTTTTAACAATCCACTGCTTTTCAGCCAACACTGGCAAAATGTAAGATGTGACAAAGGACTGCCCCTATGTGTTTACAGTCTCCCAGCCATAAACGGTCCCTTGTGGGACACTATGATACCAATTTCATAAAATACCCAGGGGTTTGTATAAAGTTCTAGTTACCTACAGAATTGTACACACAGCTGCACTGTACCTTCATTTAAAACCTCTGTGAGCTAAACTTCAGCACCTTAAGCTTATCTAAGCTTTTTGATAAAGTCTAACTACAAGGTAATATCAAAGGATCAGATTCAGATCTCATCTGAAATGCCAGACAAAGTAGGTAAGACTGAGAACTGACCTGAAGAGTAGTTGTACTTCACTCTCTGTAATTAGACTATACCTTAAGTATTTTATTCTACCTGTTCTATACAGCTTATTTTTTATTCCTTGGGCTCACAGTTGTCAACAGACACCACAACATTTCTGCAAACTTCCAAGCTTTAATAATAGCAATCAAAAATAAAATCATATCTACTGAACAACATCTGCCTGAGGTATTTTAAGAAATATCAGTTGGGAACTGTGGTCACAAGTTGAAGTTCATATATTTCACAGACTGTAAAAAATGCCAGGTTAGGAGCCAGGTTAGGTTACAGTACTGAAAAGTACTTTATCATGACTGAAGATCAATCAAGTCAGAACTCTACCAATCAGGGAAAAAAAAGGAAGTAAAAAAACCCAGGGATTTTTGCAGAGACATAAAACATACACAACTTTCTGTCATGAACTTAGTAAACAAGCTACGATTTTGATTCAAATCCCAAGTCTCTGATGTTCTTAAGAATACAGAAGATGCTCATGCTTTAAGAAAAAAGGCTTATGTCAGGTTGGTTATCAGAATTCACCTGTGTAACTGTTCGTTAAGGATATGTGTATCAGGTGCTGTGCCAGGCAAAGCCTGAGATGAAAGTAATAGTTCAGGGATTACAAACAAGAGTAAAAAAAAGACATTAAACAATTTCCTGTATCTCTGGAAATGTTGTGTGCCTATTTTCTGTTTCATCAGAACCTTGCTGGATTGAAAGGTAACATGCTGTATCTTCAGGAGATCTTTATTGAGGTTCACTGATAAAAAGAACAAATCTATTTCTAGGAGACAGAAATGAGAAACAGCAATCCCTGTCTGGTTTCACTGCTGAAACAAGGGTTGCTTCCCAGTTTTATCCTTCTCTGCAGGGAGGTGAAAAAGGCAGAAAGCAAGAGAGGGAGAGCCAACAAAAGTTCTCCACTAGAATAGCACGGGTACAGGAAACTACATCTGCTCTTGTGCATGAAGTGAAGGACACACATAAAGGTGGTGATGGAAAACCCCTGGCAAGCTGTGCAGTTTCCTACTTGGAAGACCTAACTCCAACTCTTAATCAGTACAGTGATCACTCTTCCACTCTTGGGGACATTTTTAATACAATAAACACCACAGATTTTGTCCACACTTCACAAATGTTCCATGCTCTTTTCCAGGTGTTTACAATGTGATTTGGAACAAATCCCTCTGATGTGCTCGTGTAGAGTGGCCTTTTTAATGCTTATCACTCTCATGCTGAACCTGTGGCAATCACTTTTCCCCAGTAAACATCATTGGTTTTGAGGAGATGAACCTCTTCCCCATTCCAGCACCTCGTGATGTCTCATCCAGTCACATGGACACCATCTAGGAATGTCCCTAACCAAAAATTAATGGAAGAGTGCTTTGGGAACCTCTAAGCAGACACTTATTTTGTTGTTACACTCTTCCTTATGCAACAGCTTGAGTAAAACTGGACAAAGCATACTGGGACAGATTAGATCTTCAGTCTCATTAATTTAATGTAATTTTGCATTGTAATGTAATGCAAAATGGTGAAGAGAACTGTTGTCTGGAAAGCAAATGGAACAGCAAAAAAAAGAAGAAACAAACTGTTCTTATCCAACTGTACAGATCTTACTATTACGTCTACCTGAGCTAGTCAGCACGAATCAGCTCAACTGGGTCTATGTTTATCTGGGAATCACAGGGTTCTCCTCCACAGTCACAGCTGCTAAAGACTAAATCTGTGATAAACACCACACTCTGATAAATACCACTGTTAACAGAAAAGAAATGGCATTATTCCTTGAATATTCTGGTTAAGACCACTCTATCCCTTTCTCCACAGAGAAGCTACCCACACAACAAAACTGGGTGACCTATGCTGGTTGAATAAAGACAGTTAATCCAGTTTTCAGACAGCAGACAATTCTCAAAGTCACTGTTCTTACTGCTCACACAGAGACCTGTGGCAGGATTTTATGAATACACCCATGTGCCTTTGCTTCTATTGTGGCAACATACATCAAACAGAGCTGAAAAAGAACTGGTCAGCTCTTTTGAGAAGCCTGTCTTCCACTGATCAGATGTACAGCCCTTCTGGATGAAAGTGCTGACAATTTATGCTTGGTGACATAATACCAAGCTAAAAAAATAAATTCAAAGGGCTTATTGAAATATAAGCAACACTGTCCTGTGACAGCAAAAAGAGCAGCACCCAGAGTCCTGCAGTGAATTCCTCCCACAGTTTCATTTTCATTTCATACACAGATGACTCAAAATTAGCCCATCAATTTTGACATTCTGTCACAGATGAAAAATTATCCCACTCCAAATCCACACACAACCTGCATTACAGAAAAAAGAAAGCACTGTGGCCACAGTTTGGTGCCAGTTACAAATTTGAGTTAAATGACCACTATGTAAAGAGGGAAAAAAAATAAAAATGGGCATAAGCAGGCTAAATTAATATTTAGAATAATAAATTAGATGAAGAACATGGAGAAGGTGAATGAAGAAGTTTTGCACTGGGTTGAACAATTTTAACAAAATATTCTGGAAATATTTTATAAGGTATATAGGACACAACTGTTTTATTCTACCCATCCACTAGAAATTTTGGTCTAAAAATTATTTAGCAGCTTTCTATAAAAATGGAAAATGACAATTTTTAAAAAATAATTCCTTTTCAGTTTTTTATGTGTTTTCTTTTATGGAATCTGATGATAAACCTTTTAGTTACAGAAATAGGTTTTCATTAGGTAGCATAAACTAGAGAGAAAGAAAAGCTAAATTTTTCAATTGCCATGTTCTTCTAGTCTGCAACAGAGAAGAGTATTTTGGTTTCCTGCATTTAGCCTGGCTTTTCAAGGGATGTTACTGGAGGCAGAACAGAGAACACAGAATTCCAACTGCTGCACTCTTTCTCTGAAAGCCCACCCCCTCATTGCCCAAAATCTGTAACACACATACTGCAGCAAGTCTAGAAGCCTTTTAATTTTCTAAGTTTAATTAAAATATTTTCCTCCTCTCTTATTTACTTTATTATCTACTCTTACATATTCTATTTTGGGTGAAAAATCTCACGTATCATACTCAGTGTGTCTAAGACTTGTTTGGAAATGGAGCCTTAAACAACACTGCTGGAGGCAAAGATGGAAAAACGAAACACAGAGGAAAAATAAAAGTTAATTTTACATACCTAACTGCTGTAAGACAGTTGCTTTTACTTGTGCAGGAAGGTTTTCGATCTGCAAAAGCTGTTCATAAGCTTCCTTTGCAGAGTGATACTTTCTCTGCAAAAGGAAAAAAGTAAATGGATTAATCATAGAGCTTACAACAGATCACCAATAGCAACGATTTCACAGCACTGACAGCACACAAACACATTGACAAAAAATTCTAGAATTTTTTTTTGCATACAGTGCATATGAAAGCTTTAATGAGTGATGTATATATATGGTAGAATAACTTCCATAAATATAGTATTTAATATAAACTGACTACGGAAAAGAATTGAGAGAAACTTGAAAATTATTAAATTTGGTCAACTCCTCATACATGCATTATGGTTTTTACTCTAAAATGAATATTCTGCTTTTAAGGGGAATACTTGAATGTGAGTGTACATCTGAGAAAACCCTACACCAATTCCTCCCAGGAAATCTGTAACATAAGTGAAGATCATCGTTAATTGGTGGCTGGTATAATTTTGCCTCTTCCCTTCCTTTGGTATATTTGAGCTGCCTCTTTCAACATATTTGTTGTCCTAGCAAGAGTCCCACCATATGCAAAATTAAAAGGACTGTGCCTAGGTAATGAAGGTATGCCATTTTATTATCTACTATATAGTTTAAGTGTGCTTAGAGCCTGGAAACACTCAATTCATAACTCCCTATACAAACAGGTGCTGGTACATAAAACACATTTACAGGTTAGGATTGGAGTCTTTATTGACTTCACTGAACAGTATGAGCTATTTTGTATATATTAAAGGCTAAGACTTCTCAACAGATGAATTATTTGGTAATAATGTCAGCATTTAGCTTTGAATTTTCTAACAATAATTGCTTAACAGTGAATGTATTTTAAATGTTCAGTTCTGTTCCTCCTCTCCCACGAATATGCTTTCAGATAATCAACAGTACACTTCATCCAGGCAAACAGATGAAGAGCATATTAAAAGAAATGGGGCCACCTAAATGCAAATGACCGTGGCTTAGTTACATTTGTTTTAAGCACAGAGTGCACAGTAATGAGTACTGGTGCTTTAAAAGGGACTCTAAAGAGTATAAATACCTACTAGAAGTTAAAAATGTCATTAGGTTCTTGAAATCTCAAAAATCACAAAAGACAACTCTGGTGATTTTAAAACCTTATTCTAGTCAGGAAGAAAAATTAAAGCAGCAATTACATACTTTCAAATGGAACAAGGGGAAGTTGGTAGGAAAGATTTTTAATTGGTGTTCATGAAATGCAGACAACTGGTAAGAAAACAAATAATATAAATAAATAAAATATCCATGTCCAGCAAAAGAAAAACAATCAGGAAAAAACTTTAAATTTAGCATTGGGAACAAAATTTGTAGTTTATGACTATGAAGGATAATAAGCAAATGAACAGAAGTTCACTGTAGAGCATGAGAGCAGAGGCAGCAATCCAGATGTCAAATAGGTAAATGTTAGTGCCTAATATTCACATTTTGAAAAAGATGTTTACATGCTGGGGAAGATTCAGAAATATCTATTAAAATAGAGCATGTTTTTCAGGTTTGGAAAATTTTTTGCTTTTATTTCATAGAATAAGAATGGTTTAGGTTGGAAGGGACCTTAAAGACCATCTAATTCCAACCTCCCTGCCATGGGCAGGGACACCTTCCACTAGACCACGTTGCTCAGAGCCCCATCCAACCTGGCCTTGGACACTTCCAGGGATGGGGCAGCCACAACTTCTTTGGGCAACTGTTCCAGTGCCTCATCACCCTGCCAGTGAAGAACTTTTCCCTTATATCTATATGTTAATTCCAAAGATCCATAGTCTTTGATGTTTGGCTGCATCATGAATGGTCTTAGAAATGCAAAAGGGGAGGAGAACCAAACACAACATGTTTAGATACCCTATAAGCTCCCTCACGGCCACAGATGAAATAACAGAAACTGGCATTAAACACCATGAAAACCCACTGCAAATTCTTATCAGCACCAGGCTCATCTCTTGTTCAGATGCTGGCAACCTATCATTTAAACTCCAGTACTGTGGTACTTAATTAAGGAATGTATTAACTTCTATAATATTAGAGAGCAGATAATTTTCAAACACATGGAGGAGCTAAAAAACCCCTGTTTCATTGTGTCCTGTAAAAGAAACCAAGCAACCAGCCTGTCTCCAAAACCTCTCTTCATTGTGTCAGAGGTAATATTCAGAAGTCAGGACCCTTGTGGTTCTCAGTTTCTCAAATTCCAAAAGACAAGATACCCCTCCCAACAGAACTGAGAGACCAAACAAATCTAACAGCAGAATCCACCGAAACGTTTTTGCTCTGGCTCGCAGTAAAATGAAGCTCCTGCTTCCTGTAGTTGTGAGTCAAAAAGCACAGTTTAAGCACTGCCAGCACTGGTCACACAACTATTCAGGGCACCTGAGACGGTGACCTGAGGTGTTCCACTTGCTTTTGATCTGCCAGAGTTACAGAACTGGTGCATTGAGGAAGCTTTGTCACATAAATGTGTCAGAGGTGCTCCAGTGCCCGGGATGAAATCTGGATGGGGGCCAAATAAGAACCATGACATTCCAAGAAGCTGCTTAATGGTGCTCTGGGATGGGAGATTTCTGTCCTGTCAGGCAGCTTTGCACCAAAAGCACTCAAAAGAAAAGTATTTTGTTTGTCAGATCTGTATCTTTTATTTATATATAAATACTTAAGGCCATTTTTCACTGTGCCATCAAAAGACAGCACTTACTTCATCAAGCTACTTTCCAGCTGACTGAAAATATAGTTTATGTCTGTCATCCATTTCAATTACAACTGGTTTTGTTTTCACCTCACATCCCTTCCTCGGTCATATGATATGTATAAACATGATAGAAGGGCACAAAATCTAGATTATATAACCAGTCAGTCAAATTACAAATATACAATAGCTGTTTCAGTAGCTACTTGGTTTTAATTTATTTGTGTTCTGGAAGCTCAGGCAATGTTCTATAATTTCCCAAAGGATTCACCTAGAAAACTCCATGGTAGGATTTGATACAGAATTAATAAGCTTTATGTGCCGTTGACCTCAGATTCCAAATGTCACATATCTTCAGTTCAATTTGAAAACTGAAAAACTGAATTTGAAAATTTCATGTCAAATAGATTTAAAAGACACCTAGGCAACTGTCTGGAATTGGATTTATGTATGTGTGTGTATATATGATACAATATATCTATGATTTGAGGAATTACCTATTTTATACATATGTCCAACTTCTTAAATATGAATATAATTTCACAAGAGAATTTTCCTAGAAGCTATATTTTGGGATTTCTTTTTTGCACTCAATTTGGGAGAATAGTAAATCTATTTTTATTAAAATAGCTGCTCCATTTTACAGCATGACAGTCCACATACAAAATATTTTTAATTTAGCCAAAGCAAAAAAAGTTTCTTTAGTGATTCAAGACTTAAGTCTAACTTTACTAAAGCATCTATAATCTAAATTCCAGAGACTGACTACATCATATAGTTCAAAACTCAGCCACACTTTATAACTATGAGCTTAAAGCTTACCTGGATTTCATATAAGTGGGCAATGTGAAACTGAACTGTAAGAGTGGGAAAATCAAAATTATTAGTTTTAATGAACAACAACAAGATGTTTTTTCAAGTGAGGACTAAACAACATTTCAAATTTATTGATGCAAACCAGACAAATTACATTTTTAGATATTAAAAAAAAATATTTGTTTACATTGATATTTTACACTTAACATACCAGCCCTGACAGAGGATAAATATGTATCCTAACAAAGCATGAAAAATGTAAACAGATATCGCAGAAGGGCAGCCCATGGATTTTATCTGTATTCTGAAACACAGAGCCCATTAACTTTTCAATAAATTTAGCAATAAAATCTCTTTAGGTAAAGATGCACAGTAAGAGAACACAGGTAATATTTTCTGTACATAAATGACTCAGAAATAAAGATTTTCATTCAACTGCAGAGAGACAGACTAGATGGGATACAGAACAGAAAACTGTTATACAGTGTCAGACTAAATTTAGGTGTTTTTCCTTCCTTTTTAGGCATTGTCTCTCCCCCTCACCCCGTGAAACTCAAAGAGTTAATTACAGATGATATTCTGATCGTTACTGTTAAGCATCTTCAATTCCTCACACGAATTGCACAGAATGCCATAATACTACCAGCAGCTCTAGGAGGCAAGAAAATTGCTGGCTAGAGAAAGAAAAATGAAAGTTGTTCAGGAGTAAAATCAGAGGGAAAATTATCCTCGTGCTGCTCAAATCATTGCATAAAAGGCTTGAGAACTGCTACCCTAGACCAGCCGTGGACTGGCAGATAGCTAAAGCTAATTGAGATGAATGTAATCCTTATTCTGTTTTGATGAGGAAAGAAAAGTTCCTTTGAGACAGACTTCTGCCCGATGTTCTGGAGGATTACAAGTAAGAAAATACCTGTGTTTGAGCCAAGCTCAATTTATTTCAATTACTGAGATTCCTTTCCCTTAAAGCTACATAATAGTGTGACACCAAATTACCATACAGGTAATTCAGAGTTCCAGGGTTTCTCTCTGGGTCATAAGGGAGGGGAAAATCTCCCTCTGTGCACTGCTTTGACCTTCACTATAAAGAAGAAAGTCGGGTGCACTTTGGAAACCAGGTCAGAATGAAATGCATCATCTAAAATTTTAATAAACTTTTTGTGCTCCTTGCTAAAGGGCACATAACACACCCATTATGTTCACCACATCATCAAACTTCACTCTGTACTGATGAAAGAAAAAACCCTGCTTTTGTTTCAGGAGTTCATTATCTAAAAAATCTCTCTTTAATTTTTTTCCCCCATAACAAAACCCTTTCAGTGTGAAGCTCCAAAATTAAGTCATGCCTTGCAGGGGAAAGAAATTAAAGGTATCACATTAGAGATTGCCTAAGTAGGAAGAAGACATGCTTAATACTCAAACATTTCTGTAAGGAACACACTCAATGTAAGGCAGTGAAGCCTTCACATGAGGCCATCCCTCTACACAAATCTGGGGGCAGAGGGGATGTGGGGGAAGGCTTAGGAAAACCTTACAGAAACTCAGAGATACAGTGAAAACTGATAAACTCAGTGAGAAAGAATAGGAACAAACATGAAATATAATTAAAGAATCACATGTCTGGTAGAAAAACAATAAAAGCCTATTGACTCAGGGAGGACTCTGCAGATTTTTACAAAATTATCTGTGTCTGTTCCTGATAAGTGACAAAGCTTTGAAGAAGACCTTGGAGCACAGCTGTCTCCTTAGTGCTGATAGAGCCAGCGGTTTCACCCATGTAAACAAACTCCCTTTCAATGCCCTTGCTGACAAAATATTCACTATTCCATCCAATTCCTAGAGAAATGCTTTTAACTGTTTTATCCAATGCTTCTGAAGTGAGACTTAGGAGGCACCCTAAGCTCAACAGCACGAAGGTACCTTAAAAACTGAAGGAGTAATTTCCTTCACAACTCTATGCCTTTAAATTCTTACAGACTCCAAAAACATGCAGGAACATACACTTATTCTTGCATAAGAATTCCACTAACTCTGGATAAATACCTGCTCTGTAACAGCCTACAATATATGATGGATCACACTGCACTAAAGATTGACGTGTTCAAGTACAGACTAATATATGGTTGGCACTGAATCAAACAAAAAATCAAGTAAGTTTATTACTTTTTCTTATTTCTACAGCCTAGGACTGATGCTGAATTTTAGATCTATAAATCTAAATGGCATGAAAATAACAACTGAAAATTGGCAAATAATCAAGATACCATGAAGTTTTAAATAATCAAACATGTGCCATGGCACAAGCACTGTGTTTATAAATAAATAAAAAAGCAATCAAATTGTACGTTTCCTCCAGAATTCAAGTCTTCAGAGCAGTGATTAAGTCTCAATTTTTACTTATTCTATTTACTAAAACAATCCTCAATTCTACTGGAACATCTGTCTCCACTGATAGATGGAGAGAGGTTCTGTAGTCTCCCTTTCTCAGCACCTTTTTTTCTTCTCAGTACCTCTTTTGATTTTGAAGAATTGGTTCATTAAAAATTGATGCAGTTGTGAGCATAAGACTTAAAAAAAAAAACCACAACAAAATAAATGGAAATACTTATAGTTTACTTACTTTCAGCGTTAGACAAAGTGCAGGGATTGCAGTCAATCAAAGCTAACTGAAAATGCTGGAAAAAAAAAAAGAATTATTTGCTTTTTCAAACAAAGTAATACTAGCACTTTGGCAAAGTAAGAGTAAATCAATTTTGTACTTGAAAATCAATACCGCATTTTACCACGTGTCTTAAAGAAAACAATTTTCAATTTCTGTTCAACTGTTTACCAGAGGAAAGAAAATCTTTCTTATTGCAACCACAACAACGCTTGTAGTAATGTAAAATGGCAACAGACATCTTCACAAAACCACTGGGATAGCACCTGGGAGAATGAGGCACCCAATGAATGGTCAAAATTGGAAGAAAAGGTTTTCCTCTGAATACACAGCTGGGACTGCAGAGGTACAGGCTCATGGCCTCGTGGAGATAAATATCAAAGCTCTCAACTTGTCCATCTAGAAAAAATAACACTCTTCCTTCAAATTCAGTGACTTGAAGCCTTTAAAAACTGAACTTTTGTCAAAGAGCACTTAATACAAATATCTTTGCAGTAAAACACGAGTTCATAAGGGGTTCCTAAGTTCTTACATCTGCTGCTTCAGGTATTAAGATAACTTCAGTTAAACATTATAGGTTTTAAAATTTTTAAGTTCTGAGGCAAATACTGCATTCTTCTAGAAAGAAGGTCACAAAAGCAGAGCAATGAAGCCTGTCTGTCTGGATGTGAGCAATCATTTCACAAATGTCATGTTAATCCACTGATCACTATTCACAGTTTAAAAGACAAGTTTGTTAAAATGAACAGAAAAGGCACAGAAACTCCAGCACCTCTGAACTCTTCCATAAAATTCAGAGAAAATCCCTACAGGGTGTAGAAATTGGATTAATATATTAATACAACAGAGAAATAATGTTAATAAATACAGTTATCTGCAAAATACAGTTTCAGGTGGCTTTTAATACACAAAACATGATTGATGCTTTAGTATATTTTGTTTTGCTAGCACAAAATGATATTTTAGCTCTGACTATTCAGGATGCCAAACTAGGTGGCATCAAGAGCTTCCTGGTGTAGCTGGGAAGAAAAACATAATCCCTATCGATGGATATATACAAATCACTTTCAGTATTGTCATACCCAGAGCTAGTACATACTACTCAACTTTCCTCATGGTGCTAATAATACCTTGTGTATGGCATATCAATGTAACACACATCTCAAAGATTTGTAAGAGTTTAACAGACAAACAAATAGCTCAGAAACTCTAATTTTAATAGAAAAAATATTAGAAAATTAATGTATTATCCATAAAAAGAATGCAGATGGCTTTAATGAGCTCTGTGAGGCACACACTGATGCAGCTCACTTCTCATTGACTACTATCATTAGAAATATATAATAGCCTTTAAAAAGAAAACAAACTCAAGTAGAATGATAACACAAATTTATGACTTTTAATGAACATTTTAGCAATGTCATCCCCAGAAGTGAGCACAAACCCCAGTGAACTCACATATATTTTAATTGTGAAATCACTTTTTAAGCTTAGAGAGAGTAGTAAATAATACCTTATAAGTAATATCTTATTTCTCTGCTGTGCCTGTTCCTTTTTCTACTATTCAGCAGTCAGACAACTTACAGTCTCCCCTCACTTACATTGCAATGCAGGTTGAGTGCCTCAGAGACATCCTTTAGTCTGTTACCATAGTGATTCTACTAAGCAGGCAACTTTAAAAAAAAAAAAGAACTAAATAAAAATAAAATGCTCTATTTTAAATTGCATTTTACCTGACAAAAGAAGAAAAAAAAAAACCAAAACGCTTTGGCCTGTAGACTGAGTATTCCTGATCTAAAAGGTACAAAATCCTTCTTGTACAGATGTGTCATCTTGCACTGTCACTTACAATTCCTATGAGAAGGTAAAGCAGAAAGGAACAGATCTGCTCTCACCTAGCAATGCTATTATAAAAAATAAGCAGATCTAAAAAGAAACAATTGACAACTGTTCTGTAGCAGCTTTTCAGAAGGGTTATCGCAGCGAGACTCACTGCGAGAAGGCAGGCAACCATATAAGAAAATGTAACCATTTTAATATATGTCAACAGTATCAGTGATACACAGCAAAAAAAAAAAAAAAAAAGGCAGGAATATTCTCAGCAATGTCTCCTAAATTTTAAATTTCCATTGCTACATTTGCCAACTTCTGTATTTTAAAATCCCCATCATGTAAATTTTTTAAGTGCAGTAAATTTCTACAAGGACTGTTCACTGAGCTCCGAACAGTAAATAAACTGATAAACCAAAGCAGGAACTACAGAAAAATATACCATTTGCATGAAACAATTATCACAATTAAAAGCAAACCACAGAAACCCCAGAACCTTTCAAACCAAGAACCTCTGAAATGCACATACATGAGCAAACCTACACCTCTTGCCGGATAAATAATACATAGCTCCCCGTTAAGTATTCAAAATCAGACCAAAAAAAACCCCCATGCATGCATTTTAACACATCACTCATCAGCCAAAAGCAGATCCACTAATCACAACCACAAAAAAAAAAATTAAAGAAAAAGGAATAATTTCCAACTTCCATTTCTGCAACCAACAGCAGCGGCTGGCAAACATCTGCACCTCTCTCAAATATTGCAGCACTGAGGCTGCTGCTGCTGCTGTGTGGAATAGTTGTTATGCAGGAGAGGCCGCTGCAGCTCAGAGACGACACACAATACCTCAAGGCAGACAGCACTCTATAGAAATTCAAATCCCGGGTAAGAGGATTTACCTAGAAGGCAGTGTTCTGAATGTTAAAAACTAACAGCCTCTCTTCAAGGGCTGCGGCTCAAGCCACAATCAAAGAATCGCTCAGGTCAGACAAGACCTTTCAAGATCGTCAAGTCCTAGATCACCTTGATTTGTAGCCATCTGTAATTGCACCGTTATCTACAGACTACTTCGTCTCCTCTGGAGTCCTTGACTTGTCTCTGATTGTGGAAACAATTCCGCAGGTAACCTTTCCATGGATGAGAGGAACAGTGGATTCCATATAAAGAGAACTGATGAAAGCACCAGGTCTGGCAGTAAAATAACAGTAATCTGACACCGATTTAGGTTACATTAACGTATTTTCACTACTAGAATTAACACCAATTCTTTACAATTTAAGAGACAAGTACTCAAGTTTTGGTTGTTTCTTTAATCAATAAATGACCAACACGAAATGAACCGTTTTCTTCTCAGTGCAAGATTTTAATACTGTCTCTGTTTACATCCAAACCTGAGACCTCAAACCAGTGATTCTCCTCCCTCCTCCTCTCCAGGATGACATCAGCAAGTCTAATAGCTCTCGGTTCTTATTTAGCAAGCAAGGCAAGCCATCATCTGAAACCTGACAATTCTCACCGACTTACCATGAAGCAAAGCTCCATCATGACTCAGTGAAATTCTGTCAGGAGATGGCTTTTTCTGCCTATGTGACCTAGGTGTGATGCCCGTGTTCCTCAGAGCAGCCTTTGTTCAGATAAGTAGGACACGGAAAGCCTTGCATAACCAGCCAGGGCAGCGAGCCAAGCCTCCATTTGCCAGGGATCTCTGGGACCAGGGGAGAAGGTCAGGAGAGGACACGTCTATGCGCTGCTGCAGCAGCTCATCGTGCTGCTCTCCAGTGCCTTCTGAGATCAGAACAAATTCAGCTTGTAAGATGAAGGTTTGTGCAGTGTAAAAACCTCGGTTACTTTTGTCCAACGTTCAGAAAAAAAAAGAAAAAAAGAAAAGACTGGGGGAAAACTATTACACAGACAGGGCAGAACAAAGCTGCTTGAGGACAGAGGGAACAAAGGCCACGTATACAACATACGCTGAATAGCAGCACTATGCTCTGAAAAATCTCTTGTTCTGACTAGCCCGAAGAAAAAAAAAATATTTTCAAGCAGAACAATCCTACAAGCTGTATTTTCACCAGCCAAAAGAAGGCTGCATTTGAATTTACTGATCAGCATCTCACACAGCGATTTTCACAAAGCTATCTCAATGCTCACCGCTGCCTGCACGTTCCATACATTATTTCTGCAACATCAGAATTTAGCTGTTCCTGCGTGAGGAGCCTGAAAGGCTGCCAGCAGCAACAAAATGCCACAGGGAAACGGGGGGACTGGAAGTCTGCCACTGCTGCCGCATCCCCGGCATCGCCAGGGAGCTGATCCGCCCCGAGCTGGGGTCGTCTCAGGACTCTGCCTCCAACCCCCACAGCCGCCCAGGCTGCACGGAAAGCTCAGTCCTTGCCGGGAATCTGTGCCTACCCAGTTATTACTGTATGCCCTGAATGCCAACCTCAGAGTTACACCTAATAAACCTGCACCAGCCCGGAGCGAGACACCTCTCACCAGGAGAAGGTCCGTGAATGAAGTGCACCGGCAAAAATACTCCTTAGAACTTGAATGCTCAGCTTCTGAATCAACTTTATTTATCTTCTCATGGTTTGTTCTTCCCCACCTCCCAAATGACCAAAGATGTCACATAGCACATTAACTCAACTTTGGCACTTACTCCTCTTCGTAGTCGTGACAATTAGCCAAAATCCCAAGCAAAACTGGGTAAGAGTGAACAAAAGAAAACAGTCTGTGTGTCAGACAATGTGATACCAACACCCACTGTCAAAACCAGTCACACTCCTAACTCTCCTGCAGTTTGATTACAGTGCCATGCTACATTAAATAACTTTCATGGTTTTACTTCTTGTCTATGCTTCTCCCCTCCACACACATGCAAACTACAAAGACTCAGAGAGCAATTTCATTCTCAAATGCTGCTTTCCATCCACTCACATTTTAATTAAAATCATCCTCGGACTCATTTCATCTTGCTTTCCACAGAATTTTATGTGAAATGCTTGAAATCTTGGATATCCACCTTGCAAGAGCTAAAGCCCTTTTCTTTGTTTTTTACATTAAAAAAAAGCAGCTGTTTCTGGTAGAATCACAGGCATAAAACGAGACATAAAAAACTAAAACTTCTCATAACTGCACATATTCAGACTAGTTAATTTTTCTTCAATAACTAGAAATAAATACAGAAGATTTCAATGTCCAATGTTTATGCTTAAAAATTACTAATCTAAGCACACATGAAAGATAACTAGGTGGTGAAACAGCATTTGAAGGCCTGAAATCACGAATTTCCTTCACTTTAATAAATACTTGTTTACTTATTACCCAGAAAAAGAACATAAAAAATGAATGATATGTCTACAACAGCTACATGTTGGCATACAATAGCTGCAGTAGCTAAAAATATCTTTCATAAAGATATATATATATACAGGAGAAATATTTCAATAAGTGATGGAAAAGTGTCTGACTGATTATAAATAAGTACTTCAAGCTGTTCATCTGTATATCAGTATTTAACTTCTTTATATTTCATGCATATGCATACAATTCATGGACATTTTCCCAATAAATTTTAGTTCTTTTGCAGCCTTTTTGTTATCCTAATATAAGCAGCATGCCTTAACATTACTAACAAATGAGAATCTTTAGAAGAATAATTAAAAAATTAAGATTATATTTAAATTGATGATTTACGGGCAAGATGAAAGCATAAGCCTGAAGCAAACTACTGGAATAACTGTTTTGTGTATAAAAAAGGAAGAAAAATTTTCGTAAAAGAAAGGCAGAATCAGTATTTCTACTAAAAGGCAGATAATTGAAAACATGAGACATTTAGTTCTCATTCTTCTAAGGGTTTTGTTACTGGGTACAGGGTGCACCTGTAATATGTGAAAACCAAATAAAATTCCTAAGGCAAAACATTTCTTGGTTTGCCACAAAATAACCTGCTCGTGTTCAGCGTTCCTACTGACCACCTATTAAAAAAACCCCACAAAGCAAACAAAATCCAACAAAAAACCCCAAACAGTCCTCCACCAAAAATCTCCAACCTGTCCCAGAACCAAACCCGCTCCCCTGCACCACTCCCTCAATGTTATCATTCCAATAAATATGAAAAACTAAGATTTCTTTTTTCCCTTAAGTATGAATTCTTCGTTCTCCTCTCAGGTATCACAGTGCCACCACAGCTACCACCACTAAACATAATATTCCTGGTGCTATTTGTAGGAAATGGTGAACAGAAAGGGGCACCAGGACAGGTAGCAAACTGTGAAAAGGCTGGGACTGTGAGGTTAATCTTAACAGCATGTTGTTGACACAGTAATCAATTAAAAAAAAAAAAATCCACCCCCCAACTCTGCCAGCTGATTTTGGAATTAATTGTACTTTTCTGATGAATGGGGCAAATTCAGCTTTCATGTATCACCTCTGAAGGTAACGCTGCCCCAAGTGTCGGGTTACACAAGGACTGGTTTCTTTTCAACCAGAAGGGACATCGTTTCTTTTCCTTAATGTAAGCCCAAAGGCCAAGTAATTTTCAACAGCACTGGTGTTCTTGCCAGAGTTTATGGCAATGGGATAATGGAGCAGTCAAGGGTTCTCAAAGTAGTTTGCAAGTCTTAACTGCAGCAATGTTAAAAACATGCAAAAGCAGTAATTGATTTTGAAAAAACACTGGGAGTTGATTTTATGCTTGTTAAACAGCACTCTAGCAAATTATCTTGATCATCAACATCTTAAAATAGTAAAAATTAATTTTGTGCTTAAATTGCTTACATAAAATACAGATGATTTATGTTAATGCTCTAAAATTGAGAAAAACATGGAATATATGACCTTCAGACTCCCATCTTCTCCCTTTGCCTGAAGACTCTTACTGACAATGACTCTTACTGACAATGACTCATTTGTTGGCAATGGTTTATTCTTAGCAATTACAGACTTAACATGAATGTTTAAATACCATCAAAAACATTATGATATTTCAAAGTACATTAATGCAACGTTGGTACAATCTGTGAAATCCAGAGCAATCACAAGTGAATACCAGATGAAAAGTTACTTCCACTTTTTGCCTCAGTGTAACTGGGGAGCTCAAAGTGGGCAAAGAGCCCCAGGAAAGGGTCTGTGCTCAAGGCCAGTCACTGCCAGGCTGGACCCTAAACCCCATAACTGTCCTCTAAAATCCTGGATCCTTTTAAAAAGATCCATAAAACAAAAAAAGGCACAACAAGACAAATGTGTCTTTTCATTGCTTTGGGTTACTTATCTTTCTTTTGTGAAAAGATGAGATACTCAGTCTCAGAGAACGAGATAGACATAGTGTGAAAACATCCTTTCACACTCTTTCATCATGTCCCTTCCTCATTTTGTTCTCCCCAAGCTTGCCCATAACCACTGCACCAACACTTTGCTTCATTCTCTTCACTAAGGAAGCATTTTCTGACTTGCCTCTCACATTCTTGTCACTCAGAGCTCTGGCTCAAGGTGTTTTTTATAAATCTCAGTCAGACTGGCTTTTAAAGAAGCTACTGCCCCACTTGCTCTACTCATAGTCTACTCCTCAACTGACACATTCTGATGTATAAACTGATACGTTTCAATCAGCAACAATCTGTTTTCAAAGCAGATCAGTCTCCAGGCTCTACCTTAAATCCACAGCTGAGCTGAACTGAAAACAGCTGAATCTGTTCAGGACCCAGTGGATTGCTCCACTTGGTCTTTTCTTTCTTGTTCCTCCCCGTTATTCTCTTCTAAGGATTGCAATCTCCACAGCAAAGGAAGCAAACCAGAAAGGAAGGTCTGCCCATCCCTCTGCCCCAGGGTAAGCTGTTTTGGTTGCTGCCATTTGTTTTTGTGATTTAACCACACGCCACATAAAAGCAATAGCATCATGATGATTTTGCACTAAAAAAGATTATTTTTTTCTGTTTTCAAAATATTACTTCAGTGTTTTTCCCATTTGTAGCTGGTGCTTTGAAAATTTGAAGTTTGGTGTGCTCAAAATCCTTGTAATAAGGGACTGATTTATTTTGCAAAGTTGTGAACGTCAAACACAGTAAATTATTTAGATTGAATTATCATAGAATCTATTTAAATACTTGATTCACTGATAGAATTGCAAATTTTATGGCACAGCAGGAAAAGGTTATCTATTCCTTGATCAATTTCTATCAAAAATTAAAATGTAGAAGTTTCTTCTACTACTTGATTAAAACATGACTACCTTCCTGAAAATTTAATCTCTTTTTGTCCCAACTTCTTTAAAAATAAAACCAAAAAGTACTTCAGCATTTCTTTTATTCCCTATCTATCATGACACACTAAATCTATCCCAAAGTTTAAGGCAGCAGAACCACCCAATCTCTCACATAATCCCTTTCTCAACACAGTGATCTACCTCTACCTCCCCGTGCTCTCTTTCACCATTCACTGCACATAATCTTTCCTACTCCTGGGCAGAATCATCCTCTCCAATCACAATTTCCAATTCTACCCATCTCTGCAAGTGAAATCTTGGACTCTGGTTGAAAAAGGAAGCCTGATGAGAGAAATAGTTCCCACTATCACAAATACTGGAAGGAAAAACTGAGAATAGTCCTCTCCTCTTTCAAATCTTGGACAATGTGATTCTGACAGCCTTGCAAATATAACTTCCAGAAAAACAAGAAAGGGTGCCACAAGATTCTTGACAACAAAAAATTTAATGCTTTCAGTAGGTTTTGGGAAAGATTAATATGCAGAAATATGTTTATAAATTACACTTAATTACAAAATTCTCAGCCTTGCAGGTTTATTTTCCCAGCATATGCAGCTCTGTTAAAAGAAACTTAATTTCTCTAAGACACACACAGCTAAATTTAGAGGCCAGGAAGGAAAAAAAATGGGCAAATTTGTTAAATGGAGGGAGATAAAGTGACAGATTACAATCAGAGACCAAAATAGAATGTAAGCAGTAAAAAGTCTGAAGGAGCACAAAAGAAACAAAGTGCTGTATTACCACAAATAATATCCAACTAATTAGCCAGAAAATGTTGCCTTAGAAGCTGACTCTCAAACCAGGAAACAAAAGAATGATTAAGTGCTAAAAAAGCAAAAACGATATAAAAATATGAAAACATTATTTTGCATAAAAATTTTCTATTTTCCTAATTTTAAGAGCTTCCAGTTGACAATAGGGCAGATCGGGGAAAAAACAGAAACAAAAAATTAAAAAAAATCAAGTAATCCAAGCTGCTAATTCTTTTACTTTTTCCTTCCACTTTCTGTACATCCTCAGTCTCCTCATGCAGTTCACTTAATCTGACGAGAGCTCCACACTGAGTTTTTGATCTTCTGGAGTATCAGTGCTTATATGTAATATTGCTGGACTCTTCTGAGTATATGTAGCACCTCACACACCTCAAATCCAATCCTTATTCTGTTTAGAGACACTTCACACTAAAGCACTTCTCTATAGCAGGTGGTGTTTAGTTGCTCTATCCTTATGCGTTCCTTGCAGTTTTAAGATGCAACACAACTTTTAAGAAATGTTAATTCAATTTGGAAGGACTCAAAACCTACCTTTAAACTAGACTCATAGTCTGTGTTCACTTTGAACATAAGCCCAAGTCGCAAATGAATTTCCTTGGCTCGACAAAAGCTGGGATCAACATAAAGCGCCTCCTGAAATGCTTTAATTGCCCTGAAAGAAAAACACAGAATAAAAAATTATTTTTTTACTCAAGTACTACTTTATAATCAACGTTATTTGTATGACTAACAGAAAGTGGATCAGAAAGCACTGCTGCAGAAGAACATATCAAAATAATGGTTTACAAGTAACGTTTTTGGTGCATGGCTTTTGATTCTTCAAAGATTGGGTAATTCTGTACTCCAGATATCCTGGTGTATTTGAAAGTCTAATTTTTTCTATTAGTTTAGAGAAAGTAATTTGCTGCATGAAATACAGTATCACATCTGATATTTCAGAAAGGATGACTCACCAATTAGTGCAACTTTAGAACAATAAACACAATACAGAGATCGTTCATGTCACTACCAACAGCCAGGCTGCTTTTGCTTCCAATAGTGCAGCAGTAGCAGGAGAAGAGAAGGCCTAAGAGAGATCAGGCACATCTCCTCTCATTGCACCAACCTGCTCCTTTTTCCTCTTTCTCCTCCCTTCCCTAGCACCAGTGCCATGCAGGGACTCAACTAACACCTACTGCTCCATTACTTCCAAGTCACTCAATTACTTCCAGGAAAACATAGATACAAAACCCTGCCACTTCCTCCCCTCTGCAACTTGCTTTCACATTCCCATGATAGGTGAAAATGCCTCTGATTCTACTTCAAATCCTCTCCCACATGCCCCTGCTAATGATGGCGCTGCACCAGACAAAACAAAAATGCCATCCAGCAACTCTATCTTGGAGCAGAAACGACGTGACTCTAAACAGGACTGTGCTGTCTCCAGGACAACTGCATAAAACTGGGACAGCTGAAATGCAACTAAAAGTTAATAGAATTAAAGTCACAGAGGAACTGAGAAAGAAGCTAAGACTCATTGTTGCCTGAAATCCAATGACAGATTGAAACAAAATACCTTCACATCCACCACTGCTCACACAACAATTCTGAAATGAGAACCAGTCCCAGTTTAAGGTAGGTTTGAGCCCCCAGGCCAGGGAGCACAGTCCCATCTGCTGTCCCAGGGAAACTCAGAGATCCAGGCCAAGTAGGCAGGTGACAGGACAGTCTTTGGGGAGAGCTGTTCCCACAGGGACATGGGACAGGAATTGCCCACAGTGCCTAAAATCACACACTGCTTAGGAACACTGACTTAATCCCTCTCTCCAAGTGCAGTATTATTTATGAGGAAAAAAAGGTAAGCAGCTGCAATGGGAAGTTCAATTAATGTTTTTCATACTTTTTTATTTACAAAACACATACATGATCATTTTTTAATCCATCAGCAAAAATGCTTCTGCTCTAAAATTCTTACAGGCTTTTTTCTCACTGACGGCAAACCAAAGGTACAGAACTTCCTCTAGACAATGCAACAACTGTTCGTACCTAAAGCATTATTTCACTTCTTTAAATAGAAGTTAAGAGCAGATGAGCTTAAAAAAGTATTACATTTCTATTGTGGAATTGAAGCTTCCTTTACTACAACCCTTCAGAGAGACTTGGCTTACCCAGTACCCTACTTTTCTGCCTACACAAGGAAAATGAGCAAGTGAAGAGCTAAAGGGATGAACCTGTACCAGGCTCAGCAGTCTCTCACATCTCATCTAAACCTCCCTGGAATCATATGGGTGGTGGTGAATCACACACCTCAGAATGTATCCTCATCCTCATGGCTGGGCTTCGCGAACGAAGATTTGGGAAGGCTCTATCCACATTTGCTACAGGCGCGCTGGTGGCTTATGAGGCCAATCCGTGACAGACATATCCGATTGCAAAAGGCACAGCAGAAAGACTCCTTAGATGGTGTATTCTGCAATACACGGTTCTTTCTGCGTTGCCTTTTTTCCTCGAGGGTGATCCTGCGTGCTTTCTCAAAGGCATCAGCTGCGTTATAGATGGTGTGTCTCCAGGCCTCCCGATTTGAGGCCAGAGTAGACCAGTTATGGTGATCAATATGGCCAAGGCTGAGATGTAGTTTCAGGGAGTCCTTGTATCTTTTCTTCGGGGCTCCTCTCATGCGGCAGCCAGTGGCAAGTTCACCGTAAAGCAAGATCTTAGGGAGGCGGTGGTCCTTCATCCTGGAGACATGACCTGCCCAACGCAGCTGTGTTCTCATCAGCATGGCCTCAATACTTGTGATAGCTGCTTGCTCTAGAACAGATGTGTTGGTGACATAGTCTGACCAGTGGATGTTTAGAATTGTACGGAGGCAGCGTTGATGGAAGCGTTCTAAGAGACGCAGGTGGTGGCGGTAGATGACCCATGATTCAGATCCATATAAGAGAGTAGACAACACTATGGCTTTGTAAACACTGATCTTGGTGCTTTTCTTCAAGTGTTTATTACGCCATACTCTTTTATGGAGTTTTCCAAAAGCACTATATGCCTTTGCTAATCTGTTGTCTATCTCTCCATCAATCTTACCGTCTGAGGAGATGAGGCTACCGAGGTAATTAAACTGTTGGACTGATTTGAGCTCTGATTGACCAATGGTGATGTGGGGATGATGGGGGACATCCTGAGGTGCAGGCTGATGGAGGACCTCTGTCTTCTTTAAGCTGACTTCCAGCCCAAAGAGCTCAGCAGCATCTGCAAAGCAGGATGTTAAACGCTGCAGAGCTGCTTCTGTGTGGGCAACAAGGGCGGCGTCATCAGCATAAAGCAGCTCCCGGACAAGATGGTTTAAGGTCTTAGTGTGGGCCTTCAGTCGCCTTAGATTGAATAGACTTCCATCAGTACGGTATCGAATGTAGATACCGTCCTGATCATTGAGGTCTGCCGTGGCCCTTTGGAGCATCATGCTAAAGAAGACGGTGAATAGGGTAGGAGCGAGAACGCAGCCTTGTTTCACACCATTCTTAATTAAAAAGGGCTCAGAAAGTGTGTTGCCATATCTGACTTGGCCATGCTGATCCTCATGGAGTGAGATGATCATTTTGAGGAATTTAGGGGGACAACCTAAACGTTCCAAAATCTGCCACAGACCTTTTCTGCTCACAGTGTCAAAAGCCTTAGTGAGGTCGACAAAGGTTACATAAAGACCTTTGTTCTGTTCCCTACACTTCTCTTGCAGTTGTCTGAGGACAAATACCATGTCTGTGGTGCTCCTGTTGGCTCTGAAACCACACTGACTTTCAGGAAGGATACCTTCTGCTATAGTGGGTATTAGTCTGTTCAAGAGTATTCTTGCCAGGATTTTGCCAGCAATGGAGAGCAGAGTAATACCACGATAGTTTGAGCAGTCAGATTTAATTCCTTTCTTCTTATACAAGGTGATGATGACTGCATCACGAAGGTCAGATGGTAGTTCGCCGAGTTCCCAACAGCGCACCACGAACTCATGGAATTTGGTGTGGAGTGCAGGGCCCCCATGTTTCCAGATTTCAGGTGGAATTCCATCAATCCCAGCTGCCTTGCCAATTTTCACCTGCTGTATGGCCTTGAGGGTTTCTCCTAAAGTGGGGGCAGTATCCAATTCATACTTTACTGGTTGTTGTGTGATGGACTGAATTGCTGAGTCTTGGACTGTGCGGTTGGTACTGAAAAGAGTCTGAAAGTGTTCAGACCATCGATTCAGAATGGAGGTTTTATCTGTCAGAAGTGTTTGACCATCAGCGCTGAGTAGAGGGCTTTGTACCTGGTATGTAGGCCCGTATGCTGTTTTCAAGGAATGTATACTGATTTCAAAACAAACAAGGATCCATGTCTCATAACAGTACATTCATCATCATCATCATCATCATCATCATCACCTACAAGAACACTGCTCAAACTAGAAGGCCAAAGACTGATCACTAAATACCAGCACATATCTTAAGCCAGGCTTTATTTCTGCCAAAGGAAAGATTCTGTGATTATATATTTGCATTTCTTGTCTTAACTCTAATCTGGTACTCGGTATGTTAGCCACTGGTATTTAAAATCCATTATTTTTATCTTGTACAAAGACAGTATCCTAAGTTCTAAAAAAAGAAGAAAACCACTGTCTTATCAAAGTCACAACAAAAATCAGGAGTAAAGACATTGCAGTTCTGTAACAGAGATTGTGACCATGCTCATAGACACTTTGGGAACTGTGCATTCTTCCTTTTAGCTATCTTCCTTGGTCAGAAAAATAGTATTTCTGTATTTCTCCTATGTCATGTCTCAGTTGCAAAAACCACAGAAAGGTGGACTTCTAAAAAAGCTTAAGATAATCTGTAAGAGACAAAAATATTCCTGTAGTCTCTTGCTTACAGAACAGGAAATATTATTCATTGCCACAGTTGAGCAATAGAGTTAAACAAAGCCACAAAAATAATAAAAGATTTTCAAGGACAGTTTTGAAATTTAGTTTGAATGTATGTTTCATTCAAAAAAACCCCAAGAATGTTGCCTACCCCAGTCTTACAGAGGAGCACAGTACTTAAAAACCAGTAAATTGTAATCAGTGGACAACATAAAAAGGATGTGTCATATGCAGCACAGAACCTGCTGGTCCACACCCCTCCAAGGTCTGTGTAAGGTTTATCTCTGTGCAGACTAAACTAACTAAAAATCAAGTTTTAGCCTCTACTAAACTCTTGTGTTAATTCTATCTTGATTTTACAATCTGTAGTTTTTCCAGGATGAAAAGTATGAATAATAACAAATGGAAATTACTTCCACTACTTCTGTAAAAAGGGGCATCCTCAAAATTTCACCAATGAAGTGATCTGAAAGGGCATTTTCAATAATTTTTATCAGTGGTAGGGGCTCATGTCTAATTTGGTAACTATAGCCTCGTTTCAAATAGTCAGTAGAATTTTTTAATGGGATAAAATACTCAACCTGTGAAAAGACATTTACTCATTAACTCTTACAGACAGACAAGCAGTTTTACATCATAGCTGAATTAATATTGATGTAATTTCACCTACAGGAAACACTTAAAATAGCAACATGCTCACGAATACAGGACACATCAGGAACATCGACTACAGTAAAAACCTCTGTTTTATTCTGGGATTGCCTGTTTTCCACTGCCATGCCCAGAGCTCCAGACTTGGTCCCTCACCACATCAACAGCAGAACATCTGCAGCATCACTGACACCCATTTCAGTTTAGAGTGGTCAGTAACACCCAACACAGACACACTGGGGCTTGGTACAGGTTGGCATAAGAAGGACGTGGAAAGTAGGAGTAAGTGTTGTGGTAGTAAAGGGAAACAGGAGAGAACATGGCCCAGTGTTGGAAGCTTCAGTCCTTCCCAGCCCATCTGTTTGATGGGTTGAGTGGGGCCTTCCAGATACAGCTGGAGTCACTTGAGTCTTGTACAGATCTTTGTTTTCTCTGAAACATCACTAATCCCATTTCTGTTCTCTGTCCAAGCTTACATCCAGAAAGATACGGGTCTAGAGGATCCAAGGCATCCAAGTTACCCAGATGTTTTCCCTCAAAGCTCTTTCATGGTTTGAACAAAACCAGAGGAGCAGATACAACCAAACAGCTGCGTGATCTGTCACATACGAAGCAGAACTTGGCTTCAGAGTCCTCCTTCAGGGATGATGGCACAGAGCCTCCCTCAAGTAGGTTGAGTGTCTCCACCACTAAGTAACTGCCCTTCATGCAGAGACAGAACTTTTAATTTTACTCCTTCAGCAGACTAAACAAACACGAGTCCATAGGAGAAATTACTGAAGGAAGGGCCGGGTGCCCTCGTACTGCAGAAATAAATGAGAGTCGTCTAAATCAGCAAGAGACGAGTCTCCTTTTGTTCCCTGATGACACTGCCAACTGTGTGGCAAGAAACAACGTTGGCTGAGTCTACAAGAATTGATTAAAATCAAATAAGGACTTTTCTCCAAGAATGAGAGCATTTCTACCAACAGGCAGGAAAGGCTATCCAGCACTCAGCAAAATGGGAAAACAGGACTGGAAAACAGGCACTTTGAGGGATGAAAAGCACCTCTGGACCTTCATTTTACACAGCACTGCTACAGCAATTTGGGAAAAATAAAAATGACATGAATCTTCATCTCTAAATCAAGACTTCCAGAATCAATACTGCAGCTATCTTCCCACCCACTAATCTATACAACAATGCTTACCATTATGAAAGTGAAGAAACCAGATGAATAATAATTAATAGATGATTATATTAAACATTTAGTGAACTCTCATAAGACTTTTATTGGATGCCTATGCTTGAATAGACTGTGAATAAAATCAGCTTTGTACTAAGCAAAAGAATGTAATAAAAGAGCAACAATTTAACTATTCAGAAGTTAACACTTTTGTACATTTCAAACAAAACCCATGAAAATCAGAATGAGCCTACAAAATAAAAGAACCTAACATTATTCTAATATGCCTCTTGATGCAGCTGGAGTGAAACTTTCTTTTTCTTATTCTTATCGTCTTTCAATTTTCTGACCACCTATTCTAAGCCTCATGTCATTTAATGAAAGTGATGTGAGCTATGATTGAGTAATTCCTATTTGAAACTCATAATCATAGTTTGAACATACACAAAATGTACACACACAGCACTACTCAGGTACTGCAGTTCATGAAATACTTTTACAGTCTTTAGCTACAACTCCTCTGTCCACAGGGCTGCAACAGTTGAATGGTGAAATATTTTGAGCAGCAAAGTCTTAGAACAGCAGCTGAGAGTAGGCTTTTTTCCCTATCATTAGCAGAGTTTTCATCAATCCAATAAGTGGTTTGCTGTACAATCACAGAAAGACAACAAAAAGAAAGTTAACTTGATGTCAAGATCCAATTTTGAATCTGAGTTGGAGAGTCAGAAGCAGACATGATGGTCCCAGATATTGTGATATCCAGACACTGAATGATGATGACAGTGCTTCTGCTTTGGCAAGGATCACTGCAGATGGGTCAAGAAGTTCCACTCAGAGATGACCAATTTTCCTCAGGCAGTCTCCATCTTCAGCCATGATGGAGGTGAAAAAAAGGGTCTGGATCATCTCTTGCATCTTTAGCTTTTTTCAGGGTCAGTGCTGAAGGAGTGAGTTTTACACAATCCTCAATTTTTACAGCTGATAAGGAAACCCTGGACTGAGGTGAGGAGCCTCAGGGCAATGAGCCTAAAATGGGGCAGTAATGGTGACTGATCTCAGCTTCCTGCAAGGTGTTTCTAAGGATTCCTGTGTCTTTCTCACACACATTGTCCAGCAATTTGCAAGGTGACAGTCACTGAAAACACTGCAGGCTGGCCTTGGAGCACCACAGTTGGCACACTGGGATCCAGAAGCTGTTAAATCCATCCCAGGACACAACAGCAGAGCTTGGACTCCATCCTTCCATCCTTATGGAAGCCAGCGTAAACCAGCAGATGACAGACCAGTCAGACTCAGAATCCTCACTGAAGTAAAGAAAAAATTTGGCATCCAAGCCACTACACTTGGATGCAGGTATTGCACAGGAATGAAGGGTAGCCTTGGATTAACTACTGAAATTCTTTTATGTTCAATCTAAAAGACAACTACAGAGGACATGAAATTATTCCAGTGATGTGAATACCTCAGCTAACCCTATTTTACCTGTTGTCTAACAATAGTGAAAATCAGACAACCACTTTACCTACTGCTTGATGGTAAATGGTGCAAAAGAAGGGAGTATCAAAATTTGAGATCCCTATGACCTATTTTACGATACTCAATTCAATTTATGGAGCTATTCCCTTATGGCAAATCTTACTGTTATAATTGCATGGAATAGCTTTCTGTTGCAATGTTTGTACATATGCTGAGAACATTCAGTACTTGCACAAACAGTCGAACAAAATGACCAACATAAAATGCTGTATCAGCTAGGATTTGTACTTAAGATAATGCTGTAAAGCTGCATTAGGATATAAATGAGTGTACAATATTGAATTACAGTGAATTGCATATGCGTCTTGGATCCAATCCAACACTTCATTTTATGAAAGCTGGAAAACTTAAGAAATAATTTCAAACAATATGGACAAGAATTCTAAAGTTGACCTTATTCCCCCTTGCTTTTTTATTATCCCTGTTTACATGAGACATGAAAAAACCTCAAGCACTTCCTCATGCCTTCCTTTTAGGAGGAATACGTACTTGCTTCTCATTAAAATCTCTGAATATCTAAAGAGGTGTCAATAAGAAAAAAAAAAGGATGAAGCACGATAGCTTAAACCACCTTAAACAGCCTAGAGGTCTCCTCTACCTGCCTGAATATAAAGATCCGTGTCCTACGACCATAAATAGATGGAAAAAATGCAACAGGAAATAAGGCAGTTTGACCAGCATTTCACTTTGAAAGAAGGAGGATTCTCCTTGCAAACTGCAAGAGACTTCTGAGGAGGATTAAGGTCTACCAAGAACATGTTCTGTAAATGACTTGCTCTCATCTCCATGTTTATTGTGATTTTGTCACACCTAAACACCCACAACCACACATCCCACTCCGCTCGCCCCTAAGAAAACACAGAAAAAGGGGGAGGAAAGGCACTCCAAGGGGTTAAAAATCAATATTGCACATAAAGGTGTAAGATTTTACCTACATTAGATTTTCTTCCTCTAAAAATTCTACCAAATACTTTAATGATACCCAATTTTCTTAGTATCACACCATATGTAACTTTGTTGTACGAATGAAATGGCAAATATGATTATTCTACACAACCTTAACATAAGCTTTATGTGCAGTTATGCCAGTTAAGGCACCAGCTTATGCTCATGTTCTCAACAACCTCACTTAAAGGCACGGAAGAAAAATCTAAATTAATTCAAAACTCTAATTTATTAATACTTAGGCCTCACAACCACCTGACTTTGCTGCTCCATCCGCTGTAAGGTGCTAAATAGCACAATCTGCTAATGGCAAAAGCCTGTGTTGAACAGGTGGTTATATGAAAGATTAACTACTCTAAATCTAAGTGCTTTGTGTTATTTAATTTTATCTACCACTTTCCCAGTGCAAGTTGTAACAAGATCCACCTTGCAAGACCTTGTGCACGGAACACTTCTGAATGCTAAATGCTGAAGACAAGACTGCGTAAGAAACAGAACAATCTGGAACTTGGTGAAATTCAGCCAAGGCTGATCCCAATCTTAAACAGTGGATTCTCAGGTTTTCTGAAAACTTTTCTGTTCTTCTCTTATTAATTAGAATGCAATAGAATTGCACGTCACATACAATACATGGCATTCATTTCACCGCTATTAACAAAGAAAGCAGTAAATTGCAAGATTAAAAAAAAAAAATCCATGTTTCGAGCTCGTGACTTAACCAACCTATTTTAATTTGAGAAATAAAAGTTTATGTGCATTTTCCTGAGGAAAGCAAAAATCTTTTCTCTTACAGATACATAAAAACAATTTACTGAGGGGTGGAGGGAGAAATCCTATCTCACTGCTCCAACCCATCAGTCGGTGGTCCCTGAGTGTCTCTGTAACTGCAGTCATGCTCAGCTCAGTAAGACAATGAACCTTTCTAGTAATCAATCAAGTAGTAAAGTCACACTTACTGTACTAACAGTTTCCACACTGAGTGTAACAAAGCACTGATATCAACACTACACCCTTCTGACATTTTTGCAGAGACACTGACTTCACTCCTTGCAGAAATAAACCCCAATGAAAGTCTGAGGACCTTTCAGTAGAACTCCAGTGACTGAGTCCATTCTGTTTGCTGTTCACCACTCTCATCACAGACAAGGCAGAACCAAAATCCCAGCTGGAAACCAACCCTCCCTCCAAGCCCAGCAGCCCTGCTCAGTCCCCAAAGCCATGACAGAAATTACAACTCTTTAACTCTCAGGTTTTACATCAGTTTTAAACACTGACTCAAGTCTAGGTGTGCTGCTTTTAACATCCAAAACTCTCCTCTGATGTAAAAATTTCTGACTACCAAGTGAAATGAAAACAATCCCATTTTCCCACTTCTTTTCCAAGATGAAAGTTTTTTGTAAACAGGCTTTCCAACATGCACAGTCTACAGACTGTTGATAACAATTCACAAAAGCCTGCTGAGTCATTCTGCTCCATCCCCTTTGCTGAAGCCTGTTACAGGGAGCTAAAATTCTCCTGTCAGTGCTTTCCCTTTTCAAGCAACTGTTGTGGCTGCCCCAAGTCAGGTCTGTGACCCAGGACAGTTTCACCTGCAAACATCGTATCTCTAATAAAACAAAAAATAAACTATGGCACACTCACACTGAACTGAAGGTGAAATACTCACACACCCATGAAACACCACAAAAACTATCAATTTATTCCAACTTACCATTGAAAGGCATTGTAATGGAAGTAGACCAAACCAAGGCCATATAAAAAGGCAGCATTCTGTAAAGGAAAGAAACAGTGTTTAAAACCCAGATTAGACAACCATATGCTCTAAGATTCAGTTTCCAGTATTTTATTCATCCTTTGACATTCTATTTCCATTATAAGATACATGTATTTAAAATTCACCTTGAACAGGAAGAACTAAAAAGAAGGAATGAAAAGATGGGTAGACATTAAAAAAAAGAAGTGATTCTCCATGATCACAAAAAAGAGGATATTTTTGGAGGAAAAGTAATAATAATATTCAAGCACTTTTACACCAGAGAAACTGATGTGCTCTGTTCTACTTGTCCAAAAGCAGGGAAGGAAATGATGAAGTGGAAATCTTTGGCAATTTAATATAATAATAATAATAAAAAATTTATTACCAAACACCATTTCATAGTCATAATAATTTATACTTACATAGAAGTAAACAAAGCTACACACTGTAATTTGTGTCTAATGTAGAACATTAATTAAATGAATATGAAAATATGCTTAAGGAAATGTCACTTTTCTGAATACCAAAAAATACAGACCATCAGCTTCAAACCTATGACAATCATATTTCTTCATCATTAATCAAATTTCTATTTCCTATCTCCCTATTCTGCTGAAGGGAAAAACCAAACCAAAACAACAAAAAACATTCCCCTTCTGGAAACCCATTTTCCCTCCATTTTCTTTTCACAGAAACTGTGATTTACTTCTAAAGTGAAATTACTAATGACTTTTAATGAATGTTTAACTATCCAGTTCTATAAATAATTAATACATATTTCCTAAATTCTGAAAAATAAACAAACTGCTTTTTCTTTTGCAAAGTTAGGCCACAGCACAGTTGTTTTCTATTTAGCAAAGTTAATCCATTATTTACAGGAGACAACATTGCACATGTTGCCTGTGACACATTTTTAGGCTTTTCTTATACATAATTCTGATTCTGAAAGAGCAGGTATAGATCCCAAAGCTCTGACACATGGATAAGAGCTGGAGTTTCCATTGTTGAAGACTGTACTTCGAGATAATCCCTCCTCCACTTGCACACACTTCTTCAGCAGATCCCATTTATAAGCAATTCCACACAAGGAATCCTAGTTTTGCCTTAAAACCAATCCAGATATGAGAGTTATAACCAAATTTCTCCTATAACATAACTGGTAACCAGAAGACAACTCAAAGAGCAGCATTCATCAGAAACAGGACCTAATATGACAATTTCATTATCCCTCATTTGCATCTTCTAAATGCAAATTAAACCCAGGGGAAATGCCAAAGATCCTTTCACGAGTACAGCTGGATCATGGCTCCAGCAATGGACAGCTTCCAAGAAAATGCTGTGGTAGAACCAGATACTACAGCAATCAGAGCACTGGAACACGTGAACAGGACAAGTGGAGGGGGAAGTGCATAAACAATAGAGGATGACACTTTAACACTACCATAAAACCACATTCCTGTTTCATTCAACAAAAACACAACACGGACATCATAAAGATAAAAGATCTTCCGTGTTTTTTCCACTTTCCAAGTGTGCTCTGGGAACAAGAGATGAGGTGGAAGGCAAGCTCAAATGCTGAGCGTACGTAATACCTTGCTTTAAAAGTCATTTTAAATGAGGAAGTAAAATAGATTTTCACATGTGCCACATGGAAGCCTACAAAACACAGCACACACCAGGAACCTTCACTGTGCTTGGGTCAGGCTCATCTGTAGAACAGAACTTAAAATTATCCAGTATCCCTTTTGATATCCCCCAATCTCAGTCCAGTCTAGATCATCATAAAGATTGAGAATAACAGTGATCACAAAAATCCTTCTTTGCCACACTGCAAAATTCAAACAAAAACATGCCAGACCACTAAAACCTCTTCAACCTGCAAAGAATTTAATTTCCTCTTATGGAATCCATCACATTTTACAGTCCAAGCAAGTTACAGATTCAGGATTGTCTCCCCGATGATATTTTGATCCTAAGGGTTAATAGGAACCAACTTTCAAGGCACAAGAGAACCAAGATGCAGGCGATTTTTCAAAATGTAATTTATGTATCAAGTTCACATAAAGCTTTCAGATGGACCTCACGCCACTAAAATACAAATAAACCATCACTGTCCTTCATTCTGTGACTGGTTTTCCCACTCTTCTCTCACTCTCCTTTAGCCTTAAAAACCTTTTAGGACTGATCTCAAAAATATGTTAAGCTGCCACTGTCTTCTCAGTGAAAAACAGGGCAAGATTTAAGAGATCACCTCAAGTGCAGAGGTGCAAATTCTGAAATGTCAGTATGGTTCACGAATTTATCTGTTCGGACACACGTGTAACACCATTAGTACTGCTTGTTCATAATATTAAGACCAATCTAATAAACTAAGATTAAAAATTATATTTTAAACTGAGTCTGAACTTGGAACACGACTTTCGCAAGGACTGGAAGACACCCCAGTGTTCCAGTGCATGGCACTTACCCACAAATAACTGAAGGGGAAATACACATAAAGTTCATTACTTTTGCAGAATACCAAGTTCAACGTGCAGTCAAGTTCCTGTTGGTAACAGCCAATATGAAAAGCTACAACAGCTTAATGCAGATCAGGACCAAGCAGGATCATTACACAAAAATTTCATCTACAAAATGTCGTTTTTCTTAAAATCCTAAGATTCTGTGACTCTGTTTACCACAACACAGCCCATCCTAAGAAATCTGTTTTCGGTTGCCTCTGCTAGTTTTATTTGACAAGTTTCTCACAAAGAATATCCATTCCATGTGTTCCAGTAAGGATTAATCTTGTAATTTTGTCCCTGCTACAAACAGCTGGTGAGGTAGAATTTAAGCCAAATTTTTTCCCTCCAAACATTTTTTTAGTGAGAAGTAGAGAACAAAATTATCGTATTACAATCCTTTGCTTGAATTTCTTGACAACCCACACAATTTCTTAAGACCTCATGCCAGCAAAACTCATTCTTTGGCTACTAACTTCTAGTTTAATTTTTATGTTATCAGATCTTTCTTTTCACTAAAATCTAGAATAAAACAAAGATACAAACCAAAACAGACCGTGCTTCAAACCTGAAGTTGAATGTTTGGATTTTTTCATTCTACGGCCATGCAACTAAAAGCAGAGAAATCAGAAATGCTATTTCCAAGCTGACATCATTTACATTTTCTATGAACTATCAAAAAATGTTAATATGTTTCATGCCAACCACTAGATGGCTCAAATACCTCTTTCCATTTTCCACGCTTATGCAATTTAAGAAAATTGTCAAGCTTTTATTGTGCACTCTGCTACTTACATGCACTATTTAAGGCTGAACAACAGTTCAATTCTATTTTATAAAACAGTGTGGCATATACATTTTTGTCAACAGGTAACTCAGAAGGCAAAAATACATCTCTATGTACCTTTTTAGGCAACTGATCTGAATAAGCATATTTGAGACTTTTAGTCTTGTCTGTTTTGAGCAATCAAGCAAAAAAAAAAAAAAACAACCAATGAGGAAGACTCCACCCATCTCACAGGCCTTTTATCAAACAACTGGTTTAGAGTTTCTTTGAAGCAGCAGATGGAAACAGATCCCCAACATTCCACGAGTTCTGTTCTCCAGGCATTTCAGGCCAAGTCCACACAAAGCCTTTTTCTCCATCTTTAAGGGTGCAGGCAGCACATCCAGCAGAAAGACACAGCCCAGCCCATCACAGTGACACTTTATCTATAATAAACACAGGGCCAGAAAAACGCACCTGTCCCATCTAACAAGTGGCCACACTCACATTCAGATTACAGACACCCATCTTGGACTGACTCTACAAATGTATGGCTGCCACATCTGGGCCCAGATGTTCTCCACCAGTAACACACTTATCTCTCACATGCAGTTGAGACCCTGTTACTGACTCCAAATTCGTGTTTTATAAACACAGGACTTAACCAGGAAGTTATGCTTGCAAATGAAAATCTCTCCAGCAGGCACTCCTAGAGAGTATGAAAAGATGTTAAAGACCCAGAGCAGTCTCAGGGCAGCATCCAGCCAGGGCCTTGCCATTTAAAAAGGAAAAGGATCAGTTTTTGCCATAGTTCCATGGTACTGCTGATTCAGAAACATTCCCAAACGCTGCCTCTCATTTGTGCTGACACAAGCATTTTTAGAGTACTACAGCCAACTGAATGACAGAACTGATCTGAGTTATTAATAACCAGATAAAACGGATTATTTAACTGGATCATTTTCCCAGGCAAGTTCACTGGTAGCTCCCCATAAACAACAGCATTAGCACAAGTAAAAGATTGGAATATAAGTAAAAAGCTCTCTAAGCCTACACTGCTACAACCAAAATGCAAATCAAACCTACAGTGACTTTTCAAATACTACTGAAGCCTCCTAAGCTACATATCAATGTTTGACTTGAGAGAAAACAGCATCTATGGCTCAGCACAAGATGGATAAAAACATGAAATGCCATCACAGCCTCCTGTCAGCCTCCTTCATGCAGGTCCTTAACCAGTGAGACACGTAGGCAAATACACCATTTCTTCTATCAGTACAAATAAATATCTCCAGGGGGGTGTCAGAGTTTGGTGCCAGGCTCTTTGCAGTGGTGCCCAGCGACAGGACAAGGAGCAACGGCCCCAAACTAAAACACAAGAAGTTCCACCTCAGCGTGAGGAAGAACTTTACGTTGAGGATGGCAGAGCACTGGAAGAGGCTGCCCAGGGAGGGTGTGGAGTCCTCCTCTCTGAAGACATTCCAAACCCACCTGGACACATTCCTGAGTCACCTCCTCCAGGTGACCCTGCCTTGGGAGAGGGGGGGTTGGACTGGATGATCTCCAGAGGTCCCTTCCAACTCTAACAATTCCATGATTCTTTGTGACTCTATGGGGCAGGGCCAGATGGAGGTAAAATAATTCACAGAATAATATGTCCTCACTAAAAAGTAGGTAATATTTAGGCAGAAATCAGTGTGTACCTCACCACACTACAAAATAAACAAAACAAGAGAAACAAAGTCCCCATGTAGTCGGTTAGTGGAAGTCTGAAAGAAAACTGTGGAAAAAAGATGGAGTTCAGCACCACTAGGAGAGACCAGTGATTGTTTTTCACTTGCTTAATACTGACAGGAACTGAAGCCTTTGATGACATATCAACTCCAGCAAGGTCTGAGCCCTTTCCTGAGCTGCCCAAGTCCCAGTGGAACCCACAGCCCAGCCCACATCACTTCAGGCTGCACGAGACACACGTGGGCAGGCGGCCACTGCTCCTCAGAAAACCCAACCAGGAAAACAAGGGTTTACAGTTTACGCCGCATCCTGTGGTCACAGGGTCTCTTGGCCACCTGTTCGAAGCAAAAGAACAGTTTTTGTGTTTAAATGTGTGAATATGTTTATTTCTCTACTGGGGAAAAAAAAAAAGAAAGATGAAGTTTTGGCACTATGGTGCCTAATCCTTCCTCCTGACACTACTCAATACGTAGTAACAGCTCCCTGGAGAGCTTGTAAAGCATAAAAAAATTCCAGTTGGGCTCCTGTGCACAAACAGCTCCACACCTTTGGGAGCTGACAGGCTCTAGCACAGAGACTGTAAGTGTTCAGGAAGAAGAGAGGAGGGTTCAAATAAAATTTGTTTACATTTGTACAAACATGAATAAGAGAGCTACCTATCTACATGTTCTGCATGTTTCCATCACCTGCAGAAATACTCAGGTACCTGTGAGGGGAGTACTGCAGAGCAGTATCATCAGTTTTGCCTTCAAGAAATATTATAGCACCTGAAAAATCATTAGGTGATCAGGATCTCTAAAATACAGCCATCTCTAACAGGCTTGCATGACCCTGCTTCTTGAGCAATAATCACAATAGTCAAAAATCTGTTACTGGGTGTGTGCCTGCATCCCAGCAGCCATGTGGAAGAAATTAATACATAAAAATCATTATTCTTGTGACAAATATATTCTGACATATGTAATATCTTGGGAAATAACTACAAAGTAATTCCACATTGTAATATCTTGGTAAATAACTACAAAGTAATTCCTCACTGTCTTTAGGATGATCTTTTCAGAGAGTAAGTATTGCCAAAATACACCTACTAGTTGTAGAACAAAACCAGCTAATAGATCTTTCTTAATTCATAAAAAAAAACTTCCTTTTTTTTTCCTTTCACAGAAAAATTCTTAACAGAAGTGAAGCAGAAAAAAATGAAACTAATAAAAACCAAATAAACAAAAATCCCACATCATCTACAAAGTTTAATTTTTTCCCCCCTTTGTAAGTGGTAGGTATCTTTTAAATTACTATACTCTCCTCCCCATCCTGCTCCCTTCTCATCTCCCCTTCAGGAAAGACAGTACATTTGTCCACACCCTTTGCAACACCCCACCAGTGCTACAGTTCCACATTCCCTGTGGCTCCCCCCTGAATGAAAACTACTCCAACTTCTCAGCAGCACTGTTGTCCCACCAAAACACTGCTATGGCCCCATTTTCACCCATGGACTAAAACACACATGGCAAGACCTGCTTGAACAATCTGAAGTGGGAGCCTTGATCCAACACTGTCCCTCCAGTGGCTTTCCAGCACTATCTGTAAAAAAAGCTTCTTGTCACACAGCAAAGAACAGGGTATATGAAGAAAAGACTACAAGAAAATTATCAAAACCCACAAACAGCAACTAACTCGAGACATTAATAATTGCAAAACCCCCTGAGTAACACACTGTGCAATGCCCACTTTATAGGAAGAATTTCCATATGAAAGACAAAATGATAAAACAGTAAATAACTCAAATCCTCCCCTTTAATGACGGAATCTGTGCAGTTTTGTAAACCGGGTATTTCCTTATCCATAAACAAACTTAGGGCCTTGGCAGAAGGGATTACTGACCAACTACTGTACCTCCTCACATCTGTCACTCAGACAGACAAGCAAACGTCTAAATTATGATTGTTGCTACTGGTATCTGATTTATGTTCCTTCCACTGAAGCTTATAAAATCTCACTTGATGTAAACATCTTCATTTTTCACTTGATACAAATATTTTCAATAATTTAAGTATTTTAAACAGAAAACAATCTTTTTCTCAAACGAATCAAGGGAGTAAAGGTGTTGTGCAGTGCATAAAGACTAAATTCACTCTGACAGACATTTTATAGAGATGATTCACCTAATCAAATTTAATACTCTCCCTACGGATTCCCCGAATGCTGTTAACAATCACAAAGTTTCCAATTTATTTTGTATGATACATGATTTAAAAAACAAAAAAACCCCAAAACAATAAAACCTCAAAACAAACAAACCAACCAACCAACCCCCTCATTCCAAATAGAAAGCCATACTTGAGACTGGATGCTTTGTAAGTAAACCAATTTGTCTAATGTTTGCACAAAAAGAGATGATCTCTCTGGAGATCTTCTAGTCCAACCCTCTGCTCAACGAAGGGACAACCAGAGCAAATTTCCAAAGATCACGTCCAGCTGGGTTTTGACTGCCTCCAAAGACTGAAAAATGTGTGGCCCCACAAACTCTCAGGGCAGCCTTCTTCACTGTTTAATCACCTTCACACTCGATTAATTAATTAAATTTATTTTTGTGTGTTTAGAATTAATTTTGTGTTTTCTATTTGTGCCTGCTGCCTTTCCTTGTTTCACCAGGCACCACCAAGAATACTCTGGCTCTACCTGTGTAGCTGGATAAGATGCACCTGAGCCTTCTCCAGGCTGAACAGCCTCAGCTCTCTCAGCCTCCACCCCTCAGATGTTCCAAGCCCTTACTCAGTCCTATGGGTCCATGGACTTGCTGTAGTCCCTCAGGAGCCCAGCACTGGAGCCAGCACTCCACATACATCTCACCCAAGCTCAGCAGAGAAGAAAGATCAACCCCCCAACCTGATGGGGATGCTCTGCCTTACACAGCCCAGGATGCCACTGGCTCAGAGTCAACTCCTGCACCAGGACACCCCAGGCCCTTCCTGCAGAGCTGCTTTCCAGCCTGTCAGCCCCCAGTCTGTGCTGGTGCACTGGGTTGCTCCTCCTCAGACACAGGACTCGGCCTCTGTTGAACACCATGAGGCTCCTGTAGGCTGTTTAGCTCCCTCTGAACAGCAGCTCAACTATGTTGTCTCTTCCTAGTTTTGTATTCTCTGCAAACCTGCTGAAGGTGAACTCTACCCCATAACACAGGTCATTAACCCAAAATGACAAAGAGCACTGGCCCCACTACCAACCCGTGGGGTAAACCACTGGTGTGGCTGGTCTCCAGCTGGACTTTGTGTTGCTGTCCTGGTTCTGGCTGGGATAGAGTTTATTTTCTTCTTAGTAGCTTGGCTCAGTGCTGTGCATTGGATTTAGGATGAGAATAATGTTGATAACACACGGATGTTTTAGTTGTTGCTGAGTGGTGCTCACCCCAAATCAAGACTTTTCAGCTTCCCATGCTCTGACAGGGAGAAGCTGTACAAGAAGCTGGGAGGGCACACGGCCAGGACAAGTGATCCAAACTGGCCAAAGGGATAACCCATACCATAGAAAGTCATGTCCAGGACATAAACAGAGGGGAGCTGGCCAGAAGGGGCTGATCACTGCTCAGAGACAGGCTGGGCATTGGTCACTGAGTGGTGAGCAACTGTATTGTGCATCACTTGTTTTTCTTGGGTTTTAACTTTCTTTTTTATTACAACTATTACTACTGTTATTACAAGTATTATCATAAGTATTATTATGTGGCTTTTTTTCCACTTATTAAACTGCTTTTATATCACCCCACAAGGTTTTTCTCTTCTTTTTTTCCTCCTGATTCTCCTCCCCATCCCAACCAGCTGGGAAAAGTGGCAGTGAGCAAGTGGCTGTGTGGTACTTTGTTGCTGTCTGGGATTAGACCGTGACAGATGCTGATCACAATCCTCTCAACCCAGGTGAGCCAGTTTTCAACCTACCCCACTGACCACTCATCTAATCTGTATTTCATCAGTTTGTCTATGACCATATTATGTGAAACAGTGTGGAAAGCCTTACTAAAGTAAACACCAACAATATCCACGGCTCTCACCCCCTCTACCAAGCTACTCATTGTGTTGCAAATGGGTATCAGGTTCATCAAACACTATTTCTCCTTCATAAATTCATGGTGATGACTTCCAGAGACTTGCCCACCCTGGGTGAACTTGGAAACAAGCTGCCAAGGATAATGTGCTCTATCACCTTCACGAAGATGGAAGTGAAGCTGACTGGCCCATAGTTCCATGGATCCTCCTTCTTGTCCCTCTGGGAGACAGGAGTGACATTTGCTTTCTTCCAGGCCTCAGGAATGCTCCCATCCCCACAACCTTTCTAGGATAATTGAGAGTAATCTCATAGTGACACAGATGAGCTCCCTCAACACTCATTGTTGCATCTCATCAGGTCCCATGGACTTGCAGATATCCCATCTGTTTAAATGTTCCCAAACTTGATCCTCCTCTATTGGGAGCAAGTCTTCCTGAGTCTAGACTTGCACACTGGTCTCAAAGGTCTTAGAATCTTGAAGGTGAGTCCTACCAGTAAAGACCAAGGTGAAGAAGGTTAATATTAATTACCTCAGTGTTCTCCATTTCTTTTGTTACCTGCCTCACTCAGCAGCAGACTCACATATTCTTTCATCTTCCTTTTGCTGCTGATACACTTGCAGAAGCTCTCTTGCTCTCTTGCTGCCCTTCACATCCCTCACCACATTCAGTTCCGTGTGGGCTTTGTCCTTCCTTATGTGATCCCTGAACGCTTGGATGATGTCTCCATATTCCTCCAGAGTCATCTACCCTTGCTTCTTCCTCCTGGATGCTTTTTATGCCTGAGTTTTTTTCAGAAGCATTGTGTTTATCTATGCACAATTCCTTTCCTTTTAAATGTCCTGCAAGTCAGGGTGGACTGTTCTGGAGCTCAGAGAAAGTTACTCTTCAAAATTTGCATGCCCTCTCGTGAACACCCCTTCTCTCCAGGGCCACCTCCAAGGAATCCTTCCAAGCTGATCCCTCAGCAGACCAAGGTCTCCTCTCCTAAGTGTGATGTTTTGATTCTCCCATTTGCCTTGTTTCTTTGTCCCAGGATTGTGGACTCCACCATTTCACAGCCCCAGCAGCCAATGTTGCCTCACAACCAGTTCTTCCGTGAGTGTGAGCAGGAGATGAGCCTGAGCTGTCCCACTGCACCTCTGGGATCCAGTGAGATCACAGCCCTGCAATTGCATATGGATTTCTAACTCTTCCTGTATTTGTGCCCATGCTGCATCCATTTGTGCACAAGCACTTCAGAGAGGCACCCAGTCCTGTGAATTCCCAGAGATTCCCACATAAATGGTGTCCTGTAGGCACTTCCTTATTTTGTTCATACCCTTCAGGTGGGACTCAAACACTGATTAGCACAAGCAAATTAAGCACAGAGCAGTTCTTCTCAATCTCTGTTTTTCTTTGACAAGTACTGCTCTTATTTCATACTTATTAAAGGATTTGGCTTTTCTCCTTCCCCACCCAGATATGCTGACCTGATAAAAACTATTAGATCTCTTTAAAAATATTTTCAATAAAAGCACAGAAATTAATGTCAGTCATGTATACATACAAACATCACTGAAACAGCTTTTTTGGAAGATGACATTTAGGCAGTTTATTGAAGTGTTTTATTCTCTTTTATAATAGCAAATGATCATCATTATTTATACCTATCATCTTTATAACATTTTATGAAGTAGAGCTACTAGTATGGAATTTTCTGTCCTTGATTCACCATTTTTCTAACCCTTTCCAGCAAAGATAGGAATCCCACTGAGTTGACAAGTAGCCCCATTATTTCCCTGTCAGTTCTCACTGCTGGAGAATCACCAGTGTTGGAAAAAAGCCTTACTATCATTAATTACACAGCTGTTCTACCTGCAGCACTCCACAGAAAAGGGGAGTGGACAAGCTGAACATACTAAGGCATGAATGACTATAAAGAGATCCAAATACACACAAACAAAGCAGTAAAAACAAAGGAAAACAGTCAGAAAAATTAAGTGGCAAAACTCTCTATGGTTGTTCCCCTTGAATATTAAGCTACATTGTGCTGGGCAGTTCCAGCTCAATCTGGAACTCTGCTTAATGGAAAAATTTAAAGCTTAATTTTTAACCAAGTCCCCTAAGAATGCTGTTGCTGCTTTTATGTTGTTTTTTCTAGCTGAGTAACTCTTGAACCTATTAGCTGCCTTCAAATGAATTTTAGAGAAAGCGAGGCAGCTCAAAGATTAAAAACTTGAGGAATGTCACTGAAAATACCTGTTAGATAGAAAAAAGAGTCCCCAAACCAAAGCCTACTTGCAGAAAGCATACATAGCTTAATTACTCTCTCCTCTTTGGGAAGAGACACTTAGCCCATTAGCATAGCTTTAAATCAAGCATGTGCTTTTCCTGCTCAGAGGGAACAAGATGTCATTCAGGATGCTGCACTAGGAAAACTACAGAAATTTCAGTTTGTGTGTGCTTAAGTGGGAGAAGAAAGGACAGGAGGCGTGAAAGGACAACAGACACCAGCTCGTCATTGCTCAGGCTTCATTAGCTCCAGCATAAAAACAGTTTGTTCTGCAAACTGAACAAAATCCCACATTTGGAACAAAATTCTGAGTATTGAGTTTGGGGAAAAAACCCTCATGGACTGCTTTAATTTTTACGTGATTTTTACACTAGTCAGTAACATCTGAAAATCGAAAATGTTATTGGAGAGCATATTTTGGTATATATTTTATGTATTCCTATAAATATATTGAAAACTAAACCAAGATTATGTAATTTTTTACATTTTTTTTTAAGTACTGAAATGTAAGATCATTGATTAACGGTTGCTAGTTAGGGATCAATCAATTATTACTGAAAATGATTGTCCAATTAAGATTGTAGTTGGTTAAGTAGTGATCACTAATTGGTGTTCTAATTGGTGATTTGCTGTTTTATTTGTTGGAATGTACAAACACTTCAAATGGGATCCAAGAGCCAAGGCAGCAGGCCCACATGACAGGCAGCTGGGGGAGCAGACAGGATGGCCCACAGCCAAGAGCAGAGCAAAGCAGCTGGGCAGCCCACCAACCATTCCCACAGAGCACTGCAATTCCATCAAATCATCATTTCTTAACAGAAAACTGCACATCAGTAATTTTTCAGCCCACTCTGGGAATATATATGCTAGTGAATTTAAGAGCCTTCTATTTCTAAAAGCAAAATAAACCAAGAAAAAAGAATACAAGTCAAATGACAGGACACTTCTGTCACTGTCCCCATCTCTGCTCATTCTGCACTGCTCTACCTTGGTCTCTCTTCATCTGCTCCAGAGCCCAGCTTGCTTTCCCTCACTAATCCCTCTTCTTACCATTATACCACTGCTGCTCTACCTGAATTTACTTAATTGCTTCTGTCAACGGTTTTAACTTCTGACAAATTGACTCTGAAAAACTGCAAATGTAAACACCACAACCATCTTGGATCAGGAACCGAAACATTTTCATATCCACTAGTTTTTCTTCAGTTCTGACTATTACATCACCTTACTAGGAAAGGTAAGAAACCTCTGAAAGTCGGTAGTTTTAAAAGTCTTTCCTCTGGGGCAGTTCATTCCTAAACTCTGTTGCTTGTACAGTCAGGTGACAGCTTGAAGGATGAGGGAAGAGAGGACCAGAGGGCAAATTAACCAACACCATCACATAGGGATTTTCTCCTCCTCTGTTAATTTGACATCCTTTTGCAAGACTCCAGGGAGCTCTTATTTAAAGATACCTTGCCAAGCTTGAGTTCCACAAATTAATTTTACATTATAATTGCTGCTCCTCAGTGTGAGGGGATACCCCCTTCATCCTGCAAAAGTCAGCAGAATCCCTCTCTAACCCTCTAATGGGTAGATGTTGGCTCACCCTCCCTCCTGTCTGTCTCCTCTGCAAACAGTTCTTGGATATGATTTTATCATTTATCTGAAATTTCATTCTGCTGTTCTGTGTCTGAGAGGAGGGTGATTAGATTCCAGTAAAATGTCATGTTAAACTATATTTATCTTTTACATAAGACCGTGCTTTCCAGTACAGGCTTCTATATTGTTCTTTATTAAACTAAATATTGATTGGGCTTCTAACTTTGTCTTCACATTCTCTACTTCTTCTGATACTCACCTCAGTTTCCTGAACACCAGGTACATAAGATGGTGATACAACTTGTTTCAAATACTACCATTTAAAAAATCTCAACATGCCATATGAAGTTCCACTTGCTATCTCAATTCTCCAAAATCTTTTTCTGTACTTCTAAATTTGTACCATTCAACATGCAAAATTTATCTCCTATTTTAGAATATCAATATTCACTTTCACACTCAATCATCAAAACCATTCAATCATAAAATAATTAAATATTTAATACCAGCCCCCATATTTACAACTTTTCCATGACACTGTCTAATATACACCAATTTACATTTATTTTCCCAGATCAAAGATGTGGGGGCTTCCTCCCCTCGCAATTAACAAATTTTTTATACTTGAGAGCACATTAAAGATTGCTTAAACATATATGCTGTATGCTACCTCCCATCTTTTCTAAACATGTGACTGCTCTCCAGTGTAATCTGAATCTCTCTGCCTTCTTATTTAAAGTAACATTTTCAAAAAAGACTTTACAGCTTTTTTTATACTTTCTTTTAAGGTTCAGATATCCATTACAATGGAATTTCTTTAATTGCAGATACTAGAGATTAAGTAAATCACACCCACAGATAGACAGAGCTGGTTCCAGGGCATGAAGATAAATTATGTGGGTGGCTTCATAAACCTGGGATCATCACCTTGTGGTCACCTAGCAGATCTCAAAATGGGCAGGTACAAATATAGCACCTTAAAATTATCAATACTCTTTACAGTACTTTGCTTAACAAAAGAGGAAATGTGTCTCTCAAATGTACAAGAGAACGAGCACCAGCATGGAGAGATTATGGGAATTAATTAAGGGTATTTGGGTACTGCTCTGCTAGGAAGAACTCCCAATATAAAATACAAAAAATTTACTCCTTGGGAGACCACAGCCATTGAAAGCCTGTTTTGACAGATAGGGAATATGGTAGGCAGGGAGTCTAAAAAAGGTCTCTTCATGATCAGGGAAAAGAAGAGCTCATAAGAGCTCATTCTCTGGAAGCTCCAATTTGTGCTTGATGTCTTGTGGAAGCATTTAAAGTAAGAAATTTTGTGCAACACTTCTCTCTTTTTAACATGTTTTCAACATTACATTTGATCTTGTTCTTAAACTCAAGCACATCCACTTTAGGATGTGCTTTAAGTCCAGGCTATATTTAATTGTTTAATGGATAATTAAATATCTGATTCTGTATCATCTGGTTGATACACTGTACTTCTCAATTTCTATTAACACTTCACACAATGGTAGCTATGCCTCTCAACCATAGCTTGAGAGTTTTTAAACCTGTTTAAACAGTTTTTAAACCTGTTTAATGCCTTCACTGTGTGTCTGACCTCTCATAATTACTTTTCAGGCCTAAAATTCAGAGTCTCTTCAGTAAAACAAAGAGAAAACTCAGGTTAACAACCCATTTCAGCCCTCCCCTGGAGAACTCTGCTGCCTGTCAAAGGTGTCAAATGGAAAATATACTACTTTATTTACTTGCATTTAAGTGAAGTGGGAGTGTCCATATCCAGGATTTTGAGTCACTTTATGGGCTTTACATACGACACCCACACGTCATTCTCTGTTTCTAGAAGCAAAGCCAACCAAAGTGCCTCAGGAGAAGATGAACACTTGTGGATTTAGAGGGGTTTGATATCCCAGACCACTGAGTTGCTTTTCATCTCACACTTGACTGACACAGCAGAGAGACAAGAAACTTTGTTCCACTTACAGCAGAGCTGTTTGTTTACATGGCAGCTCACATTCTTCCCCATAATTACAAAACTGTCGACCACCTTTTCACAGGCAGAACAGATGAGTCACCATGGAAGGGAGCACTTGGTACTTCCAGACATTGCCCCAACACCTCAGTGATTCCCTGTGTTCCAGCCACATGACAAAGCAAAGTCCTACTTCTGGCACTTGCTCCCTGAACTTCAGTCACCCAAACATCTCAAAACACACAGAAAATCTCCCCGTTTGTATGGACTAAAAATACACAACCAGAATTCCAGAAAAAAAAGAAAAATCAAGGTTTAGAGGGGTTAGTTAACAAGGAACACAGAAAGATGCCACATAAATTTGGAGTTACACGTCTAGCAAAATGCTGTAACTAGCAAAACCATTGAATGGTAGCATTTAAGAAAATCCAAAAGCACCAGTTGTGTTCCTTTAGAGCCATTTTTATTTTGTACTATTTTTCCAATCAGCACTTAACAGTTCAAGACAAGTTGCCTTCCTGTGGCAGCACTCATCTGGGCTTGTCTTGACAAGTGACATTTGTCATCTGTTCACTTCATTTTTCTCTTGACTGAAAGCCCAGGTCAGAAAAAATCACCAGCAAGTAGCACCAACAGGTTGTCTTCCTAAAAAAGCCAGTATTACAGCCATCGTGATCCAGGAGAGACTCCCAAGGAATCTGGCTGCCAACAGGGCACAGGGAGGAAAGTTTAAGAAAGAAAAAGGGTTGCCATTCCTCTGAGAGACACCCTGAGTGAAATGGAAGTGCCTTCAAGACAAGCTTTTCCTCAGAAGTTATTCACAGCTTTCAGACAGACAGAGGGCTCTCTTTGCCTAGATTTTGAGACCAGAAACAGAATGGAGACAGGGTTATAATGCTCCATTATGAACTAGATGGATGATTTCATTTATGTTATTGTATTTTTATGGATTTCAGAGGGAGTGAACACGATAATATATACTGAAATTCTTGAATTCTTGTGTAGCTTCACTGAGTAATTCTGCTCTAGATAACATCCAGTGATGGCATTTCATCAGCAAATCATCCTTGCTGTCCAAAAGGTAAAGACCATGCCACTAAATGGAAACATAACTCCCAGGAGGTGACCCTGGAGGGAGGGGACAGCTATTGTACAATTCAGAAGTAACATGGAACTCTTCAAATGCTGCTCTTGAAATGACATTTCAGTGTAACTTAATTCACTTTTCGACCACTATTTTAAGCCTTCCCCTCCCAAGAATACCCTCCCCAAGCTCCAGTGATTTGTGCTTCAGAGGTTTCCAAAGCCAGACAAAATGTCTTCTTATTTAATTGCTCTTAATGGATTTTCTTCCCTGAATTTGTTCAGCTGCATTCTGAAACCATTAAAACACTGCAAGTCTGCAGCATTCTGCAAAACTAATGTAACTTTCCATACAACCAGTGACACAAGATCTTCTGGAAGATGCAGTTTAAGCATGAATTTCCTGCAGTAGTTGACAACAGAACAGAAAACAGAGAAAATGGAATTATCAGCACTAGCCTCGTATAAAGAAATTCTCCCATCTCTGTCACCACTACAGCTTTTCCTCCCTCAGCTATAATGAAGATATTTCAGAATGATAATCAGTTTATCATCTCCTTTCCTTTCCAAAACTGCACATATGACTGAAAACCATCTCCCCTTCTACCCTGTTTACCAGGATTGGAATTGAAATTTTCAGCTTACTTGTTTTCAGAAAAAGTTCACAAAATTCCGATTACATCATTAAGATACCTGGGAATGGAACTGTGTCTGATCCCAATAATCAGGGTCAGGTAGGTAAATACATGAAATAGATCCCAATATTCACTGGGAAAGGAGAGAAACAATACCTGAGATATTTTTAGAAAACATGTTAGACAGCATGAGTGCAGTTATGATGTCTGGTAATACAGCTTTATTGCTGTTTTACTGATGACCCTGCGAATTCCAAAAAAAAAAAGAAGTGGAAACAATGAGAAAAACAGTAAGTAAAACCCAATCCAGAGAGAAAGACTGAGAAAAAAACAGGAAAAATAGCTATATTTATTTTGGCTGGTAATACCAGGCAAAATTTAATTGAGAAACTTCTGGCCTTGCAGAACAAAGACTAAGCTGGCAAAGAAAAAAAACCCAGTAAGAGATCTGTAACTGACTGTTATTTCTCCCATATGTGAGATGTGGTATCTCTCATCAATCCCACTCCTAAACAACATGAGAAAAATGACACAGCAAGAGGAAGAGGAGTTAGGAGTTCTAAGCCATCCCTCAGAAGTTGGAAGCGATACATTGTACAAAACAAGGCTGCACAGGGACTCAGGATATAGTGCTGAATAATTTGAATAGAGCAGCCCAGAAAAGTGGCCGAGGGTGAAAAGCTTTTGTCTTCCCAGGTTCCTCCAAATGCTGGTAAAACCCCATCCACTTACTACAAACCTGCTGCACAGGAAGAGATGATCAGCTTTTTAGGTAGCTGCAGACCTTCTGAGCCAACATTCAGAAATACTTTCACTTGAAATTACCTGAACTCAGAGGCTTTGCTTGGTTCCTGTTGGTTTTCTTTAGCATTTGAGTGGCCAGTACTTTTTCAGCATCTGGCCCTCCCTACATGGAGAGCACTCTGTGTTTCGGCACTGACCCCACTTGGTGCACTCCATGCAGACAAGCAGACACCAGAGACCACTTCTTGCTGCACCTTTATGCAAGTAAAAATGAGAAGCAGAACTGATCTCTGTTTCTCCTCTAAACACTCATCCTTATAAGGCTGCTGCAGAGAGCAGAGTATGATCATGCTCAGTCAATAATCTGAAAACATTTTAAATGACTTCCCTTTCCTTAAAAGCATGAACTGAACTGTCTCACATAAGCTACTCGTAGGCTCTTTAAAAAAGAGACCCCAAGTTCTGTCTCCCCATCTTCCCACTTGCTGCCTTCTCCATCTATTTGTATGAGATCCAGTCACATTCCACCAGTCCTCCTCCCCCACCCACCTCCCCCACACGGAAGAGGCTGGATCTGTATCCCTCAGAAAAGGAGGAAGCAATGCAGCTCAATACTTTAATTAGGTACACGCTTGAAAGAGTATTTAAAAAACTAGAACTGAAATGCCAGTCGTGGAGAGAGCAAACTCAAAAACTCAATATTTGCAAAATAAAGTAATTGTTTGTTTCTAAAACTCAGCAAATATTTCATCTTTTCAAAGAATGAACCTTAGAATGTGAAAGATTCATTTCTGAAGAAAAGCCGCCAATTAATGAGCCACAGTATCTACACAGAGATCAAACAGGACTCTACAGACTAGAAAAATAGTGTGATGTGTTTTGTTTTAACCCTTTACAGGAACGAGCAATCATATGGGGTGTGAAGTGACTGTACCATTCCTGGGGTTTCTGCAAACAAGAGGTTACTTTTGAAAAAGCGTCACATGCATTGTTAATATAGTTGTTTATATTTAGAAAAAGAGACATTTGGTCATTCAATGTTATCAATATTCAAACATTTTTCCTGCCTGCTGAAGACATGTCCTGCATTTGAGCCAGAGCTGTTCTACTCAGCTAAATGTGCCTCCCTCCCAGCAAACTGAATTGATGAGTTTCTCCACTGCCACACTCCAGCATGTCTAATATTTCAGCATCCTGAATCCTCGTCCCAGGGACTGAAGCAAGGAAGCATGCCATTATTCTAAATACTAGTAGATGAACGATGACAGTTTTTATTCTGCACAAAGGAAACTTCTGCAGCAGGAAAATTCAACATGCACAAAAAGCTTTTCTGAGGAGACTTTTCCATCAGTCCTGATGATACTTAACGTTGTTTCCACTCAAGATTGTCTGGACTTATAGACAGAGATTACACATACAGGGGGACAAGAAAAGCTTTCCTGCTGAATTTCCAGGGTGAAGCACCACCATTAGAAAACGTTATGAACATTGTTTGGAAACTGATGCCATGTCCAGGGTGAGTGGGGAGTGTCTCTGTCTTGTCTCCTCCTTCTCCTGACCCCAGCACAATTGTTCCCCAAAGCTCATTCTGTCCTCTTTTACCATTAACATTCTAAGTATGTTACATTATTTGTCAGAGTTCTGAGTTCCTATAAATCCACTGATTAAAACAGATGAGTGGTTAAATGAATGAATATAAACTGAAAAAAAAAATCAAGACTGCAGACATTGAAATAATTTTTTTCCTAATTTAGTACAAATGTAAAATATTCCTAATCAAACAGGAACCCACATGCTCCCTAAAAAGATCTAATGCTGTTGTGACCCAAACAGGTACATAGTTTATATGTACAGAGGGGGATTCCCTTGTTTTGTGTGATGACAACTCATAGAAAGAGACATAAAAAAGAAGCAACTCTATCGAATTCATTGTGAGGTCAAAGGCAACATGTCAAAATTTATTTGGCTGGCTCATTATTTTTAAGGTTTTACACCTACTCTTGATTCCTTTCAAGGAGAGGAAGCACACCTTCCTGTCATAATGTCATTAGCTAAATCATCTAATAAGAGAGTTAGTTATTAGATCCATGTACAATTTTCCTGTACAGAAAATTGGACATGCTGCATTATTTGTCTGCATTAACAAGAGTAAAAAACAGTGTCTGCTTCTCTCTCTGTCATGGGACTGACTACCTAAAAATCCTGTGTTTTAGTGACAGAGGGACAGAATTTTAGACACACACGCAACCAACCCTCTCCAGAATACACAAAACCTAAACGTGGAATTCTTAAGATTTATTACCCTTTAAGAAATATCTGGATAAGTGTATATTCTGTTCTAAACTAGAGATCAGTTATGTTTTACTCTAATTGAGCAGCAGGAAATAACACATTTTCTTCTTAATCTTTCTATGTAGCATTCATTTAACAACATGTTTTGAAAAAACCCCAATGTACACTTCCTTCAACTTGTCTACTTTGCCGACTTACAAGAAATTACATTTATTTTTAGCATCCAATATTAAAAGATCTTTTTTTGAAACCTGAATACAGTTATTAATTTGCTCTATTTTTTGTGCATTTTCTAGATGACCAGGTGTTATTGGTAACACAATCATCGTCACCTTTCCAGCATTCCCGAGTTTCCCTTTATTTATTAATAATTTTCTCTGAAATATTTTGAAAGCATACACACAATTCTTTTACTCTTAGGAGACAGAATTCCAGTCTTCATAAACACAGTTTGCATTTAAAAATCCCAATTTTTTCACATCACAGAGCAATCACACTGATCACACCTATGGGATGCTGAAATAACCCCATTTACAGTGTTACCAAAGCTACCAAGCATTCCAATACAGAAAAAAGATCTTATGGTGCATAATTCATAGATTTAGCCCTTCACTTTAGCATCTTCATACTCCAAATTTCTCTTGGGTCTTGTTCTTTTAACAACTCTTCTATCTTTTCAAATATCTTCTCACATGCGATTTCTATCCACCATGACATACTAAAGGCACAAGTTCACAATCCAAACATATCAATAACCTTTAAAAAATCTTCAGAATTACCTTTGATGATGCTGTATCTACACTTTATTTTTCCCACTCTTTGTTTTGCCAGTGTATCTCGGGATCAAAGTGAAAACTTCTCACTAGCAAAATTACTCTTATCCACTGCACCCCTAATAAACTTAATATTATGTTAAATATGCTCTCATGTATCTTTCATCAGCAGTTCAGTAAAAGACTTTAGGCACTTGCCAGATCCTTTGTTACTGTAAACCCCTTTATTTTGTGACAGAAAGTTGTTAAATTATCACCAGCTGCACAAACAGCTACATACATTAAAATTCTTTGTTGTTTCATTACTAAGAGTGGAGTGGGCTCTCCAGCAAGGTCAGGACACAAAGTTCATTTTCATCAGCTGAAGCCCTGCTATTGTAATTTCCTCGAATCTAAAGATCACAAATTTTTATTATCTACTTATCTGGCTCCCCAAGTGACCCTCAGTGCTTCATACTCTACCTTCTTCCTCTCTCAAAACAGAGGACATCCAAGTCTTTTGATGAAGAAGGATACTGTGCTCCTCACCTGAACAGTTACTGTCTTCCTTGGATTTCTTTCTTTTCTTTTTTTTTTTTTTTTAAGTCTCTCCCCCCATGCCTGGTGAATTTATGACACAGAGGTTGCTGTTCGGGGAGAAAGCTGGCAAAAGCCTCGGTTCAGATCTCCCACAATCCACTCTGGTATTATTCTATATATACCTTCCTCCCTTTCTCCCCATATGCTCTTAGTTTTAAAGTTTGTTTTTACTTCTCTCATCTCCTTTACATTCAAATTCTCAGCGAGGCCACAATTTTCCTTTCCCCACTCCCTGCAATTCTTCCTCCAGCCACATTTTCTTCTCTCTCATATTATTTGTTCAGTCTCACTTGGCCTTGCAGTTTTCTCTCTCCTCAGTCTTCTCCCTCCCCTTTTCTCCTTTTCTTTTTTCTTGGCATGAGATTTTTTTTCCCATCCTATATTATCATGTTGTATCAGACTCAGACTCTGTTTTCAGACTGCTTTCCACAACAGTCTCCTGAAAATGCTTAGCCCATTAAACCCCATAAAAATGCTTTTTATCTCCATTATGATGACCCACTCTCATCAGTATTTAAAAATTAGGACAAACTTATCTCTATTTTTCACTTACTGTTCCATAACACATAATGCCATCATACGTGTCTCTCCCCCCCCTCAGTCTACATTAGGTCTTGAAAGTATTATTTTTTCAGTGAAATATCTTCTCAGAACGTGACCAGAATGTCTTCATCAAAACCCTTCAAGGGAGAGGACTGAAATCCAAAAACTGTTTAGTCAAAAGTGAGGGGTGGCACAGAACCCCACGTGCTTCACTGCCAACCATTATAGAGTCAGACAGAAGCAAAGAGCAGACAGAAGGGATTATTAATATCTCTCTCCTCCTGCAGAGCCACTGAATCTCTATTCAATTTCTGGTTTTATTTTTCACCTTCTGATTTTCCATTTCCTCTTTCTATTTATTCCATTGCTACCCATCATTTTGATTTGAAAATATGCTCTGAATTGCAGGTTTTCACCTCACCCATCTTTAGGTCACTGCTGCATCTCCCAGTTGCTTTTGCAACGCTCTTAATCTCAGCAAATTTCACCTTCAGTGAGGATTTCTGAAACTTGGCTTTCCTGATCAAGTCTTCTTGATGCTTCTCTGATTATGTCTCCTCTAGTCAAAGGGACTGTTTGTGTCTTTCTGCTTCTCCTGTACAAACCCTGTGTTGCTACGTGGCAATAATTTATATTAAAGGCTTTTCGTGTCATTTTTAAATTCTGTTTTCTGAAGGGAAATTTACCTCTTTATATGTGGTATCCATTCTCTTAAAATTCTCTTAAATAAAAAGCAGCAATCACAAATCATCCTACTTCTTTCCCATCTTTTGTTCCAGGAGGGTGTTTGCTCCAGCAAACCTGATCCTGTACCACTGTATACTGTTTCAATTAATCCTAGCATTTGTATCTAATTAAAAATAATGGAAGTTTTGATGAATTTTGTCTAAAACACTACTTGGTTTTTTGAGTTTACTGCAGAAAATAAAACAGTTGTGAGTCAATGAAGTGGAAAATTGCTGTCTTATAACAGATCCTCTAAGGTGCAAAATGTTCTCTTATTTGCTGTTATCAGTATGTCTAGTAATTGCTTTTCGTCCAACTGTTTATAAAGGGAGAAACAGACTTACAGTCTGGAGAAAAAGAGACAGCAAAACTTAAACAAAATTAAAGCATTAATGTTTTTTAAATTGTTTTCCTATTTTACAAAATTAAGAAAACATACCAAAAAAGCAATTTCACCTAACAAAATGGAAAAAAGAGGCATAAAAAGAAGTTGCATAAAACAACTGAAACAAGCAACAGGACACATTTGAAAACTGACATTCATGGTGTTTTGTTACTCCAGCTCTTTGGAAAAAAAAAAAAAGCTTTGCTACTAATTACAAATGTTTCAGCCATGGGGTTGAGAAATTTCTACATAGCTTTAATTACAGAACAGCATTTTAAAAAATTACCTGGCACTCAAATACACTTTAGATGAACATAAAAAGGAGTGCTGTAAAATTGCTTTCTGTAACAAAGCAACAACTCAGCACAGACTAAGATTACATCCCTCTTACATGACTAGCACCCACAAACACATTTGCATTTTCCTTTGGCATTTGACTTTCTGAAGAGAATTTTAGGTGTTTTTTTTATTTTAGGGGTTTTTTGGTGTTTTGTAGTTGTTGTCATTTTTCTGCTATATCTCTGTATGATTTTGGATTCTCCTCTGTTTTATAAAGACTATATGAGAAAAGTGAGAGTAAATTCTCTTATTTGCATATATATAGCCAAAATTTAATTTCAAAGAATCATTTCTTTTCTTTAAGAGACAAATATGAAGAAGGTCTGAGGTAAACACTTGAAGTCAGACAGTAATTCTAATGTCCAGTTCACACGGGCAGGGAGAACCACACAGGTACTTTCCATAACTAAATCAATACCTTACCTTGCTGGAAAACTATAGGATTTATTTCCCCCTCTCAATTTATTTATTTATTTATTTATTACTAGACCATTCAGTCTTCTGCAGTATAGCCTTGCAACTGTAAATTCAGCTTGCACCATATTTGCACCCAGATGTTCTTAAAATCCACTGGAACACAGATGTAGGTCTTCGAAAATCCTTGCTGGGGTTCACTAAACCTCTCTGATGTTTTCACCCTGACCACATAAATGAAATCTTTACTAAAAAGAAAGTTTATTAGGGCCATTTTCATAACATGATAAGGAGTGCCTGACAGATTTACTTTTCTTCCAGGCAACTTTCCAGCCAAAGTCACCAGCTAACAAGAAGTCTATATCTGAATTCATGCCGGAGGATGTAGCTCACTAATTAAGTGTTCCTTAAACATTTCAAGGAACATTCAGACTTTCTGACTGATCCACTCCAAGCACTACTCTATAAAGAGATACTATAGTTGAGTATAGCTGAATAAATTGAGGTTTCTTTTCTTTCTCAGGCATTCTCAGTCTAAGTTCCAGCATCCTAGTCCAGGGCAAACAGTCTTCCCTGATACAGGAGGAACTCATTCCACATTAACTGCCATCATTTTAAGGTTCACTTAGATGCATTTCTACATGCTGTGCCTTGGCAATCCTTCATTTTATTCACACAAACAGAAGTATTTAAGTACCTGTGTACCCTCTGTTATTCTGATAAAACATAACTTTTTATAAAATCGCCTTGAAGCCACACAGGATGCTACTCTTTGATGAAATAATACAGAATAAGGTACAACAGCAGTGCTGTCCTCATGCTCCTGGTTACTTGTCCACAATCCCTCGGATTTAATCCTGTCTAGAAAGCTTCACATTCATTCCCCAAGCACAGAGATGTCACTAATAGATGCTCATGGAAGCACTGCAGAGACTGAGCACATGGGAACTCACTGCTACTTAATATACCTGCACCAAAAGGTTTTATTTATTCTATGTTGCAACAGGTACAGTCACACAATTTCTAACTGACAATGTGAGAACACTCATCGACCTGCAAACGCCACAAATACTCTTTAATCAAGATTATCAAACCACAGAAGGGCTGCAGTAGCAGTGCCATGCCAAAGCAGATGAGATCTAATCAAAGCACCAGATAACCAGGCTCTTCTGTACAACCCTTCCAGGAATCTCCCTAGTGAGCACTGAAACTTCCTGCAGCCCCAAATCTGTGGAATAAGGTTTCTAGGTCTCTCCTGCCCATGTCAATGTAACAGACCCAGATATTTTATACACTTAAAACACTCTCAATCCACCGAAATTTCTGTTAGGGCGACCCTACCCAAACCCAAGCATTATATAAAAAGGTTCAGTATGATTAAGCCCATTATAATACAACCACAAGATGATTAAATAACTTTCTACAGGTGCCAGATATCTGCCATCATGTTTGTATAAAATCAGGAATATCTTACTCCTTGCTGAGCTTCTAATGCTGCCTCCTCAGAATATGTCAAAACTGATAATCATGGCAGACACTTACACTTGATATCTTTATTTTCCCAGGAGCATCAAAACCTACAAACTGCAGTTCTGGTTGTCTCCCTCTCCTGAACTGCCCTTCACATCCGTTCATCCCCCACAGTCCTCCTCACCTCCCCCAACATGTTGACACAGGGGAGTTTTAAAAGGAAATCAGAATGAAGTACATTGCACAGAAGGGAGATTTATTTTAGCATAGGCACATAAGAAGGAACATTGAGAAAACTACTTGAATGCAAGAATGAAAAGTTGTCTCAGCTTTTATCCAAGTTGAGATATTTACTTCGTCAGATTTCCAGTCAGATAATTTTTTAAAATGCAGATAGGTAAGGTACCACAGTGCCTGTGCAGAACAAAAACTGCAGAAACTCAGTCATTTTATGTTGATCTGTGGGTGCCCAAATTACTGCAAAAAGCAGTCTATTTAGGAATATACAGCACAATACAACCCAACTCTTTCAAAACTCTCCATGCAGGTATTACTTCTTGGAAAGGAAATAATATTTCGTGAGCACAGAGGGAGTACTAATCTGGTAAATGGCAAAACACAGCACCATCCTGACCCTTCACCTTCACTTCTCTCACTACAGTATATATTCAGAATATATTTTCTAAAGTGTTTTTTCCTTCTCTTTTTGTTCCAAAGGAGCAACACAATGCTTCCTGTACTACCAACAAAACAATCCAGGCACCAAATTCTGACAGAAAACAACCTCGTAAGAAATTCAGACCATCAGAAAAAACTACTGGGGGAGGAGGGGGGGAGAAAAATGAATTGTAGACTGAACATTATAGAATGAACACTGCATGAAAGTAATGCTCAATTACCATCCCCATGGAACTTAAAAAACCCAAAGTAGCAAATGCTAAAAATACTATAAAAGGAGGCCAAACTACACCCTAAGCAACCTGAAGTCTCTCACAATCCTAGAAGTTTTCTCTTTATAAAACAAAGAACTTACAGGACCACTTATTTCAACCACAGAAATTTGCACTGCATGACAGTACATAATTTCAGATTCACTGCCCAAGTCTGTTAAGACTGTTCCTGTGTGATTCCAAACCTGCCTTATATAATAACCTTCATGTGATGCAGCACTCTCCAATTTCCCAGTTGTCTCACACAGCTCACAAATATCACCCTTCCTTCATACCCTTCTCTTCCTTTCTTCATCATCACAAATTCCAACAACTTAATATCGATGACATCTAACCCTGTAAGAACTGAAAAAAAACCCCAACTCTAAAAAAATCTACAGCAGTTAAAGATGGAAATGTGACTGTGGGGTGTGGGGTTTTTTTGCCATCTGTATGTCTTCATAAAAAAAATTTAATCACAAAGTAGAATAAAACAGCATAAAAAATGTGACCAAAAATACACCACAAACTTAACTACTCTTGACTACTTACAGACACAAGGCATTAAGGATGACAAGAAATAATAAATCCCTCTCAGCTGGGGGGAAGAGGGAAAGATCTTTCTCTAGACCCAATCCAGGCAGCTTCCCACTGCCAACTCCAGAATAGCTTCATCATCCATTAAAAAGATGAAATATGATTCACCTGTGATTTTTACCAGTTTCAGTAAAAAAAGTTATTAGCTGAAAAATGGTTTGGGACTCTTTCAGGCTCTTTTTCATGAATATAAAAATTAATAGAATCTCCTGCGGTTATGGGGGAAAAAACCACGTTGGACTACACATTTCTAAGAAATGAGATCACGAAGGATCCTTCACAGAGGAGAAACACTTGAAGAAAAAGTAATGTTTTTTTGGTGGGTTCTTTTGGTGGTTGTTTTGTTTTGGTTGGGTTGTTGGTTTTTTTTTTCATTTGTAGAAGACAAAATGCTGTTTCATCAGCTGCAAGAAATGCTCTCATGCTTGCAACTGGAATTGTTGGAAATAATCTCTGCATGGTAAAATGCTGGAGACAGACACGATGAAGAGGTGTGTTAGAGTATGAGCCCTTTGTATACAAACAGAAATTCCTTTCAAGAAGTCAAGTACAGATCACACATTTTACTGCCATCCATGCTCTTCAAATTAAACTGCAGAACACTCACGAGTTTGCATTTATTTTAACTGCAGACAATATTCTGAGCCACACTGAAACACCCTATGCCTGTAGAAATTCATACAACAATTTACATTTCCCCTGAAATCTCCGAAAATGCAGCAGAAATAATTTACTAATCATCTACCACTTCTTCCAATAATGAGCCATTAGAATAAAACCCAGAAAAAAATAATTCAAGTCATAAACTACTCTGAAATGCTTAATGTCAAAGAGCACAAACAACAGAAGCTATTACAATAGATTTTTCATTAATTGATTGATTTCAACACTCATTTACAGCAATCTTTAAACTAACTCTCCAAGAGCATGTAAGAACAGATTAATGATTTTATTGTTGTAATTTTTAAACTGCAGGGGTTACTTCTGGAGAAACTACTTAAATTCCAAAATGGCTCAGTGCAAAAATGGCACTTGCACAACTTCTGCTGGAGCAGGGGCGTTACAGGACAACACCAACCATTTTCCCAGGACCCTGCGATTGGACCATCTGCCATAAGACACTTATTTCACTTCATTCTTCTCCCTTTAATTTACCCTGCCTTTCTCCCTTTCCAATACCCAAGTGGAAGAAGCTGCCACATCATTTTTTAGAATGTTTTGCCAGTCCCTATGAAAAGCAAAGAAGGCAAAAACTGTTGTTTCTCTAACAGCAGATATAGCAGGTACTGATGTGTCTCCATTAGCCCTCCCTACCTGAAATATGCATTTACCCACTTCCAAGGAAAACAGCTGTTTAAGACCACACAACTGTGTACTGTGTTAGCTGCTTTCCTGCACCTCTGTCTAGATCATGACCTTCAGATTATTTCATGTGACAATCTACCAATGCTATTTTTGACAATAAGAACTTTTTCAATTTTATTCATTTGAAGTGCTGATACCTCTACATGAGCTTACAGAGAGGGCAGCTATACTAACAGGATTTGTTTCTATCTTATGTAAGAATGTTATTTAAAATACTGAAAAGGTCTTATATAAACAATTTGGTGCCTGTGAAAACAAAAATCAACCTGAGAACATTTTTCCTAGTACAGGTCAAACACCTGCACAGCAGCTTTCAAGTGGTTCTGATGCTCTCAATACTCACATATATCCAAATATCTGTGCTGCATAAAAAACCCTGAAGTAATGGATAATGACGGTTAAAAAAAAATTAAATCTAAAACTTGTCAACTTAATTGAGTGCTGTTTTCAACACATGGTGTGAAGATGTATTTCCACTGAGATTTCTTATAAATTGTACATATAGGTGAACGTTTACATTAAGACCCAATTAGTATGTCAAAGAGTAATTGCAGGCAGATACTCCCAACTTACATTGAACAGCATCTACTTTAAAAATTCAAACATTTAGAACAATACATTAAAACAGGGGAAAAAAAAAAAGGCAGCATATACAGACCTTCCAGTAGTCAGATTGTAAACTGTAGTACCTCTGGTATGCAGATAATGCTGTAGGAAAGAAAAATGAATGTTCAATTTGTTTTGTTTCATTTTCTTTGAAGAAAAAAGATAGAAAACCTTAAGAGTCAGAATATACAACACTAAAATGATAAATGGTTTAATAAAAGTTACACTGCCATGATAAGTACACTGTTGTGGGCAATGCATTCCTTAAGATTATGATTTTGTTTTATGAAACGTCAACCCAAAAGTATATTTATTATTAATCTTACAAATGTAAATCAAGCAATATTTTAAAGAAAACCTATAACAAAGAAATCATTTGAAATTTTGGGATTTTCATCCCGGACAAAGCTGTTGTAAGATTTAAAAATTTAATCATGTAGCTCATTTACCATGCTCCCTGATGCCCTGTAATTTCTAAAGAACTGGTGAGGAGGGACATACAAAGAGAAATCAATTTTACATGCCCTTTCATTCTGTAACTAGAGAAGCAGAAGCAAGTGGGGGCAAAAAAGCTTCCATTTTATTCAGCAGTGAGGACCAAGACTAACCTGGAAATCAGCACTAAGAACAGCTCTGCTCAGTGGAATATCAGCTCTACTTAGCAACCAATTTCTCAAATCACTATTCCTGCTCCCTCTTCCCCCCCAAAAATTCTGGCTGATTCATCTTGCCCCTTTGGCTAACAGGCCACACCAGACCAGAACACAAACTGGCTTTGTGTTTTCCCAAGAACATGGCACTAGGAACCACCCAAAATGAAGACCTTTAAGTAAAGACTCCCTGTAGAAAACATCAAGGTATTGATTTTTCAAGTGTTTGCTCTTTAAGATTTAAGAATTGTTTCTACACAGTATGCATTTTCCAAACAATAAAAAAAGGCAACTCCTGCTTTGAAAAACTATAAGCACTGTACAGATTAAAACAGTAGAGAACAACATGTATTTTATGTGCAGATATATCTCCTGAAAGCACCATGTCCCTAAATTTTAATACCTTTCAATACCTGTTCTGAATATTCATTTCTGTAACTTAAGTCCTTGAGTTTAATTGAAATAAGAACATACACATAACAATAAAGCACACAGAGTTTTCTCTAAAAAATAAACCTTTGCACTCACCTGTCTACAGAGTCTCACAACCTTTATTTTTAAACTCATACATGCTGAACAATGCCCAGAAATTTCCCCTCGCCACTGAAACGCTTGTGAAGCCAATTTCTAATTTTGATCCTTTAAACTGTGACTCATTTACATGCCCAGAGTAGAAAAACAAACTCGGGCATCTGGACATTATTAACATGCAATATGTTTAAATGTTTACATGCAACTTACACAAACAAAATCACTGAAAAATCAAAGTCTTCCACAATTTAAGAATATAATTCCTCCTCCAACCCCCCCAAAAATTTGGTACAAACTGAAGGATATGACTGCAGTCTAACAATGAAAGTTTAAGAACATTAAAAATAAGCATATTTCAGTCACATTCTGTAATTATGTTATAAAGGGCATTCACAATAACACAAAACATCCTCCTACCCCAAAACAGTCCTCCTAGATTCAACTTCTTCCAGGTATCATTAATAACTTTTCATCAAAAAGGAATAATTAGGTTCTGAATGTGGTAATGACTTTTCTTTCCCAAACAGGAACACACAAACACACAACAAAACAGTTTTGTAATGCACCACACTTTAAAAAAAAAGAAAAAAGGATTTTTTTTTTTACTCAAGCAGTACCTATCCCCATTTTAAAGGTTAAAGCATATTTCAAACACTGAGGTCAGCACCACCATATTATGCAAGATTAGGAAACTGAGAACTTCTCGTAAACTATTATTTTTTTAACAAAGTAACTACTGCAGTCAAACATACAATGTATATGGATAAAATAAAAACACGAAAAGAACATTAAATACAATGCTAAGGACTTACACTATGAAAATAAAAGGGAGAACTTTTTCACTGTAGCTGTTAAAATATACAGGGAGCACCCACATGAGTATATATAATTAAACAAGAGAGAAGGAATATGTTTCCCTATAGCAGTTAAGGTACTGCTAATAAGTTTATACAATGTCAACAGTATAAAAAATATATAAACAGAAGACCTTAAAAAGAATAGGAAAAAAAGAAGAAAGCAAGAGAGAAACTGCTCAGAAACAAACTTGCCCAGGCAAATTTTAGCACCTTCATTTAATATAGGGAAAAGTTATTACAGAAAGGAGACATGATATTCTACAGTTTTCAGTAAGAGTGCTGATGTTTGCCAATGATTTTCTCTTCCATTCTTCAATAAAGTTGAGCAACTTCCCATAGGAACAGCTGAAGTGACCATTTCCACGTGCCAAGCTCATGTTACAAATAAAACCAAGCACATGGAAAGCGTGGACTGCTGAAGGAGAATTCATGTTTACATGCTAAGATAAAGCCTCTATTCAAAGGAAGGTCACTTTACTCTTCCAGAGGAATTCAGAGGACACCACAGTCACCATCAGTGTCTGAAGTACCCAGTCCTACCTCTGGGTTCAACAAGCCCCAGGGATCCAGGCTTTGCCTCCAGGCCAACAGTATTGTGCTCCCACTGAACTTCTTGCAGATGAAATGCTAAAATTCTCAAGAGTTGTGCTGAAAATGCATAAGGATGAATCATGGAGGCTTCCCTAACACCAGAGGTAAACGGCCCTTTCCTCCTTATGGAAGTCAGACAACTAGAAACTGCTGTTGATGCACAATTTCAGTATTTAACAAGTGCTCGACTTCCAGTAAGTTACCCGTGAAACATTACTTCAGCCCCCTTTACATCTGGATTAAATATCTGCTCCAAGAGCACTCAAGCTCTGCTGAAAAGGACTAAAGGAACAGAAAAAGAGAATTCAAGAAAATGGTTTTGAGGTTTTTTTTTGCCAGAGCCCACCTGAAACATCCCTAATCAAGCATATCCCCCTAAGAAGAATCTTGCATATAAGATGTCAGAAATCAAATTATGAAAGCAAGATTTTTGAAGAACTAAACCAACCTAGTTTAAAAGCAGACTATGAACCATAAATTTGAACCCTACCCTACCTACTCAGAATTTCCTAATCCCTGAGTGAGCCACCAGGAAGAAGACATTTGTCCTTAATTCGACGGTGCACAAATTAGTAGCTTTTCTAAAAAATGTATCCTGGAACTACAAGCAACTTCTCCCTTAAATTAACTTTGTATCTATAGGAAATGAGTGCAAATCCCTCAAAATGCAAACCTTATCCTGGCATAAGAAGAAAAAAAGAGCAACTGGATCTGCTCAAGATCAAGCAACAGGAACTTTACACAAGTCCCTATGTGAAACACAGGGTGTGCTCTGGTTTACGAAAAAGTGAAAAAAACAGTCACTTGTGTCATGCACCACATTAGCAATATTAAAAAAAACCACAAACAAACAAAAACAAACAAAAAAACCCCCTCAGCACTACATGCTGCAATGTCATTTGCACCTTTACTTTCCATCCAAGACTGGTCATTCCAAGGTGACACAAGTTTTGTCACAAAACGATTCTATCAACTACTGCCCCGCTTTTAAAACAGGGTCAACTCTCATTTTTACAGATACAAGTAAATTACCCCATTTCAGTTAAAATGTCCTTTGGAAACATTATTAAATGAGTGCTTTGAAATCACTTTTGGGCACAGCAGGATTCTGCAGACAATCTTCTGATTAGGAACTTATTATTGAGCTTTTCCAATCCAGAAGTTTGCCAACTGAAACTCTTACACATATGGAACTGTTGAAGGACATAAGAGTTCCTTTTTTCCACATGTGAAACACTCCTTAGCATCCAGAAAATGCAGGCCTGGACTCAGAAATAACAGGACTGAGTGTCAGCTAAGTAGGACAATTACATTTGCAAAATTATCTAGTCAACCACAGAAAACTCTCTTAAAAACACAAAGCTGACAGATCACATTCAGACATTTAAAACAATACTGGACGAGTGACCCAAGAATTCCTAAAAGGGCTCAGTTACCTATTTCCCTCTTTCTCTCTAGTATTTCATTACTTATTGTATCAGTTTATACATCTCTCTCCAAATCCTTGCAATGTACATTATTTTCCTGACATAGTTATGATCACATTTTTGAAAACCATTAAACCTGCTGAGTGGCAGACACAGCATTTGCATCCTTCCCTAAAGAGGGCGGGGAAGGGGTACACCCCTAAGGCATATGTAGCTTTTCAAATCAATCACCATCAGCTATACTGCCTGATGAAAAGAATGCTTACCTAAAATAGCTCTGAAAAACAAACACTGCCTTCCTAAAAGAATTACAGCTACTGATCAGTAAGAATCCTCCTCAGCTCAGGTTTGCTTCAGAACCTGTCTTTAATCCTCAGGCACCTAATGCAGAGCTGACCCTCAGTAAGTTCACACAGAGTCTATCGGTTTCCTCTTCTTCCAGGTTTTTACAGACACCCAGAACTACCCACTTTGCAGTGTGTGGGGTTACTTTAACCCTGACAGCCTTTATTACGTGCCCTGTAAGAGTTTGGCTTCCTCTCCTACCAAGAGATCAAGGGATATGTCAGAATCAAAACATGGGTAACACTTCTTTCTCATCTACCCCTGTTTAAGATTCCTTGTGATTCTATCACATAGAGAATACAAAACAGATTTGACATAATGATCATGTAGGTGGTTTCGGGATCTTATTTATTTTTAATCTACTTAATTTCCTAAGAAATTGGCAAAACTTTATAAAATGCATAGTTGTTTCAGTAATAAGACAATCTCTCTTCATGCCAAGAGTCTAAATACATAACCTAAACAAACAGGAAAGGTGAAAATGGGGAGCAAAATGTCTAGACTGAATGACACCCACCCACCTGTCATCTTTAGCACTTTTCATCACAAATCATGCAATCACTGAAGGATGGCTTTTATGATCTGCTCCAACAAACCTACTTTTTGATACCTTAAAATTTAAGAGGCCTTCGAAAGTGAGTTTGAGTATTTTAGTGCTTGAGTAAGGAAAAAGTGAACTAGATACTAACACCATCTAGTGGCACCTTGCAAGGCTAAATGTGACTAACACACTTTTGGCTAACTGAACTTGAAAAACAGCAAGCATTAACTGGATGACATACCCCTAAAAGGAAAACTTTAAAACAACCCAAAGCTCCATATTGTTCTGCGTAAATCAATATGTGTTTTCTTAAATAGAATTATTTTTATTTTAATTTTTATGCAAGCACTAGTTGATGTGAAAACGAATAGTAAGATAGAAAATTAAATGAAGAACTGCACAATGGAAGCATGAAAAAGGGCTCATCTTTTGCTTTAAATCTGACTACTTCCAGGAAAAAATAAGTCTTCATTAAACACTAAGGAGACACATGCAGAATGTAGAAACAGCTTATTACATAGTGCAACGTTTACCCACAGCAGTGTTTTAACCTAGCAAGATGAACACTGCTGAAACATAAAATTCAAGAAGTCAAAAGGTGAGGAAATTCCAAGGCTGAGTCAATGGAATTGACTTCACAGGGTATAAAACTGGCTGGACAGCCGGGCCTGGAGAGTGGTGGGGAATGGAGTTCCATCCAGCTGGCAGCCCGTCACCAGTGGGGTTCCCCAGGACTCAGTCTGGGGCTCAGTCCTGTTGAATATCATCATCAACCACCTGGACGAGGGTTGGAGGGCTGAGGCCAATGGTGTGAGGTTCAACAAGGCCAAGTGCCAGGTCCTGCCCTTGGGTCACAACAACCCCTGCAGCACTACAGGCAGAGGGGATGGAAAGCTGCCCGGTGGAAAAGGATCTGGGGGTGCTGGCTGACAGCAGCTGAACAAGAGCCAGCGTGTGTCCACCTGGCCAAGAAGGCCACTGATACCTGGGCTTGTATCAGTGTGTCCAGCAGGGCCAGAGCAGTGACCCTCCCCCTGTACTCGGCACTGGTGAGGCCACACCTCAAATCCTGGGTTCGGTTTTGGGCCCCTCATGACAAGAAGGACATTGAGGTGCTGGAGCGAGCCCAGAGAAGGGCAACAGAACTGGGGAAGGGTCTGGAACACAAGTCCTATGAGGAATGGCTGAGGAAGCTGGGGGTGTTCAGCCTGGAGAAAAGGAGGCTCAGGAGAGACCTTGATCATACTCTACAACTCCCTGAAAGGTGGTTGTAGCCAGGTGGGGGGTGGATTGGTCTCTTCTTCCAAGTAACCAGTGACAGGACAAGAAGAAATGGCCTCAAGTTGCGCCAGGTGAGGTTTTGATTGGATATATGGAAAAATTTTGTCACCCAAGGGGGTTGTAAAGCACTGGAACGGGCTGTCCAGGGAAGTGGTGGAGTCCCCATCCCTGGAGGTATTTAAAAGATGTGTAGATGTGTTGCATAGGGACAAGGTTTAGTGGTGGACTTCGCAGTGCTGGGTGAACAATTGGACTGCGTGATCTTAAAGGCCTTTTCCAACCTACTTGATTCTGCAATTCTATAATAACCAAAAAAATGTTGTGGAAGTGAGAGCAGCAAAAAGTCAGCTCAGGTCTTTTGTTCTAAGGCCTCAGGTAAGAGGTTGCTCCCTGTTTCCTCCATTTGTGCTGAAAGTACTGAAGAGACCATCAAAGAAGCCTAAAACATGTCTTCCTTATAACACAGAATGAAGGCAGACACACAAAGGCAACAGAAGCATACATTTATGAAAGAAAAATCAGCAAACAGTCCTCAAAGAAATATTATTAACAACTGCACATCCTCATCTGGAAATACAATGCAGCCAAGTGGTGTGAAGCTCACTGTCCCAAGAAGTATTAAATGTGTACATACACAAGAGTTTGGCAAGAAGTTTACAGATCCTTTAGGTCATGAACTCTATGAAGAGTCTTAAAATATTGAGAATATTAGTGAAGAAGAAACCCAATGGATTCTCATCAAGCTCAAAAATCCTTCAAAGAGCAAATTCCCCCAGAGGAATTTTAACAATTAAGTGCTTATTTAGAACACTGCCCCAAATAAAAATTTTCAGATAACCAGTCAACGACCATGGCACAAGTGTATTTTATAATAAATTTGTCTACCGCTAAACTTTGCTCCACACACATACAATTTATAAAGAACATTTTAATGATCTAGGCTTAAGATAACATTCTTCTTTCTACAGCAATCTGATGTAATGGTTTGAAACACCTGAAAATAAAACACCTAAAATTTAACTCCATCCTGAAGATGAAATAAACAGCTCTAAATAGAAGCAACTGAAATTCTACCAATTATTACCAATTACAAACAACAAAATAAAAATCCTTAAACCTAAAAATCACACTTACTTGAAAACAGTCAAGTAAGTTCAACTCATTCAGGTGGCTTTGCTGCTTAAAATCCATTTGAGTTCTTCAGGACTCATCAGTAAGACAGAACAGCCTGGTAGCAGCCAATACATAAACCCTGTTTATGCTGAGAAGTTCTCCCTTATGTTTCATAAAATGACTCCTACTATCCTGTACCTCAGAGCACAGCACATGGAAATGCTCCCTAATGACAATACTTTCCTTCAAATTCCTAGAAGACTAAGACACTAAACACCAGAGAAATTCTCTACAGAACTGCAATTGCCTTGCAAGCACACAATTTTACACATGAACAATCAAAAAATGTTTAAATTTTGTGTTTAGGCTGCATCTTAATAAATGAGCTGCTCAATAAACATTCTGGGGTTTTTCTGGCTTTTTTTTTTTTTAATTTTAGCTTAACAATTACTAAAAAAAATTCATTCCCCTGCACTAAGAAACACTATCTTCTATAAAATATTTTTATATTAGTGCTTTTGACAATGCAGTCGCTACCTATAATCAAAATAAGTATTGCTAAAACTGTTCAGACATATCACATTTAGAAACGTGAACACCACTTGAGTACAGCAATAAGAATTATTTGAGTGCAGTATTTATTGTGCTTTAGTAACTGTGGCATGAGTAATTGCATGTTTGTCCCAAATCATTCATTAATCGCATTTTCTACTTCCAGGAATTTTGCTTAGAGAACAGCAATTCAAGGAGGCAAATTATGAAAGCACATCACCACTTGTGCAACTGTCCTCCAAGTCACGGGCTGGAACACGGTCAACACATGTGACCCTTCTACAAAAGGGATGAAAGGTTCCCTAAGGAAAACCCAGATGATGTGAGAGTCCATGAGCTCATTAAACAGCAGTCAGCTAGATCCCAAACCTTAAGCATCACTACCTACAGACTCTGTACTTCTTATGGAAAGCAGAGTCATGAAATAAAAAATAATTTCCAACTAGTGATGCAGCATCAGTTTCCTCCAAGAGTAGAGCAAATAATTTTGGTAAAAGCCAGCCCTCCCAAGGAATGCAGTAGCAAACTAAGTTCACAGGTTTACACCAGGGAGTCCTATCCCGATTCCCAATGCTCCCAGCATCCAAAGGCCTCCATGACAACCCATCTGCCTCCTCCAGCAAAACCCAAGGCTGAGGTTTCACATTCTGGGGCAACTGCATCACATTTTTGTGCTGGGTTATTTTTCAGTTGGATCAGTTCCCCACACAGCTGCAGGCTCAGCTGTGCCAGCACAGACACGGGGGTGCCACGAAAGGCACGCCCAGGAACAACGGCTTTGGGAGCCTCCGGAACAATCCAACAGCTGGGGAAGAGCTGCCTCATTAAAAAAGAAAGGAGGAAGACATCAGATTAGAGTTAAAACAATGCTACTGAGGAAACAAAATACTTTTCCTCGCTGAGAGGAGAGAACATTCCCATTTTGGGAAACCCTGAAGCCAGATTCTGACCAGTCACAATCAAGACAAGGAAAGCTGAGCACAGAACCCATCTTGAGCATATGGGCTAAGCTGGATCCACCTGCCTTGGTCAGAAGTATCTGAACTCAAGTCATTGGCTCACAGGATTCAGAATATGCAAAAAGGATCTTCTCCTAACAGCAGCAGAGTGCCACTACAACAAGACAGCTCCATTCCATGACTTTGGAGAAAACCCTTTAGGTATCAACAGCCCTTCAAACTTATTACATTTTGGAAAAACTACAGGCTGCAGACCAGCTTCAGACATTTTAAAGGCTAGGAATTCCATTGGGATATTCCACTCTAAGCTCAGATATAAAGAGAAGGAATCTCATCCAGTAATTTCTGATGTGTATTCAACTTCTGCTGGAGACAAGTACTTCTTTTTAGGGAAAAAAACAAAAGAAAAAGCATATTAAATCTGGACTTCAGTGGCCACATGACAGAAAACATAATGCACTTCAAGGGAAATTACTACATCATTTAACAGGTTTCATTAAAAATATAAATATATATGCTACATATACTGAAGAGTTCAGCAGACATCAACTTCCTGCACTTTCAAAGGTAGCCTGTCCCTCACTGATATCCTCTGTGTATACACAGCAAGGGCTGTGCCTGGTTAGCTCCAATAATGTTGGTTTTATTCTGCAACCTGGCATGAATCTTTCTCAAGGTCACTCTTTTGCAGGGTATGAATCCTAGTTCTTATAAAGAAACAACCTACAGGTTTTTTCACCACACTCAAAAGAAGGTATTAGCTCCATAAAAATACTAATACATAACAAATGTATCCGACTGCACGGTCCTTGGTTGTCAAAGCATTTGTGGAAAAAATGAGAGGGAGATCAAGAGGAAAAACTATCAACATGAAACCCAGATCTCCATCAACCCAGCACTGCTTCACCTTGACCACTGATACCAGTTCTGCAGTCAACTAACCATTTTGTTCTGCTTCACACAAATTTTATTGCATTTTTAAACAAAAACTTTTGCCTTTATTAAAAACTTTTGCCTTTATAAACTTTTGCCTTTATTAAAGACACACTTTCTACATTATAATACAAAGGTGTATATATTTCTTGAAGGTATTTAATTAAATAATAGGCTTCCAAGAAAAAATAAAAGTTGTGCAGCATTACTCATGCTGCTATCTTGTGATATTTTATTAATTACATCCACTGTATTAAACACATCAACCTCTCCATAACTTTCTTCAAGACTGACTTCAGTTTTATAGTTCTGAAGATCATGCTTCTTCAGTAGTTTATACTTCTGGAACTTCAGGACTTAAAAACTGGATAAAATATACATTAGTGAGATCAAAACATTCTGAACTCTCTTTTCTGTTGCAAATCATTTAAAATTTAACTATAATTGCAACTAGAATGTATGATAATTAAGGAACAGAATCCATAGCATGGAATAAAATTTATTTTTATTTTAAATTTATAATGCAACACAAGCATTCTACTTCTTTCAAATAACAGTAGTAAATTAATTATAGAACACCTATGACTTTTTGCATTGAGGATAATACTTTTACAGTCTTTGGTACTGGAGTTCAAAAACTGTTGTGAATAGGCACATGTGTCCCTCACTTAATTAAAAAGCCCTTTAACTTCTCTTTTCACATCGATTTAAATTTCTCCAGTATTATTTTCACTACTACCCCATTTTTTTAAAAAATAAAGATACACCTTTTTTTTAATACTCCACAACTAAAAAAATTTTTTCTCTTCCTGAGACTTCTTTCATGATTGAGATGTGACTTTAAATAGGCATCTAAGAAAGTTTAAAGTATTTTAACTCAGTTTCTTAATGCCTAGATGTTTCTTCCCACATAGTTCTGCTCATGTTCATTTACAGTTCTGGAGAACTGGTATTTTCAATCATCATTTGGATTTTTTAATGCTTGTTCTTAAAAACCATATGCAGAGTACAAAGCAGACTCCTCATCAGTAAACCCTGCCTCTGATCCATAGCAACACCTGGTCCTGTCACTCTTAACTGTTATCAACTCAAAAGCAGAGTTAATACAGTTCAGCCCATAATCCTGTGCTGGTTTTGCTAAGTAAAATATATCTAGTAAGTCATACTGCACTCACCTCACACCTAATTGTATTAGGCTAATCAGCAACAGCACTGTAAGCTGTTTGCAGAGGGGGTGGCAGAGTTTTCTTAAAATAAAACAAAACAAAATAAATACAAAAACATAGGATCAGCCTATTACTTAGTAGATTCCATAGCAAACATGTTGCCATGTTCCCTTCACATTTTCCCATGGCTCTGGACTTGGTATAACCAGAGGTTATATTACACTAGTTGTCTGGGATGAAGTACAAGACAGATGCCTCCATCACCTAAACCCTTCTGAATTTTCAGACTGAATTTAGATAACTGCAAATTCCTCCTGAGTTATCTCAAATCTAATCACTTCTCACTTCGAAAATGAAGGTCCAGGAGCCCAAACTCACACTGGTTTATGTCAGACACAGCGAACCAGTGGACTCAGACACTGCTGTGAAACAATCCACAGCCAGCCTGAGTCACTGAGCAGTGCTTTTGAACTACTATCACTGGTAATTCATTTCCCTGTTTCTACATCCCAAGGTAATTGTAAACTACTATTTTTGTTTGGAAAAGGGTATGGGGTGGGAATACACATTTACAGGGCGTGAGTGTTGTTTGCTTTCCCCGACACAAAGTCAACCAGAACTGTATTCATATCAAAATCAAAAAGCAAAAACAACGAAAAAGAACTCCCCATTAAAAAAAAAAAAAGTATTCCACCCTGTTCTAACTAGCTCTCACCCACACCTCTGAAAGGCAGGCAGCCATCAGACACTGGGACTGACAGCCAGTGTACAATGAAGTGGAAACAGGACAAGCTGAAGGTCTGACCCTGTACCTCTGTCAGCAACACAGCAGAGTGTCTCTGGGAATCCACCCCACTACCAAAAACCACTGTGCTGACCCACAAGCAACACAGCACAAGTAAACATAAGGTTCTGTGTCCACTGGCTGCAATTGTGGCCCAAACCATTTCACTAATTTCAAAGACTGATGGAGCAGACCTAAAAAACCTCCCACCCACCCCCAAGTCCTTACAACCCATTCTTCTAATCAATACTTAAAACAGAACTTCGAACAACCTCTGTGTGCAGATTTTTGCTGCCAAATTAACACTCTCAGCCCAGCCTTACCTGTTGAGGTTGTGGACATACATCAAGCACTAAGACAGGCTCTCATTCTAAGCCCCTCTGTCCCCCACCATCCCAATAATCCTTCAGAGGCCTCTGAAGGCCTCTGCTTGTGCAACTGCTTGTGCAGTCATGGAATAAAGAACCAGAAAAACAAAGCAGGCACTGTGCTACAATTGCACAAACTGAAGAAGTTTCATATTCATACCTGAACCAGTAGTGCTTTGGTTTGATTATTTTTTTTCATTAAGGAAAAAAAAAAAGAGAAGTAAGAATACAACTGTTTTTTATAAAGACATCACCAGTCAATTCTTTCACAGGCTTTGAAACATAGTGCAAACCAAGAAAACAGTGAGTTATCCCAATGTTTTTCATTCTGCTGCGTCACATGAAAGAACAATCCCCAAAGACATTTATCAGAAGAAATAAAAAGCCTTACCTTTTGGATAATCTTCCAATAAGAGGTTGAAGTGACCTAACTGACAAAAGAAATCAGACTCGACCTTTCCTTCAGCTTTCAAAATTAGCGATTCATAGCAGCGAACAGCCTGGGAAGAAGAAATACAAGGTTTTCAAAATTCTGTATTTAACTAAGGCAAATAATACATTTTCTGAGAAGTAATAAAGTTTCTTATTAGCCTGCAAGACAAGAAGTCTACAAACACTCTCAGTAACACAGCATCACTTCTCAAAGAAGAAATGTAATATTTAAGACGGAACAGATTCAGAAGCTCACTGATTGTAATGCAAATCAAAACAAATCTAGCTTATTTGTGGACATTCAATTTCCCCAACACAAAACAAACCTCTAACTTAGATAATGGCTTTTTTCATTTAAAAAAAAAAAAAATCAATGAAATGCAAAATGATTGATTTTATTGATTTATTACTTCCAATCTGCAAGAAAGAAACATCTCTGATTTTGTTCCCGTTCTGTGTTGGTTTTTTTCCCCTAAGAAAATTCATTTTTCCTTCTACCAGTTATTTCATTCATTTTTGCTTAACTGCAGAACACACTATCTCAACATGCTTGCTTAGACAATTTATGCACCTTCCCATTTATTTCCCAAGATCTCATTCTTTTCAATTACCTCTATCATGTCATAAAATACAGATTATTACCTTCTACTTACTACACAGCTACTGCAGACTAAGTAAAGTTAGAAACGTAAATCCAATTAGAAATTAATTTTACTTTGAGAAAAGTTGCCCCAGAAGCTTTTAAGTGGCACACACAAAGGTTGTTCTGTGCTACAACATACATTTTTAACAAATTGAATTGATACCTTTTATTCACTAGAATGGCTATGACCTTTAACCTATTACATCCTTACTTCATGATACTATTTATACTTAGGGAATGAATGAGTAAATAAATAAATAAAATCAGTTTCCCAACTTTCTGAAATTCCAATTTCTTGAGTTTGAACTTACTGGCCATTAAACTGAAGCAGTTGGATAAACCTAAATGGAAGGAAGGTCCTTTGTCCCAGCAGACAACTTCACACTTTTCAAAAGCTTGACACACTTCCAATGAATTCTAACTCTAGCTGGTTAATCCATGACTTTCACCACCTCGTGGTCTGATTAAGTTTCAAATTTGGTTGCAGTTATGAACGGCTTGATTTTAATATATCACAATAATCATAAGTCCCAATACTTAATCTGAAATGGGGGGTAGGGGAAGAAGAAAAATCAAGCTGAATACTCAATTAGCAGTCTTGTCCATATTTAAAATCTACTTTGTGTAAACTTGTATTAATTACAGAGCTGAGAAATGCCAAAAATTAAATGAGGAAATGTTAAGGAATAGTTTAAACACACCTGTGGAGAATCCAAATCACTGATCTAATTTGTTATGAGCGGATCTCAATTTATATCCCAAGACTGAGATATATCACACACTTCCAAGTCCAGAAAAGCCTTATCTTATGGCTGTTTTCAGAGGCTAAGTTCTGATGAATAAAAACAAAGGGATGCTGCAACAGAACTGCAGCTGTATGTGTGGTATTACAATGATTTAATAAAGCCATTTAAATTACATATTTCAAACTCTGCAGCTCTTTGGCCATATTCCAAAGAGTTCAAATTGAGATGTGTATTTGCCTCTACATCAAAGAACTGCTACAGCACTTTTCCTTCATGCTGCAAGTTTTGCCTTAGCAAACTGCACTGGAAGGACTATAATTCTGTCCACTGTTGATCAAAGCTACTATTCCTTTAATTTCATTTCCATTACTATCAATACCTCTTGGAGTCAGTCAACTCTCAACCTAAAGTATATGATCCTTGAAATCAGAAGCAAAGCATACAAATCTAAAGTAAGTTTCTCAAATCTGTGTATGTACTGACTCGCAACATCAGACTCACCAGCTGAACCTGCTCCCACCTGCAAATATTTTAATGCAGAATCTTGGGTTTGGAGCTGTGCTTCCTCTCTCCACTTTTTGGTCTCATCTCTCCATTTGCACAAATTGTAGCAAAATTCTTGGTAGTGCCCCTAATGTTACTGTCAGATTGATTTGCAGACAGGCTTTCTGTTTTCTGATCATTTGCAATACCTGCTGCAGCTGCTGAAGAGAATATTCACACTACAATAGTTTCTTAAATTAATATTTTGTCTTCTCCAATTCAGTCACTGTTCAGAGCATATAGAAACTGCCACCACAGCAGGTAGCTTAGAAAAACTGTGGAGAGGAAGCTGAGGTAGTTTATTTCCTGAATTAGATGGCTACAGTTATTTGAAGAGAACCTGACTTCATGAACAAATATAACAGGATTTTTCTGTACAGATGTTCAAGGAAACTATAAATCACACAAACTTAAACATCTCAGCATCTGGGGACCTTCAGTGTTTCCCCAGCTCCTTTTTAAGCAAACCCTCATTAAAAGATGTATCACGAGTATCTGAAGCACTGTGTATAGTACGGGTACAAAAACCTGTGCCAAGCCTTTCACACATCTCAGACCAATTCTCAACGAGGCAGACTTTCCTTTGCCTTAGCATACACACTGAACATACTGCTAAGCCATCTCACTAATGCTGGAACAAAGCAAGGCCTAAGAATCCAGAACTTCCCCTTTAAGCCACAGTTAACTGTAAGTTTTCTGCTCCTGTAAGACCAATTCAGTTACACCATTAAAAGCACACCCTCCCAGCCGACCTCTAACCTGTTTGCAACATCATCAGGAAAACACTTGTTTTTATGCAAACTTAACTTGTGAAGGTTGGTTGTTTCAAATGAATTTTTTAAATTCTTTGAGCACACTGTAACAAAATGAAACAGAAACTAAAACCAAGCTTTATTTCCTTGGCGGGAACACCAAGTCAGCCTCCCTGTCTCACGTTAGTCCCTACATGGCTCTTGGTTCTTCCCAGTAGATTCACCCAGACAAACTGATTTATCCAACTTTGGTTTTGGTCAAGAAGCTTTCTTCCCCATCAGACCAGTCTATAAGCATCTTAAGAAAGTAATAAGTACTTTTCTGCACAGCTAGGAATTTGTCTCTTTGTTGAATGAACAGATGTAAAGAGGGAGGACACAACTACATGTATTTGTATATGATTTCTTTGAAGGAATAATCAAAAGATCAAGTTTCAGTGGATCTTTAACTGCCAAGGCCATCTATTACACCACTTGTGCAACCCATTTAAATTATCCAGAGACACCAAGACTTCAGAGGAAGTTAAAAACCCCTGAGGTTTTTATGTATTGTTATTTCTCCACACTGTATGATCGCTAAGTGCATTCAGTGGAGTCAGCCTTGAGAACTGCTAATATTGACAAATTACCAAGAAAGGGAAAGAGCCTGGAATGAAAAGGGAGATTGCTATACAACATCATACGCTTCCTTCCCTTTGTTCAAGGCTGCATGAAGATAAAAGGGAAACCTGAAGAATTTAGGAGCTTGGCAAAATAAGCACCCGCAGCTACTTTGCAGTGTGGCAACCAGAGAAGAAGCAGGAAACCAACACAGGGATGGCTGCAGGAAACAAACTGGTTTATATGACACCAAAAAAAGTAACAATCTTCATGTTGTTTGCCAGCTTCACACTTTTTGTATTTGCCATACTAATTCCCTCTTGTGACATCAGAGTTCGTGACTGGGGGCATCCTGATTTCACAAATTCAGCCACCAATTCTCAGGACACCTTTAAATACAACATAGTGAAGAAAAAGGCTTACTGTATTTGCCAACTTGGAAAAAGCCAGCAGAACACTCACATGTGTTCACAAAAGGAAAAGTAATTCTAGTACCACCTTTAAAATGCGCTACCAAACCCCTGTGTGTTCACTACTTATCATTCCAAAGGGAAAGGAATGATATATTTTTTCTATCTGTTGTAAGATCATTGACCCCCACACCCACAAAAAAAGCCCCAAACCAAACCAACCAAACCCCATAAAGCAAACACCAGTTTTGGCTCTTATGAACATCATGTCATTTCATGAATAAAAGACCCTAGATTTGGGAATATACCATAACAAGTAAGTAAATAAATAAATAAACCCAACCCAAAACAATCTAACAGATAAAACCAGAATTCTAAATATTGTATACAGGAGTCACTGAAACACATTACAGCTCTGCTTTATAAGGGAAAAGCAAGGACAATGTTATTTCTACTTCAACTAATATGAAGAAAGAAAACTTTACCATTATCACTGGTTGTAATTATTTCTATTTTGCGGCACAAATTCAAACTACTGCTAAAAAAGTGTACTAAAAAGAAGGGGGAAAAAAAAAATCAATACAGCTTGTTTGAATTGTTTCTAAAGAAGACAGTGGAATGATACTCTTTCTTAATCATGACAAGCATGACTGACTATGAAAGCAAGCAGGGCTAAGTGGCCAAACATGACAAAATGTTAATTCTTTAATATATTAATCATAAAAAAATGGGGATTGCACTAAGTCAGCAGATTTTTACTTAAAACATAGAAAAAACACTGACAACTACGGAGAACCAAAAAGCTAGCAATTTAAACTGTTAGCATGGCAACAGCTGGGCAGTAATATACAGTGAAAGATGTTATTTGAATTTTACTGGGTAATAAATGAACAATTCAAGAAAAAGACAGCGTTTTAATGCAGACAATATAGCGTAAAATGACAAATTCAAAGCTTCAAGATGTTCAAGATGTTCCTAGAACCTTCCAGTTCACAAGAGAAAACACTACTGTATAGATGAACTGGGGGAAGGTGACAAAAAACCAGTTGCTGCTCCATTTTCCTGGATTCTCCAGTGATCCAACTGGGCTTTGAGAGCAGGGAATGAAAACTGGAAGCACGAAGAAGATTCCATGAAAAAATTTGAAGAGGGAGATGTCAGTGGACTCTTCACAAATGAAATGCATACTACACTAATGGTTAGAAATGGAACATTAATTAGGTCTTAAAGGATATTTTATCCTCCTGGAAAATGAAATAACTACGTGGCCACTGAGGTGATGGTCACACAGTCCACTACCAGTCAGTCAGAGGGTACCCACAGACCAGAAAGGCAGAAGTGTCTGTGTGTGCTGGGCTCATTTCCCTACCTCAGTGTCAACAGAGGATGTTCCAAAATGCTTCTCTTCCCACCCTCTTCTCCAAGCCACGTGATTTTGTGACAATGACAGCTACTGCCCCAAGAACCTCCTGCTGCAGTTCCAGCTCATGCTCTGCAGCAACACAAGTGTGCACAAGGCAAAGATCACTTCAGCTAAGCAAGAAGACGACAACCCTGAATTCCTCAGAAACTGAACTATTTTTTCCACCATAAACATCACCTCCTGAGCTGTAGATGACTTAAAGGAACACCTCATTTACCTCTGCAGAGAAAAGCATACCATTCTTATTTGACTGAAGATAACCTAAATTAATGCAGCAGCTCCTCCACTGAAATCTCTCATATTATATACTGGCACAATATTCTTAACTTCCCCTACTTTCTTACTCAATATCAATTCCCACTCCAGCTTTTGAAGCTTCTTTTTATATGTTCTTTGTGATGCTCATATTGTGTTATAAAATTTCTCCCTCAGTTTAGCATGTTGACTCTCTTGTATTTCATGTATGGACTATACTATATACAAAAGCCTCAATAAGGCTGGTAAAAGTACAGTGTGCTGAACACAAAAATGCTCACACCCCAAAAGACTCGGCCTCAAGGAGGAAAAACATGGACTGGCCTCTTCAGTAACTCTGTTCTTGCAAAATTTCTATGGTATATTGGAACATTATGAATTTATTCTAATCAGCTAATAATATTTAAGGGCAAAGTCCTCATCATTTCAGGGACAATCAGTATAGAATGACACAAACTGATCCTCCTCAAACATCTATCAAGAAATGTATCAGCAATTTTGGGCAATTTATTTTCTTATCATTACTGCTTCATCAAACTGGACTCAAGAGTAAACAGTGCAAGCAACAAAGAACAGTTGCACACACTGGCTACATGCACACTTCGATGGCAACAATTATGATTTAAGTTTCTTTAAAAGCCACTGCTGTGGTCTAGGACTTTTCCACTTTCAGATTCTGCTGAAGATATGAAATATTTCTTTCAAATGATGCCTACGGTAGATGAGAGATGACACAGCAAACAGCAGAAGCAAGGTCAAGGTTGCCAAGTTTACAAGTAAAAATTAACATTAAGTTAATTATCATTGAAAACCAAGGGATATTGCTTCACAAAAAGCACAGAACTGTAGAACAGAATACAAAATAGAATACATGCAAATCAATGATTAAATGGAGAAAAGTGACATTTTAGCAGAGAGTAAAAAGCCCAACTTGCCTCCACTGAATACAGAACACTTATTATAAGACATTCTTGACAAGTATTTTCTGCCAGACAGATGTAAACTCAATAGTTTACATATTAAAAATGGTTTACATACATGAAATACATGAAGCTTAGTCGTTTGCAGCTGACAGTGTCCATAACCAACTGCATTTTAGGAAAAAATCTGTTGGCTGGAGTTCATGCAGTGCATCACTCTGCATTAATTCTGAGATCACCTGGAGGATGCAGCCCCTCCGTTATTTCTCACAAATACAGGAGAAAACACTTACAAACACCCACATATATGTATGTATAGACACACCTACATCATTTCTACAAATTCTAAATTATCAAACAGAATCCTATGCTGTCCCTGAAAACATCTCATTATCAGATGACTCAGGAGATTATGACGCATTGTGTATGGAATTTCATCATTCCAAATCCTTCATAATTAATCTTTAAAAAAAAGAAAACACACCTTTAAAAAAAAAAAGTCGATTTTTCATAGGTAATTGAAACAGATTATTTTTATCTGACACTACAGGAACATCTTTTTGGTTATTTTTACCATAATAAGTCTATTTCAAATAGAATTGCAGAACCTTATTTTAGCAGCTGTTTGAGCTCATGAATAGTTCACCACACTCTAAAATTTAAGACCACTAAATCTGATTTTATTCTATCAGTTCTTACCGATACGAACACAGAACATCACAATTAAGATGTCATACTTCAGAACACTTAAATAGTTAATACTGATATATATGTATTTTAATGTTACACTAGTTTTATTTAGTAGTCTACCGAGTTCCACATAGATTTTAAGTTACATGTGATACAACAAATAAACAGTTGGTTTTGTTTTCATTGGGTAAGTAACTTTGGAAATATTATTAAAATCAACACAGAAAAAAAACCAAACAAACACAGAAACCCACCCATAATTCAAGCATTAATAGCTGCCTGTTTTGCCTAAGGAAAAAACACCTCAAATTTTAAATGTGAATAACTTATTCATGCAAAGGTCTTTGGATCTGGACAAGTCTTTGGTAATGTAACACTATCAGTCACCAAGCATAAAAATGACAATGAAATAAAGAATAAAATAGCTTGGGAAAAAAGGTATTAAATAGAGAACAATGTGCATTTATGTGGACAAGACAATTAAAAAGACTGATACAACAAACATATTTGGGAAAGTAAGTTTCGGACTACAGAGAATTATTTTCTGTGCTGTTCTTTGAATACAAGGCAACATAAAAGGACAACTATTATAAAATCTTAAAAAACTACCACCAGTTGCCCTGCTCTGCTAAACCTGCACAGTCTAAACTTCAGCCCCAAAAGGGTTCAAGCACCAGACATGACCTGGTATTCAGGAATAAATATTGGTGGTAGCTTAGTCTGAAAATACAAGGAAAAGAAGATTTATTTTAGAAGAATGGAAGTGAAAATGGGTCAAGAGCTGTTACACGAAGGAAGTGTAAAAACTAATGCTAATAGGGTGGGAAGTGTGGAGTTTTCAGCACCACAGGAGACATAAAATTGGTAAAGGTACATTAAGACACAAAGGATAAAAAGAAAAAAAGTCTAAATGGAAGGAGCTGGTTTCAAATACTGCAATACCATTATTTCAAGGAGTCTCAGAATACTGGTACTTCTGAAATTAGCACTGTTGATGTACCAGGAGGGTCCTCCCCAATGATTTTCCATCACGTCCCCGAAATCTCCCATGCAGGTACACTCAACATATCACCTTCCTTTTCCCACAGCCATTCACATTTACTCCTCTGTAGCTGCCTAATTATGCTTCCACAATTATGCTCACATATAAAAGTGAGGAACACTGGAACATAACTGCACGTGCACGAAAAGTAGCCTGCATAGAGAAATGTTTTGGAGACCTTTATGCCCAGGAAACACCTTGAAAATCTCCACCTTAATTCCCGTGAAGAGCTGTAACCCTCCCCTGCTAATGCCAGCAAACACCCAGCCTCATCCCTCACCTTCCCTCCCTCATGTGGCAGTCTGAAAGAGAAGAAATTGCAATGAGGAAATAAGAGGAATGCAGTCCTCTGGATACAGCCCACAGCTAATGAGCAGAACCACTTCTGAACGGAAGAGCTGGTGAACCTCATTCCAGGGGAAAAAAAAAGGTACATTCATACAGATTTCAGATTTTATATTTATGCACTACAAAGTCCAAGCCCAAATTATTTTAGCTGCTAGTAAGCATTTGCATCATAACATGCACTAAACGCTAGATAAAATAACAATACACTCAAAAATTGCTCAGCAACTGGCCAGAGTCTTTAGATAAATAAAACTTGGTACTGAATTGTCACAGGCAAAACATTCTAAAGAATCCTGGAGCTGCAGGGTAAACAGCCATGCAGGTTGTCACCACAGACTGTTTTAATTAACATTCCCCTGGAGCTGGATATAACAACTCCTTGAATAATGCTTCCCAAGTCCCATCAAATCTGACATCCAATATACAGAAATACCAAGTGGAAAAACATTTATAAAGCTTTCTGACAATTCTCCATGTATCTGTACATCTTTTCAGGGATACTACTGAACTAGGAAATGGGGTCTGCTTTAAAGGACACAGCTCCTGTTGAGTACAGCAGGTCAGAAACCAATCCTATTACTGGGAGAAATGGGATGCACAGAAAAAAAACCCCAAAACATTAAAACCATCTGGTATGGATATTGATTTGAAAAGACCAAGAATTCAGGCACTTGTCTTATTTAAAATAAAGATTTAAGTTGTCCATACTCATAGCAAATGCCTTAAGGATCAGATTCCAGAGTCAACCTCACCTTTAAGCCAAAAGTCACCACGATGATGCTCAGCAGGACAGAGGCAGAACAACAGACACTAAACTTCCACTTGGACACAGAGAACTCAGTTCCCTACCCACAGCTACAGTATGACCATGGATAGGAAAGGTGAATTTTGTGATTTAAAATGAACAACTGGATAAAGAAAAACACAATCCTTTAGAGGAGGGTACTGAGGAGTTTGGGGCCACAGCATCACCTGTCTTGGCTGAACTACAAACAGACTAAACTATGAGTTCTTCTCAATTCCATCTTGATGCTATTCCTTCCAACAGAGGGGTTTGCAAAGACTCTTTTCTACTGTGCCTGGCTGGAAAAACTACAATATCCCCTTCTGTTGGGCCTAACTTTCAGTCACCACATATCAAGACTACTTAACACACAAGACTCCAATATTTGTGGACAAGAAACCACCAATTCAAACCAGCCACACCTAACTCCTGAAAATGTAACTCTGATTATAAAAAAAAATAAAATGGTTAAAGTTGTATTAGATTTCAACTTTAAACACCATAGGTTGAAAATTATGAAATAACTGAATATCCAAAACTGGCTTCCTCATCTTCAAACCACAATCAAGTATAGAATTTTATGAGTTTATCACAAAACTGCCTTAAAAATGAGTCAAGGAAAAGCAATACACATCCCAAACATACTTGTTTCCAAAGGTCAATCTCCTCAACGTCTCAGATTAAAAAAAAAAACAAACTAGAAAGAAATTTACACACAATTCACTACCCTTACACTGTTCATTACATTTGCCAGTCCATCCCAGGAAACAGCTAATGGCCATTTATTTCTTAAAACTATTTGTAGACTGAAAATCAAAAACTGGACAATGCAAGTGGAATTCCACTGTATGGAACCCCAAATCTTTAACCTGGTGTTTATCTTGGATGGCATCCCCGCTGCCTTCCAGAGGGACTCAGGCGGTATCGCCGAGCACTCGGAACGTGCTTGTCTCTCACCAGAGAGAAAACCCAAAAATCTTTAAGCAATCTGGGAAGCATTTTATAAACCCAATGAGGTGTGAAATCCATCACCAGAGATCTGAAATGGGACAAAGTACCTAAAAAGAGCAGGTGTGCAGACCAGCATCCAGGAAGTTCGAGGGCTGTTGGCACCATCCATAAATCAGGATGTCAATGTGATTCATACACCAAACACCTCTGAAGAGCCCCTTGTGATACATTACTGTGGGGTTTGCATTTAAAATGAAATAATTATATAAATAACTGAATTATATACATTTCAGACATTTGCTGAGAAACTTCCATTGTTGATGAACGTGCCATACTCCACAGGATTCACTCCACAGAAGATGAGGTGTTTTCCTAAGTTCTCACTCCTCAACTAAAGCTGTCATGACTTGAGCCTTTAGATGAATGATCAATTCTGACATTATTTACAGTGGCAGACATCAATTTCCATTACACATTAATGCCAAACCTTAGAATGAACTCCAGCAGCTTCACAGGCAATATGGTTTCCAAAATGCAACCAACTTGATGCAGCAAAAAATGAAAAAAATAGCGAGCCAGGGCATTAAGTCACTAAAAAGTGACAGATCCTTAACATTCCAAAATTGACTGTCTTCCTTTTTAAGGTTTTGGATGAACAGGACACACCCATGTCTCCCATTTCACTGTCACTAATCTACCTTTGTTTACAGGATAAATTCACCTTCAAAGCACTCAATGACCTGATCATAGATCTTTGTATTGACAGAACACACCAGTGTGACAACTGCCGCTAACAAGAACACTTCACAATGCAAGAAAAGCTTATTTCCGCAGAAGACTGGATTTTTTTCAAGTACTGGCCCCGGGGAGTCAAACTAATCATTATTAGAAAAAGTATGTGGAAAGGTGCACACACTTCTACACTTGCCTTCATTAATATACATAAATACCCCATCTTGCACTGTAGAAAAATCCCTGTCAAAACACCGTGTCACCGTGAACAAGCAATTCCCTAGAGAAGAAACAAGGAAAACAGCAAAACAAACCAAAAATCTCTAAGAGTCAGACACCGAATCAAGTTCTAAAGAGTGCACTGGGCACAGCCGCAGAAGTGGCAAATAAAAGCTCAGACAGAGTAAAGGATTGAGCGAGAGGGAACACACGAAATGAAACCCTCGTCAGGGGAACAGCAGAGAAGGGAAGCAGAGAGATCACAATTTACTCAAGCCCTGAACGACAGCACCTTCTTCACTGTGTTATCCTTCCATCCCTGCTCCATCTGGCAGCACAACAGCCTCCCATCATTACCCACCCAACACACAGCATCCCCACCTAATAATCACCTCAGCCCTGCCAGTCACTCAGAGAACAAGTGATTATCCCTCTGCAGGGAATGTTTGAGGAGGATGAAAAAACATAAAGGTGAGAGAGTTTAGGAACATTTGAAAATGCATCAAATTTAAATTAAAGACATTTTCAAGTAATCATAAAAGGCAAAAGGTAGCATGCAGGTCAGTCCCAAATGTCAATCTTTGTAAGCCTTTTATTTTAAAGTGGCAACTGTAGTACAAAAGGTTCATTTTTCATAGCTTTCTGCAGTAACAGATTTACTTATATCTATAAAAAGCAAATCCCATCATTCTGGACCACCTGTGGTTTGTCCTGTGCAAGCAACAGGAGGTGTGTAACCTTTATGCTTAAGGTTGGAAACATGAACAACACTTGGATGTGCAAGAGAGGATATTTATGTTTTCCCTAGGCCACAGATGGGGAACTGGGATCTCACAAGGCACATGTGGCTCACAGGGAAAAACTCCTCACTAGCCAGGCCTGTGCTGATCTTCAGCTCATGCAAAGGCTCAACTGCTTCCATCTTCTTGGTCAATTAGCTGGGAACAGCTATGGGAGAACAAACTCCCTCAGCCAGCACGGGCAGGGACAGCAGCACTGACTGGGGGGAGGAGGGCAGCAGACAGAGGGGCTTCCTCCCGTATTTATCTGCTCTGCTGTTCCTTCCTCGCCACATGCTGAGCAGGTAGATTTGCTCCTTAAGGAAGGCCCAGGCCTGCAGAAAAAGCAGAACCACGAGGCAGGTAAGCCAAGGAGGTGACAAGGAGTCCTGGGCTCAGGGGAGAGCATATCTGACTTAAAAAACATTACGGTACACTGAAAATGTTTCAAACTTTTTTTGCTGTGAGATAACTTGAAAACCTCAAAGTTCTTTGTAGAGTATTAAAAGGAAGTTTGAAGCTCTTGTTCATTTTATTTCCTTGCTTCTCCAGATGCGGAGACTCAGCTGCTAACGTTATGTTAGTCCCTCTCACACCCAGGTAGATTCAAAGGAGCAGAACTTCAACTCCATTCTCCTCACTACTGTAACACTTACAACAGCTCTGTTACGCTGCACACTGTGCAGCAAGAGTAAATAAATTTGTCAAAATTTATTCCTTTTGTGCAGTAATGGAATGAGATTTGAGACTCTGGATCAGTCTTCTGCACTTTTTTCATGTTCAGTTCAACATGCTTTCATTTTTCTTGTGAGTCAGACCAAGCTCCACCAAAAATCCATTTTCACAGGTATTGACTAAGCAGCACAAAATCCAACATGAAAGGTGAACTGCTGTAATATTAAGTACACTTATTGGTGATACCCTATCAACCTATCATTACCTCCATAATTTGCAGTGATAAGATATTGGCCTTTGGACTGAATGTACAGTATTATTTTACGTCTATCAACTATAAATGAGGTGAGGACATTGCAGCTCCAAACCACACCCATCATCACGCCACAAATGGATTTTGAAAGGCAATCTGAGAGACACGTAGCAGTAAAACACTACACAGCCATGTAAGATCCTGAACTCCTCAACAGGCTTATTAAAACTGCTCAAAAAAGCCTCCAATACATTAATTATTGGATTAGATTAGAAAAAGTACATGGAAAGGCAGATGAAAAAAGCATTCGCAGTTCTGGAGTTCAACAGGAGATAAATTTCCAGCAAAGTTCAAGTAAGATAACCATGATAAGTCAGACCAACAGCCAGCCCAGTGCTGCAGCCTGCCTTCACATTTACTTCAACAGCACAGGTACCAAAATAGCAATAATAAAAGATTAGCACAATGGTATTTTTTTCTAAATACTTTTCCAGACTGCACCAATTTAAGTTCAGGAACTTCCTGGTGGTACTGCTGTTCTCAACAGCTCTTAATGGATTTTCCTTCCATTAATTTTCCCCATTGCTTTCTAAACCCATGTCCACTCATTTCACACTAACACTATTCGACAGCAAGCAGTTCCACAGATTAACTGCAGGGAACCATCTTGTTTTGAATCTGCTTTCCTGGTAGTTTCAGTTGATACTCTCAAGCTCTTGCAGTAGAAGAAACAGGGAAAAACCTGTTCTAGAAGCCGAAATATGAACACCGTCTCAGCAGGTTTGATCTACAGCATTCTATACAATATCCCTGCATTCAGAAAAGATAGAAGTTAAATAAATTTAGAAGAGAAATGCAGGGATAACAGGAAAGAAGAGCCTCTCCTGCAAAAGGGAGTCAGAACAGCTCAAATTATTTACCTTAGCAAATCAAAAGCTAGTTATGCCTTTTTTACAAGTACCAACAAGTCAAAACACCAGGGAAGAGCTGTTTCAGCCTAACAACAATGTTGCCAAACAAATGTGTATAATTTTAGACAAAAAAATTAAAAAAAAGTATTTGAAGAATCACAAAATCAGGCTCTTGCACAGCATTTAAATGGAAAGAGTAGAGGCAAAGAGCACTTAACTCCTCTTTGTTATCATTTTTAAGATCGCAATTTTCATAAATACAATGCCATTAAATGTACCCAGGTGTCTTTGACACAACCACCTGCAAAATGAAGGGACAGGCTTGCAAAACAGCTGGAAATTCTCATGTAAGTCTTCGTATACTTTTGTGTTCCCTCTTAAAGGCTGTGCACAGGACTTCTGAAACAATTCTGAGTGAGAACAGACCAATACCAATACTCACTATACAGAGATAAATTGTTAAACAAAGGGCTTATGCCCTTGAAGCACTTCTGAATAGAAGTATTTGAGAAACTTTCGGTAAAACTAACTCCTTAAGACTTTGAACTATCACATCCTTACTGTTGAGACAGGAGGCAAAAATGCTGTCTGTAAGTGGAGAGAATAACTGCAAAACCCACAGACAATATGTGATATCTGTCCAGCTTCAACATAAATACATGTAGGATTCAGTGCTTGGAGTCTAGTCTCTCTAGAGAATCTCCATTTTAAATTTTAATTCATGAAGGAATGTAATTTTTTAGCAAATATATTTAATTTTTTAAGAACCAAACCCACCTATTGTGGTCTTTCAGGTTTTATTTGGGCTTCAATTTCAGCATTAATCTCATAAAACAAGTACTAACATTGCAGGTTTGTCAGCATCACCTAATGAAACAACCAAAGCTTCCCATCCTCATATAAACTAGCTTTTCCTAACACAAAGGTAACTGCTTTTCCAAACTCTCTTGTGGAATAATTTTCTCCAAAAATTCCAAGAAAAAAGTTTTAGTTCAACAACTCCCCAGGCAAAAAAAAAAGAATGAAAGAGTAAAAAAGTTAACAATGTTCACAAAAAGTCAGCAGCATTACACGCTTCCGAAACTTCACGCAGAAAATGAAAATGGTTTTGAAGAAAAAAAAAAAAAGCCTATTCATAACTTTATTAACAAACCATTTAAAGAGGCAACAAACAAACAACAAGCACTACCCTACCCCAGCAGAAATGAGACAGGATATCATTTCTGAAACACCTTTGGATGTCTCGTGCCCAACACATGTTGCCACCCCCAGCACAGTGCCAAAAGAAGGAGCTCTCTGACCTCAAGAGATAACACCTACATGCTACAGGAAAACCAGGCCCTCAGTAATCATGGTGGTTACACGTTTTAAAAAGTGTTATAACACTAAGCTACCCTGTCAAGTTCTCCAAAATCAGTATGTTCCAAGTAATGGTTCACAGCATTTTGTTACCCCCACCCACATTCAAATGGGCAGATACACACACGTGGTTTGCTTTCTGCTCCATCATTTATCTGGCTGGAAGGCTTCAAGCTCAGACTTACTCCTTTTTCCAAAATACATAGAAACAACAGCCATTGGCACCTATTTTCTGAAATGTTCTTAGTTCTCATAAAGCCAACGAATGCCAGTCTTTCTCTCTGAAGCAGAAATGTCATCAACATGATCAAAAGCAAATGACAAAAGTAGCAGCAAATCCAGCAAAATGCAGCATTACGGTTGGAGTCTGCTGTCATTTTTGTTCAGGACTCAAAAACGAAATAGCTGATTTATTATCCATTTTCATCAACCCAAGCCTAAATCTGGCGTGGTATTCTAAAATTTGAAAAGTGCTATTTTCAGTATTGATGTCCTAATGCTGCTACTTGCTTTCACTATCAGAAACCCATCGTCTACAGCGATCCCAGTGAAAGCTGCTGATAGTGATATCATCACCACTATTTTTATACAGTTTATCTGAAAATGTAATGCACCTTTTAAATAGAAACTGTAGCTCTAGGTTGGTGAAACAGGTGTTCAGAGTGACATGCTAAGTATAAAAATACTAAGTGAAAAGACCGTTGTCAATAAAATCTAACACATAGTTTGATTGCAAGTGGAATCTTGTGTGAGGCCTTCCAGAAGGCTCAGAGCAACCAAATAATGTCCTGAAAACAGGAAATACACAGTTCTGTCCACAAAGATGTGACAACAGTCATGGGAAAGCAGCTGTTGGTGTTCCAGCTGCATCAGTGGCAGCTGAACTCCACAGCCAAGGTATGGAGCAAAGAAGTATGAAATGTTTTGTTACACCTTCCCCCGAGAAATGCCGTGAGCCCGACCTGCTAACGGGATCACAGGAGAGAATCTTTCTGTGCCCTAAGAAATCCACTATGATTTATTTAGCACTGCCTTCTACAGGCAGAGGAGAGGTCAGGGATGCCAAAGCCACCACAATCATCAGCAGCTGCGTAACACAAGCACAACGTGCAAGTCTCAGAGTTGGTGTAGAGGGGTAGATCACTGGGTATGGGGGGAAAAAAACAATCTGGGGAAAAAGCAGAGCCGAGTCTTGCTGGAAAGTAGCCCAGGAACTGCACAGAGGCAGCCCCACTTCAGGTGCAAACAGTGGCAAATGAGCACATGCACATCACAGACCTGAAAAGAGAAAGTGTCACTCAAGGAAGTCAGAATTAAATTTACATCCATGGGCACCACTCATTCTCTGATTTTAAAAGTCTTGCTAAACCAATCTGGAAGGTCACAAGATACCACTGAACATAGTCCACTGCATAAACCAAAATTCTGTGCTGTTAACAGTGAGTCCTGAGGGAAAGGGAAGGACAAAAGAAATAATCCTCTTTTTACTACAACTATCTCAGTAGTTGTATTGCAGGGAGACTGCATGTCACTAGCTAAAGAATACTGTGCAATCCTCAAACATCCCTCCACATTCTTGAAAACTCTTGCTAGAGTTTAAAGGGATTTATTTATAGGTTGTGCATTCAAAACTCCCCCGAAAAAGCTAGGCTTGCACCTCCTTCATTTCCAGGACTCGTTTACAACCATCAGCACTCACCTATGCCATGACCTCATATGCCAGAGGCAACAAACAGGTCAGTTTGTATCTGACCTACTGATCTTCAGGTGAGGCAAATACCAGATATTGCTCTGCTGCAACAGGAGGTTTGCAATTTAGAGCTGCCTCAAGACCAAAAAAGCAATCCCACTACAGGGTGTACTTGTTAACCCAAGTTTAGCATTGCAAGCCTTTTATATTTTAGAGGCCTATATTCAGAATGAACGATTAATGGAGACATTTATGTCCCAAATATGTGTTACTTCCCAAAATCCTGCGAGATCCTCCTTCCATTGGATACAGTAGTTTTAAACACATGAGAAGAGAAGCATGTAACTTCCTGATTTACCCAAGCTACCACAGAATCACAGAATCCTTAAGGGTTGGAGAAGACCTTTAAGATCATCAAGTCCAACTGTAAACACAGCACCACCACGATGTTCACCACTTAACCATGGGCTCAAGTGCCAAATCCACATGTTTTTGAACACTTCCAGGGATGGTGACTCTACCACTTCCCTGGAGAGACTGTTCCAGTGCTTACAACCCTTTCCATGACAAAACTTTTCCTAATATCCAGAAACCTCCCCTGGCACAACTGGAGGCCATTTCCTTTTGTCCTACCACTTGTTACTTGGGAGGAAAGACCAACTTCCACCTGGCTACAACCTCCCATCAGGTAGTTGGTGGGAGCGATAAGGTCCCCCCTGAGTCTCCTTTTCTCCAGGCCCAACAACCCTGGTTCCTTCCACTGCTCCTCATCAGACTTGTGCTCTGGACCCTTCCCCAGCTCTGCTGCCCTTCTCTGGACACTCTACAGCACCTCAGAGTCTTCCTTGTCATGAGGGGCCCAAAACTGAACCCAGGATTTGAGGTGTGGCTTCACCAGTGCCCAGTACAGGGGGACAATCCCTGCCCTGGTCCTGCTGGCCACACTATTGTTGACCCAAGGCAAGATGCCATTGGCCCTCTTGGCAATCTGGGCACACCCTGGCTCATGTTCAGCTGCTGTTGATCAGCACCCCCAGGTCCTTTTCCACCAGATAGCTTTCCAGACACCTTCCATGTGCTACCTCCAGCTCTGCTGCACACCTGGGCAGTCTTCTCTACCTTACTGAGACACCTCCATAGGCACTACTTGACCCTTTGCTCTTTCCTCTGTTAGAAACCTTCCCACCACTCACAGTCCACTGTTATCCACCTGCCCTTTCTTCACTCCTCCCATCCCAGTCACACACCTTTTGTTATTTTTTAGTCCAGAAAAGTAAATGCAAAAGTAATTCCAAGGCTTGCAGCTGTTACATTGGCAAAGTCTCACAGGATAGTTAAATTCAGCTCAGTGGGGAAAGTTCTGGGTAACCATATCCACAAACCTTTTGTGCCAGCTCAGATACATGTTACAGAGCTCAACATTTAATCCACTGGAAACACAGAATGGAGACCTCTAAAAGCTCAGAGATAACACTAGTCAAAAACTGAAGGCTTTCAGTCTGCCTGCATAAAAGTAGATGAGACTAAATTAAAGATATTTTCCTACAGATAATGCACATAAAATAAAACACTAAACACTTGCATGACAGCATCCAAGAGAAAGCTATAGAGGATCATTCTAAAGTATGTATATGTTAAGAAGTGCTATTACCACAATTAATTTGCATATTTATTCATATATTAATTGAGAAGCATAGTAGTAGACTTGAGTAAAGGTGGAGAATTTAGCAATATTGAAAATAACCAGTTTGAAACTATTTTTTCTGAAGTTAATGAGTGTCTTCCCCTCACCCACACCTTATCATATCACTACATGCAAACTTATGACTGACACCTCACACATCATGACACTTCTGTGACAGGAGGCCAGTTGTATGCAGAAATTGAGATAAGTAGAGCTAAAAATGCTGGGGGTGGGGAGGAAATGACAACACAATGGGAGACACACGAAAAAATGAATCTGTTAACTTGCTGGAGAGGTCAGGAGGGCAACATTACACAAGCAACGGAGCTTTAAGCTTTAACTGTTTCTAACCAGCCAAAGACAAGACAACTTCCACAGATTTACAGCTTCATACAGACATGTAGGTGCAACTTCATGGGCACTTTTCTACAGTAAGTGCCACTTGGCAATCGAAACTTCACCTCTCGTTTCAGCTAAACCCCCAAGTGCTGTGCAATAGTGTCTCCCAAGAGGTATTCCTTCACCAAAGCTAAGGGAATCTTCCCTCAAGTTCTATGTGCAAAGCAAGAGGTCCAACCAAAGGGATAATCAAATGCCAAGATTCTGATTTATGTGCAGAAAGAAAAAGTAACATTTCACTTCAAGTGTGCATTTCAAGAAGTAATAGAACTCACCTTTACACTAAGAACCAAAACTACTCAGAAACAGCAATTAAATTAATTTGATGCCCTTATCTGACTGTGGAAGGAGAGGCAGTATCACAGTACCTTCCCTTACTCATTCAGTGCCTGTTCTTTAATTTCTAAGCAAAATGTGAATTTCTTCTACTTAAATGGATTACAAATTTAACAAGCACTACGAAGTTACATAAATGCTGCATCGTCTTACAAACATACCTGTTGTTTAATAATATTCTTCTGCCATCTAAGTAATACCAGTCATTCCTCTTACACTGCAGTTTTAATCCACAAAGGTTATTTCCCACAAGCAGCACCTGAAGGCCCCAGCTGCAGAGAGCAAGGCTGCTTTACAGAAATCAGCTCTACCATGTTCAGGCACAAGGGTAATAAAAAAAAAAAAAAAACATATCACACACTTGGTACCACCCTCCAACTATGGCAGCAGCACAGAGCTCTAAGGGGGTCTGATTCTGCCATTGCAGCTAACAGTGCAGTGATGCCAAGAGAGTAACTTCTGTCAGAATACACTGTGTGGGGATCACAGAGGAAATTCCAGCACAACCACAGCAGCAGAGCCTGCTGTCCATCTGAGATCCAAGTGGGAACATAAACACCAAGAGGCTGTCTGAATTTGACAGCACACTCCTTTTAAAGCCAGGTAACAATAGGTACAGATATTGATAACTACTGCTCCACAGTAATTTAATTTTTTTCATTTAGAAAAAGGAATCACTGGCAGACAAGGTGCTACATGAAACGGGCGATCTGGTGATGGGAACACACGAGTTCATTTCAGCCAGGACATGCCAAAAACCTGGAAAGGTTCTCAAGTGCTTCAGAAAAATCATGCAAATGAAGTCACTGGAGCAGGAGCCTGTTCCTTCTCCTTCCCAGCTGTCTGGAGCCTCACAGACCTTAAGCTACTCATTAATGAATTGCTTTGAATCAGTTTGTTCCATTTTTGAGTTCTGACTGTGGAAGTGAGAAAGCCCTGAGGAAGAACTTGTGAAATGACCTGTAGTCGAAAATTGTTTTCCCTTTTCAGTTGGTAAATCTGCATATCTGCTAACCCATCCCCCTGGAAGCAGAGTTTCCTGGTGTCAGAAAATTCCTACTACCTGTGCTGAAGAAACTGAGTTTTAAATGCCTTTGAACCACAGCTGCACTTTTAAGAAAACATCACTCTGATCTCGTAGCTTAAAAAAAATAAAATAATAATCAAGAACAAATTCAAATTATCTCAAAATATGAATAGGTTTTCTCAAAAAGATCCCTGCTGCTCGTCTGGACAATCGAATTTACCTTTAATCACTAAATACAGTAACTGAAGCAGAGCAGTCAGGCAAAACCCAGAGTGCTGGGGATGGGGCAGGTGGTGTGGCCTGGCCTTCTCCAGCAGCATAGAAGTCCTAAACTGCTGCTCAGTTCCACAGGCACCACGGCATTCCCTGAATCCCAAAAGCTCCTTGTGCAAAATGACAGCTCTCAGGTATTTTCACCTTCCTCTAGAAATCCTACAAAAAAAATCACCCCTCCCATCATTCTCCTCAACCGAGTAGCAAATCCTGGTCTAAACTGGAGGGCATAAACTATTCCACTCTTTCCAACTACCAAGGACTTGGCTTAATTAGCAATTAAAAGCAAGTAGTACAAAAGGTTCCTTTCTCACTGCATATAATGGAGTCGTCATTGTTCTCAGATTTTTGGCCACAATGCCAGCAAGCTCCAAGTTTGCAACTGGTATTACAGGAAAACATTCTACCATTCAAAAACAGAAAACAAGCTGCCACCACGGAAGAAAATCAACTAATAAAGAAAAATACAACTAAATATGACAGCACTTTTATTGAGAGGGAATAAATAGCAATATTCCAGTTCTGGGTTTTTCCTCATATAGTTTCAACACCTCTACATTCACAGATTAACTGAAGGCAATCTTTGAGATTAGGCATCACAGTCCCACACAGTGATCATACCCTTACCATCACAATTAGGCAAACCTTCCACAATTCTTCCCTCTGTCCCAAATACATCCACCTTCAATATATATCCATACTACAGGGTGGCTTCTGCTGTGCTCTCCATATTTTTTAACATAACAAATATCAGGTTCCACTCAACCACTAATACTTTTTTCAAATTATTTATATAAAATTAACTTTTAAAAATTAATTTTATTGAGACTATACATTAAAAAAAAAAAATCCCACCAATTCAGCAAAGATGGACATTGTATAACTAATCCCAGAGAAGTGTCAAAACCAATAAATGTTTTAACACATGAACCTGGAAGTTAACAGATAGCTTTGAAGGTTGGAAATGAGACCTAATTCTGCTCCTTAGTTAACATGGCCTATGATGGTCTCTGGGATCTCATCTTACTCAGGCAACAAAAATGAACTCTACTATAAACATGAACACCTTCAAAGCCTCCCCATATGTAACCAGAAGAAGCCATTTCAACTATTAATTTCCTCCACACAATAACTACAGTTAAGAAAAGCCTCCACTACAAAAACATAACTTTCTAGTTAAATTCTGTGCACTCCTGTGCTAAAGGTGGGGTGGGGATGTCTGTTCAGGCTCATGGTGGAATTCTTGGGGCTGTCCTGTGCAGAGCTAGGAACTGGAATGATCCTTGTGTGTCCTTTCCAACTCAGGATATTCTAGGATTCTAGGTCTATTTGAGGGGTTTCATGAAGGCTGCAGAAGAGGCCAGCTCAGACACACATCTCCCCACTTCCAACCAATGCTTCCAGGTTTTTTTTCAGGCATAATTTTTGTTTTTGACTTCCCCACCTCTTGAACAAGGAATAGAGACATATGTACTGTTGTGGTGCAAAAGTAGCTGGACTGTTTCTAACTATAATTTCTTTTTCATAGACAGAGTAAAATCCATAGTCATCCTTTCTTTTGAATTAAGAAAAAACAAACACTCATTTCTTCTCAAACATAAGTAAAAAAAAATATTTGTTAGGAAGCAAAAAACACCCTTAAACCTAATCTGTTCATTATCTTAACAGGTAACACTTGAAATCTGGTAGTCCTTCAATAAGTTTTGTAGTTTCCCATCCTCAGAAAACTTCACGTGTCAATGAAATTACAAATTCAACCCTTCCGACCATTAATACCCATGAGATTAAAAATGCTCAGAAAACAACATATTTCTGTGCACCACATCAGAGACCAGGCACACATAAAGCTTTGAGAACCATGGTGTGCATAATCTGCTTCAGTTACGCTGTTTGTAACTTGCTCAGAAGCTCCACCACTAAAGTTTACCAACCAATGTACTCAATTTTTGTACTTAATTCTTCTCAATATCATTCCATCTTTTCTCCCCTCCCAGAGATCGCTTATGACATGCTTTATGATGCTATATAATGGATGTTCTCCATTTTTCTTATCCATCCACTTTATCTTACGCTCCTTCTACGCTTTGTTGCATTAAACTGCACCATTCCACTCTCTAGATCAGCATCATTCTCCCTTACACAAGCTTTCAATTCACACTTTAAACTACTTCTTGCCCTTTCAACATATCCACCTCTATCTTCCACACTTGCTCAGCTTTCTTTATCCTTCAAATCTAAAGGCAGCAAAACATGACATGAGAACAGACACGAGTGTTCTTGGCCTTCACTTTCACCTCAAGGAAAGAGTGGAAGCAGCAGATTTCATTACTCTTCCCTTCCTTGAGGGGTAATGAGGGAAAAGGGAACAGCAGTCTAAGACAAAGACATAGAGAACACAGCCAATATCTTACTTTTATTTCAGAAATGGGAGAGAATTGTTACATTCTGAACTTAGTGCATGTAACTCGTTCCACACCCTACACAACCCCTTTGCAGTTTTGTTCTCTGTTTTGTTCCTTTTTACCTTGTTTTAAAACCTTTTGAGGAAGGCACCAGCACCATCAAGCACTTAAATGCTACTAGTTAGCTGTAACACTTAGGAAGCATCCAGGAACAAGATTCAGGTAGCTCCTGGAAAGAATAAACACACCATGATTCACACTGTCATTCCCTGCCCCTCCCCATTTGGTCTGCATCCCTAAGTCACCCATTTAATTCCTGGTTTCCTACTCTTCCTCACATCTAAGTACCCTTTTTCAACCTTTCTTCCACTTCTCTAACTGAAAATCTTTTCCTTTTATTATAACACTATTCTGAAAATCCTTCCCAATAGACTCTTTCGTTTCTCCTCTTTCCCATCTGTTCCTCATGTGGCAGCTTCTCAGTCATTTGATCATTTTCACGGCCCTTCTCTCGACCCTCTCCAGCCTGTCCACATCTTTTTTGTTTAGTGGGAACCAAAACTGCACATGGTATTCCAGGTGTGGCCTGACCAGCACTGAGTAGAGTGTGACAATGACTCCTTTATCTTTGCTGCTGATGCCCTTGATGCAATCCAGCACGGATGCCTTTTGGCTTTCTCTGCTACAGGAGCACACTGTCCACTCATACTGAGCTTGTGTCCCCCACATCCCTTTCCACAGAGCTGTTCCCCAGCCAGGTAGATCCTGGGGTGTGCTGCACTTCTGGATCACGTTCTCTCAGATATAAGACCTTACATTTTTCTTTGCTGAACTTCATAAGGTTCTCATTAGCCCATTCTTCCAGCCTATCCAGGTCTTCCTGCAGGGTTGCTCTCCCTTCTGAAGGTCTGCCTCCCCACTCAGTTTGGTATCATCAGCAATCCATGAGAGTACATTTGATCCCTCCATCCAGATCACTTATGATGATATTAAACAGTGTGGGGTCCAGGATCAATCCCTGGCTGTGTGACAGGCTGACAGTTTGAGAAGGAGCTGTTTCCCACTCCTCTCTGGGTGCTGTTCCCAGTCAGCCAGTTCCCACTCAGAGTACAGATCCCTTGTCTGGAACATAACACACCAGTTTCTCATGGAAAGCTTTGAGGAAATCCAGGAAGACAATGTCCACCATTCATCCCATATACACCAAGCAGGTCACTTTGTCATAGGAGGCCATCAGGATTTTCAAGCACCATTTGCCTGTGGTGAATCAATGCCAGCTTTTCCCAATCATGTGCTTCATCTGACTTGTGACAGTCCACAGGAGGATTTGTTCCACAACTTCCCCAGGGCCTGAAGTAAGACTGATGGGCATTTAATTTCCTTGATCCTCTTTTAAACCCTTCATGAAGGCAGGGGTGACATTAGCCTTCTTCCAGTCTTCCGGGATCTCCACGACTTCTCAAAGATTATGGAGAACAGCTTCACAACAACATCAGTCAGACCCATTAACATCCTTGGGTGGATAATTTGTAGGGGTCAAACTCCTGTAATAGTTCACACACCAACAATTCTTTCACTGACAGTAGGTCTGTGTTTGTATCAACCTGGGTTTTTGTTCCCAAGGTCAGGAGCCCAACAGTGCTGGCAAAGACCGAGGTGAATGAAGGTGTTGAGAATCTCTGACTTTTCAGCATCACTGGTGACTAATTCACCTCTCCTGTTCAACAGCAGACCAGTATTTTCCTTCTGTTTCTGTTTGTTGTTTATGTTCCTGGAGAACCCTTTCCTGTACTTTTTGACATCTCTGGCCAAACACAATTCAAGCTGAGCTTTTACTTTTCTAACTGCATCTCCTCACGCTCTGGCAATGCCCTTGTGATTTCGGTGGGTAATTGTCCACTTTCCCATTCCAGGTGGGCTTCCCTTTCAATTCTGAACAGACTCAGGAGCTTGCAATTAAACAAGGGGCTCTCCTGCTCCACCTACTTCCCTTCCCTTTAAAGGATGAACTGGTTTTGTCCTTCCAAGAGAGCATTATTGAAAAACTCATGGCACTCACTAGCTCCTTTATCCTCTGGGGAAGGTTCCCAAAGAATCCCTCCCAAATCAATTCTAAGCAAGCTGAAGTTTCCTCTTCTAAAACCTCTGTTTTAGTACTAACCTTCAGTACTGGTTACTTAAAACTAATAAGTTTTCTATTTTTACTAGATTATTTTTGATCTAAAGCAGTTCTCCAGCCTGGTTCATAAATCACACAGGCCCAAAGATGGTTTCACTGACACATATAAGAAGAAACAGAGAGTACTTAAAATTCTGTTCCCTAAAAGGAAAATACACAAAATTAAAGCCTTCATTATTCCCCTTCAGATTCTTGTGCAGCTAAGTTTTCAAATCATAAGATACAAAAAAATTAAAATAGCAACTACAATGGAAGCAACATAACACTACCCCGAAAAGGAGATCTATTGGCTCTATTTTAGAAACTATTGCACTGCATCTTTTGTCTAATGTTGAAAGCTATATCCTGAAATTGTTCAGAATTTTAAATTCTCAAAATGGAAGCAGAAATTTAATGAAAGGCACATTCACAATTCAGTCTGCTTCAGATTTTAATAACCAATCTATATTGAGAAGTGAATCATAATCCTCAAATGCCACTGTGAGAAAAGGAAATGACTTAAAGCCATTCTAACAAACAACAATTAATTTAACAACTTACCACAAAGGAAATTCATATGTAGACATACAGTGTTCTGGTTGTAATTCATAACACACTTTTCACTCTCTTTACAAAACTGTAAATGAGCTCTTAATTCTACATCTTAATTAAATAAGCTTCTTCCATGAATGCTATGTAGGAAATCCAAGAATCATAAAGGAAGGTATTTTGTCAATACAGCTCTGATGGTGATCTGTGTGTCATCTCATACCCCAAAATACCCAGGAAAAAATATTCTTCTACTTCCAAACACGTCTAATGGGCTTTTTGCTCATTAACATTGTATTTTATGTACGTAATCAATGCTTTCCTGTGATTTTTTAAATACAAAGAATGTTATTCAGCATCAAGAATAATACCTGATCCACTGAGAAACGGTGACAAACAGAGGCTCATCTTCAAAATGTGCCACGCAACAAACTTTATTAGGTCCACAAGCAAACTATCAAATGGCCCTTACTACTCGTGACAGTATCAGTAGAAGTCATCCTGAAAACAAGCTTTCAGCTGACCAGTACTTAAACTGGCCAGGCTTGGAAAGCTCCTTCCCACAGAGGAATTACACTGCTGTGGCTATTTCTTCAGTGTGCCTTTCCATGAAGCGGAAACAAAAAATATTTAATTACTTTCTCTTGCTTTACCAAACTTCCCTGGTCCAACAAACTCTGATCAAACTATGTCAAACACAGTTCCTCTCTTCCCTTATGCCAAAAACATTCTGTAAAGTACCGGGATTACCCTCTCAGATGCACCTACAGAAACCTTGGCAGCCTTTGCAGGGCTCCACTCAGGACCACTTAGCTCAATTTTGTCTTTTTTTTTAAACTACAAACAAGCATTCTGCTAGTGAACAAGATTAACACTGTTAACATTTGTAACAAAGACAGTCAACTGGTCTCATTTATAAAGACTCCTCAAGTTTAATAAGCATCACTTCAATATTTAATTGCGAAAATACATTACTCAAACATTACAATTCAAACAACCACAGCTCTGGGACCTCACCGAGAAGGGAGGCTGAAACAAAGAAGTAACTTACATGAGTTGTACATGTAAAATACAAGGTAGGTGTGAAACTAAAGGACTGGAAGTTGTATCCACACCTACACTCGTTCAGGGTGAGCGGAACAAGGGCTCAGCTCCTGGAGTTATCTGATCCAGCACTAAAACCTGAATGAACCCAGCTGAGCTCTGCATTCACCTCACACTCACAGCCCACCTCCTTCATTCATTTCTGCAGAAGCCCTTTGAGCAGCAACTAGTTTTTACACAAATCTTTTAGTATTCTCTAACTACTAACAAAAGCATTTCCTTCCCTTTCAATCTGCTGAAAATACTGCAAAATCCCTCCTGTCACCCAAAAGTTGTATCAGTTGAGGACCAAGAAGAACAGTTTTTGTTCAGCAGTCAGAGAAAAAGCTGAAGTTTAACTGATGAATCTGTAAGGCTGGAAACCAACACTTAACTTCTCCACAGAACATAAGTTTGCCTAATTCTCAGTGGGATGAAGAACAACAGTGGGCCATGGCATATAATTCTGGCACTGGAAAGTCTTATGACAAATGTTAATCAGTATAAAAATCACTTTATAGCCATAAACATTTTCCATGACTCTCTTAAATTTTGTATCATGTAATGAAAACAAATGGTTCTTACACGCACCGAGTTCTCCAAGCATGAAACATCTACTCTTTTCTAAAATGGTATAACAAACATATGGCATAGCTTTTAGAAGATGCTTTCAACACTTACTTCAGATGGTATCAACATTTGCAGATAGTTTTACCTCTATAATTATCAAGTCCACTCAACCCACTACAGTGAACAAACAGCTATGCAGGCTGGCAAGAGGCAGAGAGCCATGCTGAAAGCTCACCTGAATACCATGGATAGAGAAAAGCTATAGATTCTCTACCTCTTCTTCACATACCACACCTGAGATTACCTGTACAGAAGTCTGAAAGCCACAGGCCATGAGTACCATGATGCACAAAAGGATCAATGGTTAAACCACCAGAATGGAATGGAAGGAAAACAGCTGTGTCCTGTTTTTGCCACAGTTTTTCTTCACACTTTCAATAATTAAATAATTTATCAGAACCTCTATTCCTTAGCTGCTAAAATACAGCAATATTTCTCTCTCTTCTCCATCCTGCCTTGGCTGCTCGATTATTAAGTCAGTAGGGCATGAATTACCTTAAGGTGATGCACATGTACCACTTAGAGAAATGGACCACTTCAGCCTCCAGACTCAGTAGATTGGTACTCAAAAGCTACAACATGTCACATGTGTTCCATAGGAAATATGAAAAACCACTATAGCAAAGAAAAATCTTCTATTATATTCCCTACTAACAGTCTCCTAATAGAAAACATAAAGCTTGCTGAAGTGCAAACACCAATATGCCAAGTGTCCTGCAACCCTAATTACACCTCAACAAAAGCACGTTATTTGTGGAGATGAGATACGTCCTTGTTTCTTCATTAATGTATTATAATGACAAGTCTAACATTTCTGACTTCACCTCTTTCCTTCCCTTGTGGAAGTAGTACCAATACTGCACTTTAAACTTAAGAAACAGCCAAAATGTTCAAGAATGTGTGTTTTGAGCAATAAACCCCCACTATTTTAAAGAAATATGCCTCAAATCTAGTTTTGAAAGTATCAAAATGTGCAAGGTACTGTGTAATGTCCATTTAAAGAAAAAAGGGTTTTTTTAAATACCAGATGAACTACAAATAATACAAAGACATAATCAAGCCTTTAAGTACCAGGATATATAAATATTACATACACTGCAACTGTAATTTCTAAGTATAAACAAGGTACAACCATGAACTATAGAACATGTCAACCCACTACAGCTTAACTGGATCCTAAAAAGCCCGATCCTATTAACACAAAGCCCAAACTGCACACAAATAAATGCTGATCTTAAAAAAAAAAAACCTATGGCTAGTTATGATTATCCAATAAACTCACTTAAAAAAAGTGACACCTTCAAAAAAGGCCAGAAAACCAGTTCCACCCATAACACAATTTACAAAATTTTAACCAACTTCAACTTGTTCCACAGGGTAGGCAGTACTGTAGATAATAAACAAATAATTAGAAATGCATAATGTATTAAAAACACATAAAGGAGCAGCTCAGATATAAATTTACAGAAATTGGAGAGGCTGCCCACTTCCTGGAATGCTTTACAAATGTCTCTTGGTACCAATTCCCAGCTTCTCAATTCCCAGCACTGCCATTATATAAAGGTAAACACTATAATTTTTTTTCAAGCAATATTTCTTTGTTTTGATGAAAAGAAATTAAGCCAAAATGTTTCCAAAGTCATTAAGAAAAATAACTTCACTACACCGAGACTAACCTGCTAAAATGTTTTTCTGCGTAATTATTTTTCAAGCAGACTGTTATAAATAAAACTGAGGATACTTAATTATAGATCAGTAGAAAATTAACATTAATGTCAACACTGAAGGGACGAAGTCAACATATACTAATTCACACTGTCCAAAACTATTTTTAAACAAGCAACACTGAGAATTACAAGAAAAATTAAAGAATACTGTCACTGTGCACTTACTTTGTAAGCTTAATAGAAGCACAGATAAGCACGTTGTTAATTTTGTCAGCACATGTGGCCTTTACACAAAGGAAATACCATTTTTAAAATCAGCTGGAAAACAAAAGGGCTGCAAAACCATGAGAGGTAACCCAGACTAAAACGTGGCATATTGTGCGGAACTACTCCATCTCTCTTTAAATCGACTTCAACATCAATACTTCTAAATGGAAACATGCTTCAGATTTTGTCCACAGGATATGACAAACTGATTAAACTCAATGAATAGGAATTAACAAGCATCTTATACCCAATACATCAGACCAGCTACATCAACCTACATCTGTATACATGCCAATTACAGCTTATGAAACAACAATTTGTCACTGCAATAAAGTCAACTTGGGCTAAATACTGGAAGTATCATCAAAAAAAAAAAAAAAAAGGAAAACAAAAAGAAGAAAGAAAGAAAGAAAAAGGAAATGCTTTGCAATTCACTTCCAATACAATGGATGTCCTCACCCTCCCCCCCCCAAATAATCTTTGAGCTTCACCTCCTGCCAGAATGTCTTCCTGGGAGAAACAGACATCAGGATAGCAGCGGGGCTTTTGTTTGGGGGTTTTTTCCTCCTTCACGTTAATGTTCTTGTCAACTACAGAAGCATAATAGTGAGCACTTTCTCATACACAAGACTGGCTACATTGGATTTCCAGCATTTCAGCCAGTTTGAAAGGTGATCTCTCTCTCAACTTCCGCCTCCACTCCCCCAAAACCACACTAGCTGCAAACTATGATTTTCAAGCTCCCTTTCTGCAAAATAAACACAAAATTTTTGGCAGCAGAAAACTCCATTCCTCTGTCACACACACTGACAGTGTGTACACCATTACAGGAAAGTTTGATTTCTTCTGGCTTATCACATATCCAATACATGGAGCAACAATACAATATTCCTGACCTTTAGTCTATACCTTCAATAATTCATAAAACTGTATAGATCTGATGTCTTATATGCTCTTCTGACTTGCTGCACCCAGCAGCAGGACTCAACTTAGTTCACCACACTACAGCCATACATCCTACAAAGCAAAACTACCAGAAAAGGGGGGCTGCAGCCCAGACCTGGAGCATGCATAAAACCAACAACCACGTTAAAGCTCTGGACATGAATCTTTGTCCATCTCTGACACAGATCCCAGTTTTCTCCTTATTAAATTCTGTCAGGGTGTGGCTTCATTAAATCAGAGTTCCCATTGCAAAGGCCTCCTGAATCTCCCCCAAGTGTCTTGAGCCAACACACGCCTCAGTGAACCCCACCAAAAACGAGGAGTTCCTCCTCGAGGCACCAAATGGAAGCCCACGAGACTCCTCCTGCTGCACAAGCATCCAGGCAGGTAACAGAGTTGTTCCCCAAACACTCACAACCCAGGACCTCTTTCCAGTCTCCCCAGACAGGCACCCTGCCCACGTCACCTTAACCACAGGTAACCAGGGAACACTCCAGGCCTCACAGAGGAGTCACTGCTCCAGCCTGGAAGCCTTTTGAAAAGGTTCTGTGGCGAGTGTGCTGCTCTCACACTGAAGGTAAATTTTTGCCTTTGTGAAGGATTCCTCTGGAAACACGACTCAATGGTTTTCCTTACCTGCTACACTTGCACATAAATCTTACATTGTAATGTGCTGTAGATTTTTAAATCAGTCAGTCAGGATTTCATAATTATGGAGTCTAGGGTCTTTGTTAGCTGTTGTTGCTCCATGCACAAAAGGAAAGATTTTGTTGCTATCGCTGTAAAACCTATTAATTAACTGCACGTACATACGGCCACACTTTGTACAATAAAAATAACTGCTGCACGGAATTAAAGTGGTCTGCTAGATTAATTACCCTAAACCTTCCCGTACAGCATAAATTGCACGAAGCCTCACGCACAGAGAAAAGGAATTAAGGAGAAAACACCTTAAAAATAACAACTTCTTACTTATCAATAACAGCAGCAGAAACACATGCACAGTCCCTGGAAGTAAAAAGAACAAACAAAACCGAAACTGATTCAAGCCACGAAATCCCTCTCGAACATCTCTGCACCAAACAGTAACGGTTTAATCCTTCTACTTCCTTAACAATCCACCTTTCTCAGAGACAAGTTTTATGAAGAACAAGCTTTGTGAGTTCCTGTGCAATTCATAAATGTCCAAAACGCTGTCTGAAAACTGAGGTGAAACAGCAAAATATTTGGTTGCTTGGGGTTTTTTTCAGTATTTGCTGCATGCATTCACACATTAATACAGCACAAAACATACAGTGGTATTTCTAGAAATATATTTCAAAACTATGAAAATGCCCCACAACTTCAACAGACTGTACATACTAAACTACAACTGCCTGACATAAAAAAAAGCATTAATGCATTATATGTAAGAAAGGACTCCAAAACTCAACTAATACGCTGAATTGCTGCCTGCATTACTTGATTTTACAGTACACAAAATAAAACTTAAACCCAGGAACGCTATGTGACAGATGATCTAATTACATATGATGCTTTTATTTGCTATCTGGCATCCTTAAGCTCTATCCCATACGGAATTCTGTCTAATATTTCCGACAGCCACAGCAGCATTCACAGAGCAGACACGAATTCTGGTCTACCAACAGTTAACGTACATTATTTAACTGGTCTGACATGTCACTCCCCTACCTTTTTGATTTATGGGAAACAGTGCTCTTATAAATAACTCCGAAAATCGAAAGGAAACCGCGAGATTTTTTTTAAAATACAAGCACAAAGAAAAAGTGTACTTGCTTTTCCTTCCATCCTTCCCCCCTCCCCCTCCACGTCCTGACATTGAGCTTTTCCAATCCTGCTAGAAATAAACACCTAAACACAAGGAAGGGCCCGGGGTATCCAATTCAACACGGTTCGGAGTGAGATCTTCAGATGAAACAAAACCAGCAACACGAAAAAAAAAATAATCATCCACGACACAGCCCGGGCACAACAATGGGATGAGCAGTGTCAAACGCCAGGCTACTGACAGGAACAAGCCAGGAAGCAGGAACCAGAGAAGCGCCGTCCCCTCCGCTTCAGCCGGGTGGCATTTTAAAAACAGCCCCGCTTATCCTGTTACCCAAAGGTTTCCCTGGCGTTTGGTGTTTTGAGCACAGCTGGCAGACACTCGGCCCGCACAGCCTTTGTCAGCAGCTCACGGATGGGCAGCAGAACGTGCTACAGGTTGATAAGGAGGGCACCGGCGTCGCGGAGCAGCAGGAAAAGCGCCCAGAAAGAACTTGGGATGCGCAGGAGAGTTTCCCTCGGCCCTCCCCGGGGGCTCCGCGCTCCCCCCACACTCGCTCCCCCGGTGTTTGTTTCGTGTTTACCTCCCCCCCCTTCCCTTTCTCCTCCCTGTCCGGCCATCTTGGGGCCGACAGGAGCAGCCATTACTTAACTAAATGACAGGGCCAACAACTTTCCGCGGAGGCAAACACCTCTCGCAGGACACACCGGGACGGGCGGGACGCCCCGCTCGCTGTCAGGCCGGGCCGCCGGGCGGCACGCGGGGCTGGGCCGGGGCCGGGCGAAGGCAGCGGGGCCCGGCGAGTAAACAAGTCACTCCGACGGGCTCCGGGGGCCGCTCAGCGCCGCGCCCGCCCCGGCCCGGACCCCGCGCTGCCCTGCGGGCTCCGGCCCCGGCCCCGCTCCCGGGGCGAAAATCACGAGGGAGGGTCCGGGCAGCGGCAACGTCAGCAGCGCCGAGCGCGCCCTGCCTCCCTCCTCTCCCCCCGCTGCCACCGCCTCCTCCTCCTCGTCCTCCACCTCCCCCCCCTCCGCCCCCGCGCCCCCCTCCCCCGGCCCGTCCGCTCCGGGCCTCGGGGCTCCGCCACTTTCTCCGTCCCGGGGCTGGACGGGGAACACCCGCATGGCCGCGCTCCCCCCTCGTCCCGCTCGGGCTGGGGGGGGTGGGGGTGGGGAAAGGGGGCAAAGGCGGCAGCGACGCGCGGGGGACCCCGCGGGAGGTGTCGGTGCCCCCCGCACACCCCCCGCACACACTCACCGTGCGGGCCCGGGGGTCCCGGGGGAAGGGGCGGCGGGGCCGCCGCGCTCCCCCATCCCCCGCTTTCCCCCCCCCTCCACCACCGCCACCCCCCCCTCCCCGCGCCATCCCCGCTCCACATCCACCCTCGCGCTTACCTTTAACAGCAAGGCCTTCGTTCTGGCGCCATCTTCATGAAGCCTCAGAAATCCGAAGAGCCGGCTGCGAGGAGGGGAGCGGGGCGGGAGGGAGGGGAGAGAGAGAGAGAGAGAGAGGCACCGGCGTTAGCGGAGAGTCGGCGCGGCGGGCGGGCGAGGGCAGAGCGCGGGGCCCGGGAGCGGCAACACGGGGAGCCGCGGGCAGGGGAGCGGGGGGGACACACGGGGAGGGGGCGCGGGCCGAGCCGGGACACGGAGGCGGCCGGGGCGGAGTGGGGAGCGGGTACCTGTCGAGGCCGGAGAGGGCTTCTCTCTCCTGGGCTGTCAAGCTGGCGAAGTCCTCCTCGCTCTGGCCGCTCGCTTTCCCCGCCGCCATTTTCTTTTCCTCATCCCCGAAAGGAGCAGCAGAGGCGGCGGCGGCGAGCGACACTCCGCACGATTTCATGGAAACGCAGCGTAATTAACTCGCGGATCGCACCCCCCCCTCCCTGCGCGCCCCCAACACCCCCCAGCGCCGGGCGGGGCGGGGTGCCCGACACACACACACACCACAACTTTTATTACAACAACAACAGCCGGCAGGGAGGGGGAGGGAGGGAGGGAGGGAGGGGAGGGGAGAGGGAGGGAGGGAGGCGGGGGGAAGCCCCGCTGCTCGGAGGAGGAGGGAGGGAGGGAGGGAGGGAGGGGAGGGGGGAGGGAGCCCCAGCGCTGGAGAGTCGGGGGAGGAGGAGGAGGAGGCGGCGGCTGCGGATGGCGGCGGAGCGGTGTTTACATCGCCGCTCAGCCCCTCGGCGGCGGGCAGGGGGGGAACTTGGGGTGTCGAGGAGCACGGGAGAGAGGGGACCACCCTGCCCGCCCGCCCCGCGGCCCGGGGCGTGTTTTGCCGCCCGAACAAACTTCGGCGGCGCCGCTGCCCAAAGTTGTTGCAATTGTGTCACCCCGCGGACCCCGCGCGCGCCGCCGCCGCGAGCCCCCCCTCGGCCCCTCCCCGCCCCCCCCCCGCGCGCGCCGCTCCCCCGGGCCAATCCGCGCCGCCGCCGCGCTCCACGTGACCTTTGTTGACTTACGTCAGTCACAGCGCTCCGCCGCCGCTGCGCTCTCCGGGGCGGTTGGCGCGCGCCGCCCGCCCCCCCGCCGGCCTCACCCCATTGGCCGGCGGCTGAGGGAGGGGGCGGAGTTTCGCGGATCCACGGTCTATGATAGGTCGGACGCGCCGTCGGTCACACGAGCTTTGCGATTAGCGGACGCGAGCAGGTTGGGGTGCGCCTTTAAAAGCGGGCGGCGGGGGCTTGGGGGGAGGTGTCGGGAGTGGCGGGCGGTGAGGTGGGAGGAGGAGGGACTCGGGTGGAGTTGCGTAACGGGGGCTCCGGGCTGGGGGAGTGGACGCCGCTTAAGGAAGGGGCCATGCCCCACCGGCGGGGCGGGGGCCAACCGCGCCTCGCGCTCTGCCCCGCCCTGCCTTGGGCGCGGCGCACTTGGCACAAGCAGCAAATAATGGCTTCGGGGAGCGCGGACGGTGCTGGCCGGGGTGGCTCCGAGGCGACGGCAGTCGGGCAGCCCGTTAACGCCGGGGCGGGGGGGCTTCCTTCTTCCCCCCCCCCTCCCTCCCCTCTTGGTTCGGCCCGTCCCGCCCCTCCCGAGCCCGTGACAGGTGGAGCGGCACCCGACGCGTGCGCGCGCCTCCGCCCGCGGCCGTCACGTGGCGCCGCGCGCGCCTCGCGCGAGACTCGCGGCGCGAGGGGTCTCGCGATGCCTCGGCGGCCCCGGGGCGTGAGGGCGGGGAAGGGCCCGGCCCGGGCTTGGAGCGGCGGGAAAGGCGCGAGGGAGGGAAGGGAAGAGGAAAGCCTGGGAATTCGGGCTTCTGGGGACGCCTCGCGCGTGAGTAAATGTCTGGATTTCTTGGCGCGCCGGAGGGGAAGGGGCTTGGCTTTGCTGCTTTCTTCTCCTTCTTCATACAGCTGACCCCCAGGCCGCCCTGTGGCTGGAGCGTTGTCTGGGCATCATGGAATGGCCTGGGTTGGAAGGCATCTTAAAGATCATCCAGTTCCAACCCCCTGCCATGGGTCCCTTTCCACCAGACCAGAGTGCTCGGAGGTCTGTTCAACCTGGTCCTGAACAATTCCAGGGATGTGGCATCCACAGCTTCTCTGGGCAACCTGTGCCAGTGCATCACCACCATCCTCGGGTTCCTTGGGTCCTCGACCCTTCCCAGCTCACCTGGGAAGCCGAGGAATCAGTTTTCTCCTTACAGTGCCACGCAGCCAGGAGGCTTTATGGTGTTGTTTTTTTAAGTGAGGTGTTTGTAAATTGTTTTATTGCGGCTCTCCTGTGGTACGTACGAGAAGGTGAGTCTACTGTGGAGGCACAGCTCATCCCCCTTGTGCTGGAAATGGATCAGAACGTTGTTCCGTAACAAGTCTGCGTTGCTTCTCCAGTGTCAGGCTGAAGCCCCGTGTCTGGGCAGGCTTTTCCCATTGGAATTTCCTCTTCTATGATTGCTAGGTGCTCTAAAGCAAAGGTGAAGCCATCGAGTGCCTTTGGGAATTATGTGAGCAAGGTCAATGGCCAAACTATGCAAGGGATGTTCAGTCACAGTACTGTTGCTCGCTGAGTCTCCTTTAATTGCTACCCTCAGATCATGTGCTCATTATGTTGAAGCACACTTCTGCCTCTGTAGGTGCTAAGGTAACACTTATGCACCAGTGATGTTTTCCAGGTGGATCCTCACATTTTTTTCTGGTCCCGATGGTGCAGGGACACTGACGGGAGTGGAGATCTGGGCAAGACAAAGTCTTGAATAATGCAAACAAAGACTCAAATTAGGATGTCCTGGCTCCCCTTAAAACCAAACTATTGTCGTATAGCTCTGCTTTCTCTTGGAAGTGCAGGGAGAACAGAAGAGCACCTGAGTTTGCTGAGGTTGCATGTCTTCATAAACAAGCAGCCAGTTTGTCGGAGTATTTGTATAAGAGTTTGGAGTGCAGATAAAACCCAAGTTATTTTTGGTTCTGGAAATGGGCCACAGTCTACTAATAGTGAAAACAGCTGTGATCAAACATCTGCCTTCTTCTGTATTGTCCATGGATTCTCTGTCCTGTGTTTTCTCAGCAGTGTTTCCTCAGGTACCGAGCTTGGCACCAAGGACTTCACTGGCTGGGAACATGCCAAAAATAAGGTATTTCAACACAGATTGTTTCTGAGGTGTTGAGTTTCCACTTTGCAGTGTCCCAAGTATAAATCACCAGAAATTAGAGAAGACAGAACCATTTCTGGGTAGAAGGAAGGCATCTGCTAAACTACAGAGCAAATCAAGGGACTGTAGAAGCAAAAAAGAATCTTAGTTCAGTTGGAAATATAATGAGAAACTCACATGCACCTGAAGTCACAACACCTGAGTGACTTCTCTAGTACTGTCAATACTACTCTTAACCTCCCACATCCTCCTGGAATTGAATTTCCAGATGCCATTTTTTCTTTATTTGATCTACTGCTTGGATGAGTTGAGAGGTGCTACAAAGGCCTGGATATTGCTTCAGCTCTTCAAGGCTCAGAGTCTTTAATAATAACAAGAAAAGCTTGAGCATGCACACTGAGGGTGCTTACAAACAGGCAGGTGACAATTTTGGGGCTGACAATGATACATGATTACTTGTATGAAAGCAGAGAGACTGTTTCAGACAAATGTGATGCCTCCAGTGCTGAGATATGCCCTGGAAGCTGAATTCAGAGGGAATGTGTCTTTAAATTCAGGAGAAGGAAGGAAACTGCCCTGTTGTTCTGTATCAACTAAGAGCCACTGAATAACTGTAGGGATGGAGCACCTCTCCTATGAGGAAAGGCTGAGAGAATTGGGATTGTTCAGCTTGGAAAAGAGTGACCTAATTGTGGCCTTCCAGTATCTGAAGGGAGCCTTTATAGAAAAGATGGAGAGAGAATATTTACTAGAGCCTGGAGTGACAGGACAAGGGGGAATGGCTTCAAACTGAAAGTAGGTTTAGATTAGATAATAGAAAGAAATTCTTTACTGTGAGGGTGGTGAGGCACTGGCACAAATTGCCTAAAGAAGCTGTGGATTCCCCATCCCTGGAAGTGTTCAAGGCCAGGTTGGATGGAGCTCTGAGCAACCTGGTGTAGTGGAAGGTATCCCTGTCTATGGCATATGGGGTTGGAACTGGATGATCTTTAAGGTCCCTTCCAACCCAAACCATTCTATGATTCTATGAAGTATTAGCTGACTCATTAGGTTTTAGCTTAGTTTAAATGTGGAAGTTACCTGTTAGTCTCCAGAACCACTTTGTTACCTTCTGTGTGGAAGCTGTGGACTGATCAGTCTGTGACTGAACACCACTCTTTGGATCCCCCTTTCCTGTGTGTTTCCTCTCCCATTAATTTTCCATGCAGTTTCTTTGTGTACTCCTGTACATTGCCGTGCTGAAAGACCTGCCCAATCTGTTAAGAGACTGAGCACTGCTGGTTCATGCCAGAGAGACCTCAGTGTTCCAGGAAGGGGTTTGGCACTCTGGGAATCTCTGCAGCTTGAAATTGAGATGCCAAGTTAATGTGCCGCTTTTTGAAAGTAATGTTAGAAACAGCAGAAGTTTTGTGTTTGATTTCTCCTTGTAAATAAATACACATCACCTGATGCCTTGCTGAGCTGAAAACAGCTCCTGAAGTCACTGCCAGAAGAAGCTGATTTGGAAGGAAGACTCTGCTCCAACAGTGGGATTCAAGCTCTCATCTTAATGATGTCCAAGGTAGTTGTAATATCTCAAGCATTTGGGTTCACTGACAAATAGGACGAGCCTGAGCACATATATAGGGACACAATCCCAGGAAAAGAACTTTGTGTAGCACGGAACAGGGAAAGGATGACCTGCTTTCAGGTCTGCTTTTTCTTTGTGCTCTTACATTAGTATTACATTTCACTGCCATCAACTCCAAAAATCAAATGTGTAGTTTGCCATTGTCAACAAGGCAGGTACCACCAACCTGCTTTCTCAAAACCACATTTTTTCCTGGACAAATTGGCTTTATTTTGTGTGTCTCTGTAGCTTTTGCTTTACAAAAGGGCAGAGGTTCAGTGCAACATTTCTGTGGTCATACCAAGTGTACTGAAAAGCCAAATTTGCTTCGTGAAGGTTTTCTGCCTTGAGAGGATGACTGCGATTCTCTTACTGTCTGACCTCCCCATCTGGTCCATTCTCAGATGCTTGTTTCCAAGAATAAGGATTTAGAGAAACTATTGATTATTTATTAACATATTTGGTGTCACTTCAAAGTCAGGTAGCAAATTTGAAGTAGATGAGTCCCTACTGGATACAATTGCAATCTTATGGCATTCTATAGTCCAAGACTTACTAGCTAGTCACCTACAGCAAGATTCATCATTTCAGCCCTTAGAAAAACTAAGGGGCTTGAAGTTGGGCATATCAGTTCCAACTGGGCTTTCATTCCTGCTTTTTGAAGTTCTTGGCAGCTACAAGCCATGAGCTGCTGAGGAGGTGAGGGCAGCAGTCATCCCCTTCACACAAGAGTCTGAAGCAGCTCAGGAGGCACCTGTGATCTCTGCTGACGCTGCTGTTCAGAAAGGATTTTGAGGTGTGCAGTCAACATCATGCTCAGAATGGCTCAGAGGACCTCAGACTCTAAGGCAAATCCTTTTGCAGTAGCTCAGGAGCAATGTGACAGGACAACAACCTTGGATGTGTGGGACACAACTGAAAAACAGCAAAGAAAAAGCAGGCAAACCAAGAGAACTCACAGGGTACCATTTTGTGTCTTACAAAAGATAAATCTAATGCCTGCATTTTTGCCATCTTGCCAAATTTTAGTCAAGTTGCCCAAAATATGTGAGTATGGGCATATAAAGGAAAGCAGCTTAAAGTAATACAACCTGACGAGATCAGTCAGGGAGAAACCATCCCCTTCATTTAACCTCCCACTTTTATTAACACATGGTTTGTTTCTGCATCTGTTTTCCTTACTGTTCTTTTCTTCATTTACTCCAAGGTAAAAGCAGAAAATCTTGAATTGTTAAACTGTTTTGTTCTTGAAATTGGGAACAAAAAAGCCCCCAGTACTTCATTTTTGTATTTTAGCAGTAGCTCCTGTGTTGTCCAGGAGTTCCCAATAAAATGATCTGCAAATTACATTTTCTTTGTACTTCCCTCATTAAAGTTCTGATGAGTGTGTGTGTGATCTGTGTTATATTTTGACAGTGTATCGTGGTCAAGAAAGTGGAGGAAACTGATGTAAAACTCAAGGGGTTTGTTTTGGTTTGATTTATTTTTTTTTCCCCAAAATGCACAAAAAGACAAATGTTCTTGCTGGCAGTAAGGAAAATCAGTGCGTTTGTAGAAGAGTTACTGAAAATAGAAAATATTGGGAAAAAAAGTCATTCTGATACTGTTTATCCTTACATTGATGAAAAAATTGCTCTTCAATCTCAGAAATACCTTACTAACTTTGGGTAGTAAGGGGAGTAAAAGTGAGCTGATATAGGAAATGTGTTACTATAAAGAAAAAAAGGATATTTTTCTTTCATAAAGCATTAAAAAACTAGTTATTACTAAGTGCTTTAGTTATAGACCTTAATTAGTATTGCTCTGTCTTGCTTAAATCTTGCAGTCATTTTTGTGTGTTGCACTCTATTCCCCTTGGTAAACATGACTTTTAAAACCTGGATTGTCTCTGAAAGGCTTAATGCTGAAATTCATCTGGAATTTCAGTGGTGGTTCGTGGTCATAAGAAGTGCCCACAGTTCCCAGGTAAACGCCAATGTCCATCACTGTGCAGCAACATGGGAAACCATGAATTCGTATGCATGACTCTGATTGTATTTTGAGCCGCTCATGAAATTCAGAAATCAGGGGGTTTGGATCTTCTGTAGATTTGCTGTGTGAGAGACGTTCTCTGCATGTCAGCATGAGCCCACTGACCTGTTTGCTGAAGTGTGACCAACAGAAGAAGAGACTTTTAGAAAAACTACCACTGTATCATGTTTTTTGTGCTCTGTGGATCTGTAACACTGACAGTCTCTGCAGAGCTGGAGAAATAAATAATACAAAAAAATTATACTTGTCCAGGAAGTGGTTCCTTTACGCTACTTCTGTTGGTAGATTTTTAATTTTATTTACAGTCCTGCCTGTACCTCCTGCCCCTGGCAGCTCTGATGGTGTCCATTCATGTGTATTCCAGATGTGGACTGCTTTCATTTGTAGGAATAGTCTTGGAAGGTAAGTAGGTAAGTGTCTGCCCTCCCTCTAGGAACCAAATGTGTCAACTTGTCACTTGCCACCTTCCGAAGAACTCGCCTGTTTGAGAGAAGAGGATCACAAACAAGGATCTCTGCTCTTCCAGAACTGCAGAGAAAGTGGGATTTCTTGCATTCGTCACTATGCAGGAATTTAATGTGTCTGTTGAGAAGCTGAAGATAAAATGCTGTGTTTATATTAACTTCCCTTCAGATTGACAATTGTAACTATAGAACTTGGCCAATGCTGTCAGGGAGGGGAAAAAAAGCCCCAGCTTTGTGTTTCTTTAGTGGTCTTGTATGTGCTGACTTAAGGTAAGTTGCTGGGCTGATACTTTTGTAGCCAACTGGTTTTCTGGCTTGTAGGTAAAAACAAGTAAATTGGATTTGTAAACCAGCTCTGAGCAAAGGATTTCTGTGTAAGCATTTGAAAAGAGCCATTTGTGATGCTGAGTGAACTAGGTGAGTGGATATCTTGTTAACTTCTGTAAATCCTGGGACAGAATGCAATATTATCCAAAATACATTATTATCTGATATTTTTGTTTTTCTCATGGAGCAGAGGGTGTCACGTGCTCTTACTGGATTTAATTTAGCAGTGTCATAGAAAAATCTTTTCAAGAAAGTATCTGAGAATTATTTATTTTAAAAGCCTCATCCATTGTGTATGTTGCTTTTTGTTAATGTTCTTGTGGGTGTCTGAAAGGATAAAACCTTCAGTAACCAAGCTGAAAATGTCTTTTGGTTGTAGTCTCTCCCTCCTGTCCATTTTGTACAACATCTGCCTGGGCAGCCACTTTGAAAATCGGGTACTTTGCACGAGTAAGGGTAGGTGTTAAATCTTGTAGTTGTGCGGAGATGAGACTTTAAAGGTGCAAATAGCACAAGTGGCTTTGGGACAGAGTTGGGGTTTGGGTTTGTCATAGTTAAGGCAGTGGCTCAAGAAGAACAAAGACAGTTCTCCATCGTCCTCTTAACACAGCTCAGGGTTCCCTCAGAGCTATGGGTGAGTCAGGGGGCATTTCAAATAGAATAAAACGTGATGCTTGAGTCCGAGGACTGTTTCTGTAGGACATGCAAAAAGACATGTGCACCCTTACATTCTTACATTTTTGAGTGTTCCCAAAATGAACAGGTGGCACCCTGTTAATTTGATGCTTAGGACACAATGAATACAGGACAGGCTTGTACCCAAAGCATGTAAATGTGTTCATCGTATGTAACTGGAAGATAACACGCCAAACTGAAATTTTCACATTTGTAATATAAAATGGCTATTATCAAGAGGTAGGTTATGTTTAGAACTTCTCTAGTGGTTTGTGCTCCACTGTCAGTAAGAGTTGGATCACAGAGTGGAGCACACCAGGATGGTGTGAGGAAGACAAGCGGTTTCCACCGTCAGCTTGACATAAAACCAAAAGCTATCCCTGCCTATAAGTATGTATTTTCCCCTGGCTTCCTCCACCCATCAGCTGTGCTTCACTTGGGAACCTGTGAAACAGGAAATCCTTAGGAATGGTTGAGAGAATTTCCCATCTTAAAATTTCTCAAGGTGTAGTTCAGTTCATGTTTGAATGTTTGTAGTTGTGTATTTATATAAATAGACTCAGTACTACTGAAATCAGTTTGTGAGCTCTTCTCTAGGAGTGTTTTGGTTTGGTTTTTTGGCTGTAACAAGCCCTGTGGTGGTTTACTCTTGTGAGGAAAGTTAAAACGCAGTGTTTCTCTCCATGGATATATAATCCCAAACTGAAAGCCCAGTGAGAGGAAGGAAATTGCCATTGGTCTCAGTGGGACAAAATGCTCTTGGGAGAAGGAGCAGCAACGGGAAGCTTCACTAAGAATGGGCAATGTTTTCCAAAGCCTTGATTCGCTTAATTGGTGCTTCTTCTGCCAGTACATAAAATTTCACTAAGTTGTGGATTTAAATCTTTATATGACAAAATGCTTGTCCAGTGGCTTCTTAGTATCAATGAGAAGAAAGTCCCTCTAATATTCCTTCCTCTCAGTCAAAAAAAATCCACATCCCCTGTTGAATTCACAGGCTTACACATAGGAATCCAAGTGACTGGAGGTCTAGAGACCACACAAGTAACGATGCAATTGGCTCTATTTTCAAAACACCAAAAGTTTTGAAAGAACTTGAATACATTTCTTCTTCCCAAGGGTAGTTACACAAAAATGACTGGGGCATAATTTTAAGAAATTTACACTGGTCCTGCTCAGGTTACAGTTGTTTACTGTACAAAATGGAGGACAAATGTGTTATTTTAAAATTTAAATACTATTGTCAATCATGTAATTGGTTCTTTTTTTTATTAATTGGTTTGTTTTGTTTTCATTACATGTCCCTTCAGTGCAGGCATATTTCTAATGAATAATCCCACCATGCTAAGAAGCCACACCTGCAGGTTCTGGAATACCTTCTGAAGAGACTTTCTGCTCAGTACAGATAAAGTCCCATTTTTAATGGATCAGTTCAGATAATCTTGCAAAGTTTGAATGTTTATTGGAACTTTATTCAGGAAATCAGACAAGACACAGGTTTTCTTGCAAATTCAGGGTTGTTCCTGGTTTCTGTTACATCTGGAGACATCCTGCAAGGTCTCTCTGAAAACATAACTAAATGCAATGTGTATCCTTAGTTAAGAACAACTCTTTCACAGCCACTGTTAAGCCTCTCTTATGAACCAACTGAATTTTTTCAAATCTATTTAGGGTTATTAATTTTGCAATGCAAGTGCTATCTGTCAGTGGTCTGCAAAGAAAGCATGGGACACAGAAGCAGGAGGATTACAGTTTCTGTCTCCCAGGTGGAGGGGTTTGGTTTTAAACCCTACCATGACTGGGTGGGTTGGCAGCATAAAAGAAAGGGAGAATCCGTCAGGAGCTGGTGTGTCAGCAGTAGAACAAGAGGCAATGGGAAGAAACTGATGCCCAGAAGTTCCACCTGAACATGAGGAAGAACTTCCCTGTGCAGTGACCGAGCACTGAACAGATTGCCCAGAGAGGCTCTGAGATGTCTCTCACTGGGGATATTCTGGAGCCATCTGGACACAATCCTGTGCCGCGTGCTCTGGGATGGCCCCACTTGAGCAGGGAGGTGGGACCAGATGACCCACTGTGGTCCATTCCAGGCTGACCCATCCTGTGATTCTGTGAACAAGGTGGTGAGGAGAGAAGAGAGCCAAGGCACGAGGTGGGTTTGGCCACTGGCTGGAGAGGCCTTTTCTGTAGCCAGTTCTTGATCAGTCCCTTACTCCAGCTCTTCCTTCCATGGCTGTCATAGTTTTCCTCTGGTTGTGTAGAACATGAATGTTCTGTTAAAATGACAACGTGTCTGGCAAAAAGCAGAAACGATCACGTGGGATTTGGGTTTTCTCCCCAGTCTTACCCAAACAAATGACTGTGTCAGCACTTTGTCAAAAATTACACAGCTGGGTAACCAAAATGACGGTGCCTCAGAATGGGGTCACATGACATGAATTTGGGGAAAGCAAACCCTGCCTCTGACAATCCCTTCCCAGCCACTGTTACCAACCCTCTGCCATCCCTCAGCAACACTGATTTAACTGTTACAACGCCGTGCTGGAAACTGAGGCAAAGTCGTTGAGATGACCTCAGCTAAAAACAAAGAAACCAGCTCCCCTCCCTCCCCACCACCAAAAAAAATGAACAAAAAACCCAAAAACAAACAGAAAAAAAACCCCAAACAAAACAAAACATCACCAAAAAAACCCACAAACAAACAAAAACCCCCACAACAAATAAAACCGCACGAACTTCCAGAGGGGAGTTGAAAGCTCCTGACAACTTTTGTGGTCATTATTCCCATGCCATAATGTAGGGCACACTGAAAAATATTTAAGGGCAACATCATTTTAATATGAAATGCCAAAACGGGTGGTACGGTGATTGTATTATTGAGTATTGTATGGAATTCTGTTAAAACTTGTCTAGTTAGTAAATCTTGCACCATTGCTGACAGCTGCTGTGAGGAATCCTGAGATTCTTTTTTAAGGATGCCCATCCCATTCCTAGCGGTGCCTGAGGAGCTGGTGCACTGCTGCCCAATACAGTAAGACGATTGAATCTTGTGAGGTTGATTGCGGATTGCTATCAGAGTAATAAAAAGCAAGTTAAAAATTACAAAAACCTGGTACCTACAAAAGCTCATGAGCCATAGAAATGACCTGCTACTAACTCCTTACTACCTCTGAGTAATTGTTAATTTGGTTGCCCATTAGCGAGATTTAAGTTGGAAGAGTTGGACAAATTGCTGCTGGTCTTTATCACGATCTCTCTTTTTGTGCTGTTCCTGCACTGATGGAGCAGCTGTTGCTGGGAATCAAAACCCTGATCCACACACAAGGAGGAATAACTCATTTTTCCAGATAATACTTGCTGGCTTACTTATGTACACACAGAAGTGTACACATTTCTTTCCTACTGGTCTAAAAGGAGCAAGTTCTGTACAACTGGGAAGGCTAAAAAGGAAACAGCATTTACGAAATGATAAAATTGGTAGGTTATATAGGAAAATAATCCTCAGAATATATTAATTCTTAAGTTTAGAAGTATTAAGATTGTCTTCCTGAGCTAACCACTCCCTCTCAAGCACAGCTTTGAAATGTTTCCATTATGGAATCATAGGAATCATAGATGTCAATTCAGGAAAGTGTTTAAAGTAATGATGAATAAACAGTAAAGACCATGAAGGTTAAAGGTTAGAAATTAAACTTTTAACAACGATCTCCTGGCTTTGCAGCCTTAATACGTGTGCTGTGAGATTCCTGCTGTGCATTAATATTCAGAAAGTTTTTCCCCATGAACATGTAATTGTTTGTATTAGAAGCTTAACTGGTGTACTCGAAATTAGAATCACACCTGTGGGTATTTAAAATGGAAGAATAATACCAGCTAATGACTTCAGTGTAACTAGTAAAATTACATCAGGGAGAGCATTTCAGATTCTGCAGATTGGCCAAATTTATATTGATGAGGAACACATAAGATTTAGCTCAGTAAAATTTAATGAAACCAAGCATATATTGAGGAAATGGAAGTGTACAGGCTTATTTGTTGCAATGTGTGGAAATTGGTTAACTTTTTATTTCAGAGATAAATGAAGTTCTGCTTTGTGGAAATTTCTGATTATTTTCTAACACATTGTTACTTCTTTTGATGTAAACAGTTACATGGTCTTGCAGATAGGTTTCTTTAGTAAATTAAATTTATTGAGCGTGTTTCTTCGCAGGCAAACATATTTCTTCACCAAGCCCACAGAGCCATATTCCTGTGCAGAAACAACTGAGCTGGTTTGAAATACAGGAGGAAATCAGGAGAGTTTCTGTTCAGAGTTCCAAATGTTTTCTAGAAAAACGCTCCATCACTTTTCTGGCTGTTTTCAATTTTATACCATCTTTTTCTGCTCAAAGACACACCTCCTCTAAAGAATACACAGCTCATTACCTTGGGCCACGTCAGTGTTCAGGTCCCAGGAAACTCCATTTGCATCCATCATCTGCTTTGCCATGTGAGCTACAATGTGTGACAGGTTCTAATTCCTCCAAGAAGTGCAACTGCTTCTCACTTTTGTCCTCAGAATTTGGTGTAACTGCATCCTCCAGTTTCAGCAGAGTTTTGCTTAATCTAAACCATCGGGTTCTATAAATAACTTCTTGCTGTGAAATGTACAGGAGGCAGCATTTGGGATCTTGGTGTTAATTGCAAAGAACCGAGAGGTTCAAGATGAAAATAGAATCCGTATTGTGTACTTCCTAGTGAAGATTCAGAGCCTGAAAAGAGTAGAATAGAATTAGTTAAATAGTTTATTTATTTATTTGTGTATTAGTAGAATTAGCTGGACAACTTATAGTAAAATACTGGGTACTTCAACAGTGTTACAAGAAAGGGAGATGTGAATTCAGATACACACATGCTTTAATGAACCAGTTAAAACTTTCAGGGAATCAGAGGATGCACAAGTGCTGAAATAGAATGAGATAAATCTCTTTTTTAAAGTTGGACAGTTTATTCAGAGATTGAATCAAATTAAGAGCATATGTGTGATGTCCTACTAGCACAGAAATAGTGTAGTGAATGAACAAAAAGGTAAGCCTAATAATGTTATCTGTAGAACATCTGAAAGGAAGCAGAACAGAACAACATGTCTTAACCAAACAGCTCACAAAGCAGCCCTCTGATGTATCAAAGCTAATTAGGACAGAGTCCAACAATTACAAAAGATATTTAATCATAAAGAGATACCCAGCAATGTTTTGTCTTATCTCTTAAGCAGATCATTAAAGGCTTCCTGTCGTATTTCCTCATGACTTCTTTTCAGGAAAATCTATTACTCTTTCCTCAGGAGGAGGCTGAGACCTACCAGAGCACTTCATTTGGCCCCCTCCCAGCCACCCTGTATCCTGTGATCCAGCCAGGGAATAACAATCACCTGCATGAATAGTTCTCACAACAGCAGTGCGCTCGGAGCGTTGCCTTTCCTGATCGTCCTCATCACGCGACACAACGTGGGTTCAAAATTTGGATCCCAAATCTGTGGCACGTGTGCAGACAAACTTCAAGGCAGTCATCCCAGCACAGAGTCAGCTTTTGCCATAGGAGCAAGCTTGGGTACTGCTGGCATGGCATTGTCTCAAACTCCTGAGGAAAAAAATAGGAATTACCTGCAACAGTTAATGCAGGGAGAAGCAGGGCAGGTACTGTACGAGAAGTTTCTCAAAGTCTTTCTGTCAGCACCACCTTTTGTTTTCATATGATTTTGTGTGTTATAGTCTGGGGCACAATCCTTGAACAAAACAACAACAACTCTTTTTCCATTTAAAGAAAGTCTGGATAGAATAGTCCTCCAGCAGGTTATTGGGGCAGACTTCCATTCCTGTACATATGAGAAACGTGTGGGAATAGAGGTAACCAGCCAGCCTGTATCCCAGACTGATGCCTGAAGGTTCCATTGTTTATTTTTTCACATCAATAACAATATTGTAAAAATAACTTTTCAGCTGAACCGATTTACACACTCTCAGATGGCTGTTGTTCTTTTTGTCCTTCCTTGGCCGTCCTCCACAGCCTTGTAATGGAAATCACTGCACAGTTCTCTGCTCAGCCTTTGGATTTCTATCTCTTTATAGGGGAGATGTGTGTGCTCCACAAGTGTGTTTTTCCAGGATTCTTCCTTGTCACGCTGTAAAATTGATGCAAAGCACGTCCTGCCATTTTTCTAAGCAGAGGGAGAAATTGTGTCATCCCCCACAACAGGCTCTTCATTGCCACTTGACCTGTCTTCAGTCCACTGTTCAGTCCTATCCATAGGTAACCTCTCTTTTTAATGGAAAGTGTTTTGGTTTAGAAAAATGTCTGTGTTTCTCATGTGGGTTTTTGCCCTCACTTTACTTCAATTTGTATTTCAATAACAAAGCAACTAAATATAATATATAAAAATCCATTTGTTTTCTGAAATTAAGTGAACTTCATCCAAGCTCAAAATCCTGACAGTCACTTTTAACATTTGGAAGATTTTGCAAGCACACACTGCAAAAAATATTTTGACATCTAGGCTGTCAGATAATCTGTCAGCAACAGTTATATCATTCAGGGAGAGAACTGTTAATTTCCAGAGTAATTTATTTGGAAAATAATGCATTTACTGCAGTGAAATATCCTACTGGATGCTAGAGAAGCTACTTAGCATTTGTGCAGGCAGAGTAGTTGGCTTCAGAACGTGAGTTATTCTCTTGCAACAAAAACACAGGAAAAGAAATTCTTGCCAGAAACCATCAGTGAAGAGCAGGTACCTGCAAAGGGCAGGATGGTCACAGACGTGCAGGAAGTGTTAGGAACTCCATGCAGAAGGATGTAATGCCTGGAGAAAAGGAGAGGAGTGCTCAGGGTCACACTCTTTACAGAACAGGCTCCTGGGGCACAAGGGATCATACACCAAATGCTTTACTTGGAATAATCTTTAAACGCCAGGGAAGTTGTCAGCACTGTGGTGCTGTGCCCAGAAAAAAAAAAAAAAAAAAAAAAACAAACCAAAAAAATCTTCCAATTCTGCTTCAGTTTTCTCTGTCCATTTATTTATCCATTACAAATCGATCTCGTTTCTGTAGGAAAATGTCAGAGCATTATGTGTAATGATGGTGATGATCATACCCAAAGGGCTCAGAGGACTAAAGCCCAGGTCTTGTCTACTTGTGCTGTTGGATGGTGTCAATCTGAGGCTGCATCATGTTTCATCTGGCATAATTTGTGCCCCATCCTGATTTACACATAAAATTTAAGTTATAGCTGTGATTTCTTTTAAAGAAAATATGTGCTTTTTCATGCATTTTACTGTGTAATTAACAAACAGTAAATTTGTTACCCTGCTTATTGCTTTTGTTGGCAATGATGGCAACAAAAGCTGTGATTTTACAGGAATAAGCAAGGCCAGGTCATGGAGGAAGACTGGCAACTTTAAAGATTATTCAGCACTTAAAGAAAGGTATTTGCAACATGGGCAATCTCAGCTTTCAAATTCTTCTTAACTCTGTCCCTGTCTAATTACTCCCCCAAGTCTCACTGGCACTTACCTTTCATTGATGGTTAATGCCACTCTCAGAGCTCTGTCAAGCTGCTTCTTCCAGAGGCTTTTTTTCTGTGCTCCCCCTGATGCAGGAGATGTTTTCTCTTTTCAGACAGACAAAGCCATTAGATCAAGTTGATGAATTTTGCTCTGAGTTTCCTGTGTTCCAAGTCACTTTTAGAAATTGCAAAACAAAATGTATAAGACACCCTCTTTAGATTGTTAGACCTTACCTCATCTGCATCAACCTTTTATTCTGTTGCCATTTTTAGTGGAAAGACAACATTATTGTGGGAACTTCTGTGTTTTATCATTTTCATTTAACTTCAGTTAAACTAAAAAATTATAAACTCTTACCATATTTATCTTTATCCTCCTTATTTGTCCTTATGCATTCTTTTTTTTCTGAGGCAAATCAGAAGAGGGGGAAAGAAAAGGGTGAGGGTAAAAGGAGGAAAGAGTAAAAGAAGAACAAAACAAAGGAGAAAAAAAAAGTTTTTATACTTATTCTTGGAAATTTTTAACTTGAGAAAATACCCTATTTAAAGGGTTTACAGTTATTTCGTACAGAATAACAGTAGTTTTGTCTTTCTAAAAAATTCTCTGCCATTTCTACTGTAAATTAGCATAGCTCCACCCGGGTCAATTGAGGACAAGTTGCACAAACTTTAGCCACTGTATTAGCCCACATTTAATACGTTTTAAAATACTTCATCCGAGTTGACAAGATGCACATATGGTTTCTGAGTTATGGATTGAAGGGCTGGAGCTTTTAGCCTTCCTCTCTGTCTCCTCACTGTCATATTTCACTCACAATCTTACTGCATCAGACTTGGATTATCAGCCTTTTTTTGCCCATAAAGCACCCAGCATATTAATGTTTTGCATAAATTATAAGAAATTTAATCCAAAATCAACTAAAAAATATTATTTTGCAAAATGGCAGCAGATTTTAAAACTGAGCAGTCCAAGCTTTTCGGAATGTATTGTGGATGTTGTCGTGATTTATGTGCTGTCAGTTATTTTTGTGTATGTTGAAAAAAAACCTGACAAGTTTCTATCTCACATTTCATAAATCAGGGTTTTCTGTATACAAAGCACGTGTCAGAAATCAGTATCTAAACAACATGCCAGTTGGCTTCTCCATGTGGCAGCTTGTAAACAAAAATATTTGGGGACTGCGCATTTGTGACATGACATGTAAGGCGATGTAAAAACACCAGTTATTGGGAAATAATCCTGTTCCTCTACATTGCTAATAACATGATAAATCGTGCTTGCACTGCTGCGTCACAGTTCAGCAGGGGGAACTTTCCAAATTCAGGTGGTTCTGTTGGTTTTTTCCAAGTAGGTGTATGGAGAGGTTAAATACTTTATTAGTGACCTATCTGTGCATCAGAGGGCTATGTCAAAACTGACGGGGTGTTCTGTGCATTTGTCTTTAAGTTTTCCCCATATTAATTGTGTTTTGGTCAGAGACAAATTCTGGTTGTACTGAAATCAGTGAAGGATTTTCCACCAACTTTCAGGGAACTTTCAGGGATCAGGAATCAGCTGTCAGAGGACAGGGGAATTACCAGGGCAAACCATGCCAGCTGTTCACACAGCGCAGGTTCCAAGATGTGAATCAGCATCCATGAGATTTCAACTCGATATGATGAGAACACAAAATACAACACTGCAAAGTATTTCATTCCCTGAAAGCCAAACCAAACAGGACAAGTCTTGTGGAGAAGATGCAAAGACACATTTTTACATCTTCCCAGTATAAATGCAGCTGGAAAAGGCTAAAGCAGGTCACGTTTAAGGAATAAAAGGTTGAGCAGGATATGGGAAAACCAGAATGAACTAAAAGTAGTTGTTACGTGACTGGATGCTGTTTGAATGACCATTGCAGCACAGAGGGTTTGAAGCAGGGCTGAGGATCATCAACAGGCCTAACATTAGTACATCACAAAGTGCAGGACATGAAAGTAATTTAAAACCCCCAAGAATTTTTATTATTAGTCAATGATGCAGGTTCTTTTAACATTTTATCCATTTTTTTGGTTGTTGTCAAGCCGGCAAATAAACATTCATAGGATCCTCTATGAAATATGATTTCTTTTTGTTCTTTTGCTGCTACATCTAGTTAAATATTCTGGCATTTCTGTTCATGTGTCTTGTTATGTTTTGTGCCACATCCATTTTTGCAAAATCAGACACCAAATAAGGAAAAAACAATTAATGAACTATGCAATAGGTAAGTAGCTTCCTAGTGTTGTGACAAGGGGGGAAAAATGCTGGTTTTATTCCCATAAATCAAAGTAATCATGCAAATATTGAACTTTATAACCTTAATTTGTTCTCATATGTTTCAAAATTTTGCTGCTACTTTCAGCCAAACATGAATTAATAATGGTTCCAAATGCCTGTAGATTATTTAATTAAAACAGAGTAAATTCATTTTTCATTCTCAGCTAAGTGACATAAAACAGACTTTGCAGGGAGAAGGCCATACTCAGGATTCTGATGTCCCTGAAGATTCTTTATCTCAAGAATTTTAATAACGTCTTTACTGTTTTCTTCCTTTTGTATTAACACACTCTGTGGTGTTTTGTCGTTACAGTAGACGTCCATAATCCCAAATTATATTTCTGTCCAAGGTTTGGGGGGGTTTTTTTGGTAGTTTAAATGTTTTTTTACTGGTTTTTTTATGTCCAACAGTCTTCCTGCAGACTTTCTGTGGACTTTTGTAGTTCAGACTCATTTGTTTAATTGATAAATAGCTTTGCACAAAATTTTGTACTCCCAACCATAGTTTTGTAATTATTTCAAAAGAAGGAAACTGATAAGTCATTTAGGAAAAAAAGGAAGGAAGCTGATTATTGTCAATTAACATAAATTCTGACATGCAAACACCAGAGAGGAATGGAATAGTGCAAAAGCAGGCTGAAAACAACAAATTGTGGTACTCCTGGCCAACTTCTGTGATCACATTTGAAATACTGATTTCAGTTTCATCTTGTTAGCAGAAAAATAACTAGGGAAGTTACAAAAGAACAGAAAACTGGCAGGGAGATTAAAAGTTATGATTTAAACAGCAAGATGTGAAAAAAAACCCCAAACATGAAATTGTTACTGATTATCTTAATTAGCAATCTCTTGAGGAGTGAGTGGAGTTACTAAGCTCCCTAAGGTTTGGATCCCAAGGTTTGACATTATGTGTTTACAGTTTCAGAGACTAAAATTATCAGGAAAAAAAAGGGAATATTGACAGTGTTTATTGTGCTTCCTGGTTATCCCATTCCCAAATTTGCCACGTGCTTGGGTATAGTTCTAAAATGGGCTTAAATATTCAGGATTGAAGTACAATTGAAGTAGATAAACTGAGGGAGCCCTACAGCATCTGGTAGGGAACTAAAGTGCAACTCATTAAGTAAAATGAAAGAAAATAGATGAAATTTAAAAATACAAGATTCAGGCTAATTATTAGCAAACATTTAGTTACTGATGTCTACATGGCAGCATAAATCATTCCTTTGAACATTTAAACTAGATAGGAAAAGACATGGAAAAATCAGTGATTAATTCTGTATTGGTTGGATGTATTAGGATGACTAATAGAATAGGTTTTTAGTATCTAAAATCTGTACTGCATCCATCTGAAACTGCATATACAGGCATGCAAGGGATACAAGAATTTGACCCTATAATTGGTAAAATCCAATGACTTCAGTTTGGCGAGACATCACCAAAGTACTCTGTGCTGCATGAGAATGAAGACTATAAATAAGTAATGTATTTATTTTTAAATAAATGGGAACAAGTAAATTTTCCCATATCCCTAAATGCTCATAAATCATTGTGATTTACTGTGTCAGTCTTATTTTTCAGTTCTGCCATCTATTTCAGTTCTCTTTAAAGACTGTACATATGGAGAGATCGACTACAAGATTTTCAGTCTCTGGAAATCCATATCTGCCAGGAAAAAAATGTCTGGAGGCCAAGATTATCCCTTTACCTACGGGAAGAAGTGGCAGCACTTTTAATTAGGCATTGTCCCAACCAGAACTGCATTCTCTCTGTTACCTCAGGGTCTCTGGGATATAGCCTGCCTTTGTATAAAGATGTGTGTTGAAGATTTACTGGAAGGAAAGGAAATAACAGGGCTCATGAGTAACATTTGGTGTGGTTTGGGTGCTGCAGGGGTGGGCAGCTCAGCTGGAGGTGTTGTAAGAAGGGCCCAAGTATCACATCAGCCCAGTTGTGGGTCAGTGTTCCTGCTGACCAGGGTGCTGGGAGTGAACAGGGAGACTGGAGCTGAACATGAGCCAGGAGTGTGCCCAGGTGGTCAAGAAGGCCAATGGCATCCTGGCCTGGATCAGAAACAGTGTGGCCAGCAGGACCAGGGCAGTGATTGTCCGCCTGTACTCGGCACTGGTGAGGCCACACCTTCAGTCCTGTGTCTGGTTCTGGGCCCCTCAGTTCAGGGGGACATTGAGGGGCTGGAGTGAGTCCAGAGAAGGGCAATGGAGCTGGTGAAGAATCTGGAGCACAAGTCCTGTGAGGAGCAGCTGAAGGAGTTGGGGGTGTTTAGCCTGGAGAAAAGGAGGCTCAGGGGTGACCTTACTGCTCTCTACAACTCCCTAAAAGGAGGTTGTAGCCAGGTGGGTTTGACCTCTTGTCCCAGTCAGCCTGTGACAGGACAAGAGGACACAGTCTTAAGCTGGGCCAGGGGAGGTTTAGGTTGGACATCAGGAAGAATTTCTTCACAGAAAGGGTGATTAGACAATGGAAGGGGCTGCCCAGGGAGATGTCACTGTCCCTGGAGGTGTTCAAGGAAAGACTGGATGTGTCACTCCATGCCACGGTCTGGTTGACAAGGTGGGGTTGGGTCACAGGGTGGACTCAATGATCTCAGAGGTCTTTTCCAACCTCATTGATTCCGTGATTCTGTGATTCAGCTTTACAGAGTGCTTTCTATAAAAAGCTCCTTTTGATGTCTCTCTCAGCTTCATTCTGCTCATTTTTCATATGAAAGCTAAAACTTTCTTTCCCTGCAATTCCTCCATTTTACATCAGTTTGCAGCACAGTGAATTAACTCTTCCAAACCAGGAGTCGATAACGTCTTGCTTCAGGAGGTGCCTAATCACTGTGATAAATTATCCTAAAAAAAATGAGAGACCTTTACAGATGACATTTTCATTTGCAGTGAGTTGAAGATGGGTTTAGCAAACAGCTGCTTTCCACAACAGCCAGGATTAGTCATCTTACTCTTACATCAAGCATAAAGTAGTTATTTTATATGGGGAATTACGAAAGAGCCAAATAATTCTGGATTATTGATCTATTTGTCTGCTGGGAGGTTGTGAGTGAAAAATCTTTTGCTCTGTTGTTCTTAATTCAGATGTCATTAGTGTAGAGGTTACTCTGGGATCACTATGAAAGAAATTGATATAATGCCCACTGTGCTGCAAAATATGCTTCTTTCCCAAATAAAAATAAATGGAAGTTAACAGAATAAAATGTGATGTTTGGTAACTTAGAAACCAGAATGTTTTTCAGGAGCAAGATCAATCAATGGCTGCTATTAAAACATGGCTTAAGACCTTGTAGAATTGCACTTGATACTTTAGACATAAACAGCCTAACCACAGTGTAATCAGTAATTATTACCCCTGTCTTCTAAAGGATCTATTTGCACTTACTTTCTTTGAGTATCATCATAAAGAAGCTCAATTTTATGTGTGGTATAAATATACTTTTTCTGATTTCACAGTAATTGCCTGTGGTCGTTTAATTTGTCGCTGTGACTGAGACCTTCCCTCATTTACACTTCCAAAGTCCTGTCGACTCTGTGGAACAGTAACATGTTGTGTAACTGCGAAAATTAGTGCAGGGAACGATGCTGTAAATAGCATTTGCACTGAAAAGTGAAGCATTGCTTGCCCTTGTTTAACTCAAGTAATCCAGAGTGCTTTGTAGTAATTTCTACTGTCCGTTTTTCTATATTTAGAAAAACAGCTGTGTATCTTTTGTAATAACCAATAAGAAGCTGCAGAAATCTTCCAGCTCAGAGCAGGTGTTTACAGGTCCTTGCCTCTCTCCTGATTTACGTGGTCCCAGTTTGCATAATGGACGAGTCACCTTCCAGCACGCAGCGTTCCGAGGTGCCCAGCTGAAGCCCTTGGATGCACCTGCCTGCCTGGATCACATCACGCTCCCCTTACATCCCCTTTCCTGCTCCTCTACTCTGCTTTGCTGCCTGGTTTAATTTTGTTCACCTGAAGAGCAGAAACATTTTGTCTTTCTAATTTTGCTACTTCCTTCAAGAATTCCTCCTGTTTCTCTTTATGGTTGAGTAGTTGTAAAGGTCCACTGATCCCAGGCCAGAAGGTGTTTTGGCCTGATCAGAGGGGCTGGATGTAGGGTCCATTCCATTGGAAAGCTCCCATTCCTTGTTTCAATATTGTTGTTGCGTGAGCAACTTTGATCACAGCTGAGTTCTAGGCACAGACCTCAGCACTGCCCAGGAATCTCAGTGTGAGCTTAGAATTTAAAGGGATTTTAAGAAATGTTATCCAAATTCTTCTGATGTCAGCATAAATTAATATGCAGAAGTGAGAAGGAGGATTTTATGTGTTGAACAGTGTTTGTACAAGGAGGCCCTTTAGTGAACACAATGACTTGGAGCAGGCTGTGGCTGCTGTATGTGTAAGGTGCCAAAGGACTTTTTTGTAGACTTTGTTGGAAAGAAATAAAAATCCCTATATATTTTTTTTCTTTTTTTTTCAGTGGAAGATGCCATTTATTTTGTAAGCAGAAAGCAGCTGTTTGCAGCACTAGACATTGAACTAGGAACTCTGTCTGTTGACTAAGAGCCTTTAATAAATTCACAATGTGAGTGCTAATGAATGAGTTGATTTTAATATGTATCATATTTCACTGTAGAAACCTCCTTATGTTTTGTCTACCCACAGTTTAATTTTATCCTCACTTGACATTCCCAGTAGGCAAGGCCAAAAGTAAACTGGGATATCCAGTACTACCAATACAGATTAAAAAAAGAAGAAAGAGAACCCTGGGATAAATCTGAACCAGCTGAGAGGACAGAGAGCTGCCTGAACCCAAAGCAGACTCCCTAGGAGGTTAGGAAGAACCACAGGATCACCTGCCCCACCTCAAAAGTATGATGGAGTGGCCAAGGTGAGGACTTGATGGAAAAAAGCACAGTGAATTTCAAGCTGAGGAAAGGAAATGTGGGAGTGAAAAACAAGGAGGATCTGTTTTTCCTCAGATTGTCTGGACTCTTGCATTTGCCAGTCCTCCTCCTTGCCAGGAGGGGAAGTGCCCTGTTCCCTTCTTCTTTATGTTCATTCCCAGCCTGGCTTTGTGTGGCGAGGCAGCGACGTTTCTCACTGAGGGACAAATTTGAATTCTTTGATCTTAGTATCCTAATTTCACATTTGCCAGGTAATTAAAAACAGACAAACTTGCACGCACACGTTAAAATGCAGCAATGTATTTATGAGCGTAATTGAGCTGTGATCAATTCCTCACATTTCACTACAAACTAATAAAAAGCCATTAAAGGGCAGTGAATGGACCCTGCCAGGAGCAGGCCCGTATCCCCTCTGTTCTGTGCAGTCTGGAGCCACACACAGTTTTGCAAAGCATGGGCTGACAGGACAGTGTGGCAATATCTCCTACCTGCTTTGCACACGTGGAAGCAGCAGTGCAAGCTGTGAGAACATCGGGTGTCAGAACAGCACAGAGCTCTCGAGTGCCCTGCACACTCCAGCCTCCGTGCAGGATAACGGCATTCCTTCTGCTCCCGAGACAAAGAGGGACTTGCTTTTTCTCTCCCTTTCCTTCAAAACAGAGACTACAGGGACAGAGGGATGTTATCTTCTTGCTAATGGCAGCATCTCGGATATGGATCACCTCCGAGTTATCCCTCTCGACAAACAGGGCTGTGAAACCATCGCTTGGTGTCCTGGCAGGTCCCTGCCCAGGGAACCCTGAGCAGCTGCTGCCTTCTCTCCGCCACTGACCACAGGTTTCCCTTTGTCACCCTGTGCATTTGAGGGGTTTTAATCCACCTGGAGCGTGGAATGTAACTGCACAGAGCAGGCACAGAAAGAGGGCTCTAAATGCCACGAGTTCAGTGAGCTCAGTTAAACACAGGAGCACCTGCCAGCTCTTCCACCACGGCCACAACCAGCTCTAGCTAAGAACTTCTGAAATACCCCTTCTGTGTTAGATATACTGATTCCCTGATGGCTCCTTGCACCATTCGCTCCTGCCCCCAAATCCATGAAATGGTATCATCCAGTTTTGCTCCTCTGACATTTGAGGAGGCAGAGAAAGGCGCAACGAGGGAGTAAAAAAAGTGTATTTTTAGTTCTTTTTAATGCCTTTCAGCACGATTGCTTTCTGGTTTCAAAGGAAACGTAACTGAAACCCAATGTGGTTTTGGAGTGAGGAAAATGTTAGATAAAAATTAGCATTTTAAATCAGGGAAATGATTTGTGAATTAAAATACTTGCTTCTTGTGGCTTTGTAGAATCACCTCCCCTTTGCCTTCGGGGTAGCCAGAACAATTTTCAGGCCAAACCAATATTTGAATTCTTGTTCTTCCCAAAGAAAACTGGTGGGTGGGTTTCTGTCTAGGAGCTAAACCAGAAATTTGCCCTAGGGTTTGGCTGCAGTTCAGCTTTGGGGAGCCCATCACCCCATCTGTCCCACCAGCTTCCCCCAGTAACGGGCACAGGGATAGTGTTATACCAAACTGTTCCAATACCTGCTTTCCTACTGGGAGGAACACAGTCTACAGCAAATAGATAATAGTATTTTCCTTCATGAATATACTCCATTTTCCCAAAGGAGCGATCCTCTACTTTAGATTAACAATGCTCAGCAGTATCCTCAGTTGGCTGTTCTGGCTACTACGGCCCCAAAGGAACACAGGGAACATTCCATAAGAAAATATCCTGCAAAGAGCTTAATACTAGGGTTTGTTTTGGTTTCTTTTTAAAGTTGCTTGTCTTTGTGCTATGGCATAGCCAACTAAGGGAGAGGTTTCTGCTCTTTGGTTTGTTTAACAAATATGAACAACACCGTTATAGTCAGCAGCTGGAGCCAGGAATGCAAGTCTACCATACCAAACTAAGCAAGGAAGGACTGTAAGACATGTTTGGTTAAAAAAAAAAAAAAAAAAAAAAAGATAAAAAACTGCTTCTCAGGCTTCCCCTGAAGCCCCAGCTCTGCCTGTCCCTGTATTTGTAACCTACAGCCTCCATAGGGTAGGGAACAATGGCATTTGTTCCCGTAAATTCACCATAAGTTTGAGGGACTCCATTATTAACTGAAAGTCTAGGAAAGGGAATTCTTTTCAGCATAATTTCCGAAGCAGAAGAATAATATGGGATGGTTTTGAATTGAGAACCAGCGAAAATATGTTGGAAGAGTCCAGGCTGTGGACGTGTTTGTTGGCTGCAGCCCACGTTTAGAGGCAGTGTTGGCCAGCCCTTGCTCCTCTGCTCACACCACTGGCTGAGGGGCCTGGTAAAATCACAGATTCTGCAGATCTAAGTCACAGGAATGGGGCTGTGTCTTTTCCTGATATGTTTCCCTGCACCACACCTGGTTTTAGGGCAGAATGGCTTTTGGCTGTGGTCCCTTCAATGACCCAGTGGCAGAGCTGGGATGAGGAAGGGCCAGGAAGCTCCAGCAAAGGGTCAGGAGCAGGCGGCTGCTCCAGGGGTTCAGGCACTGTACAGAGTAGATACCGTGGAGAGGCTGGGTCCCAGGTTCCCAACTTCATCTCCCTGGGAGCACAGAGACCTGTGAGTGTCCTCTGGAGACAGAGGTTTCCCATTAGGTGTCTGCAGTGCCCTGCGGAGGTGGTGTGAGAACACCCAAACCCGGCCTTGCTCATGATTTAAAGTCTATTTGCATTCTACCATCGTGAACCTGGACCAAAACCAAAGGAAAGCTGGGAATGCAACTTCCCATTCCTCAGTCAACAACCGTGACAGAGCTCTTTGTTCACACCACATTTCAGATCCCATGATCTCCTGATCATGATATCCTAGAAGTCAATGATCAGCAAAAGATACTTCTGCAGGCCAGAAAACATGGAGCAGGAATTTCCATAAAGGAATCCCTCAGAAAAAAATTACCCATTATTATTTTCATAAAAACTATAGAATGATTTGGGCTGGAAGGGACCTTAAAGATCATCTAGTTCTAAACCCCGTGCCATTGTGTTCATCTGAGGTATCCAGCTAGCCCTTAACATTATGGATTCGAGTTTTTAATTCTTTAAATTATTTATCCTCTTAAATTCTCTGTGAGACACACTGCAGGTAAGGCTTAGAGGTCCCACCTAACACAATGGAGGGAGGAAGTCTGAGACACAATAACACCTGAACCCAAATCCCAGGCTGAGGCTTTGACCACTGGACCAACTTCTTCTGTGATCTTGCTGGATTATGGAAAAAAATAAACAGTTCATTTCACTAATAATATAGATTTTACATTATATATGTTTTATATACAGAGACAGACAAAAACCAGAAATGCATGCACATTCATTTCAGATAATATTTAGTCTAATGGCATTTATGCAATACATGCATGGTTTATGTAACATTTACATTATATACACACACATATGTTTTTAAAATGCACTATTATGATGCTTAGCAAGGCACGTTGTCTCTCACTGCAAAATCAGTATTTTATACTTTGCCCTCCCATTAATTTTTTATTGCAACCCACAAGAAAGCAGCTTCATCAGTACCTGATTTTGGCTGCCTTGCACCTATAAACGTGTGGCGTTTGTTTGCTGCTCTCAAAACGTTGCCACGCGATTGCACTCCTTTGTTTAAAGTTCTCCTCTGAAAGGCTCTCTGCGAGGGCTGTGTAGGAGGCTCTGCAGCAGGGAGCTTTGAAATTGTTTTTCTGAAAATCGTATGGAAAAGTCTGTCCTTTTCAAGGTCTTGGCCTGCGGCACAGCTATTTTCCTCGCCTCGTTTTCTTTACTCCTGCAGCACTGACTAATAGTCCCTACCTAATATTTTATATATAAAATACATAGTTGAGTCTCTACCACGTAGTTCCCTCTTTAGCAGCTTTTCCTGGGCGCTGAGGCACTTTCAGGGATTCTCCTTTTGCCAGGGTAGGATTCAGCACCTCACAGACCAGCCAGTTTACGGACCATTTTTAGCACCAGTACATTCCTTGTACATCCTGTAGTCCCCCAGATGTCAGCAGGACTTTCATATTTTTGGAGGATATTGATATCACCCATGTCAAAGCCTTGTCTTGCTCACCTGTGACACCAAACAGCCTCATGAGGTGCTTCCAGGAACACTGACCAGCTGGTATCAGTAGATGTGCCAGTTTCCCGGCAGAAAATTCCTTTTAGTTTTGATCACAGCCATGAAAAGGACAACTTAAGGGTTGGACTCGATGATCCTTGTGGGTCCCTTCCAGCTCAGCATATTCTGTGATTCTGTGACTTATACACCAAAAATTGGACACTTTCCCTTGCTCCAGGGACTATGATCCATAGAGAACTTCCAGAAATACAACTTTTTTAGTATGTTAAAAGGTTCAGACTGTGGAAAGAAGACATTTCTGAGAAACAGATTTTAGTCTTTGAAATAATTAGACTGAGCTGAACAGATTTTTGGCATTATTTGTAAGCCAGTCATTGTTCAGCCTTTGTACTTAGAAGAGCAATTATGACTCCTTTGGAAACATCCTTAGCTGAACTCTTAAAATAATAAAAACACTCCCCCATAAGACCACATCAACATATGGTTTTTGTAACGACAGCACAAACAAATCACCCACTCATCAAACATTTAGGAAGAAGACAGGAACAAATAGAACAAACAGATTTTCTAAAGATTACTTACCGTTCCTGATCAATTAGAAGGAAAAAAAAAAAAGCTGAATTGAATTTAGGAACTGCCTATGGGATATAAAATGCACATAAAATATGCAAAATACAAATAAGCAAAAAGAGAAAACAAACACTGTAAAGCAAAGTTTATAGACAATATGCTGTGAAGTTGTATTTTGCAAATACTGAGCTGCTGATGCCCAGCTTTACTATCCCCTCTCTGGTTTGCTTTTTAATTTGGGTGATATGACTGTCCTGAGTAAGCAAGAAAGAGATAAAGCACATCTGCACTAGGGATCATTATCAGAACATCCCACCTGGTTTCACCACCCTCCTGGTAACTCCAGGGTGAGGCCCCCGTGGAACAAAAGCCTATGCTGATGTGCATCCCTGCTGCAGTTCCCTCTGGAGGATGCTGCTGTGTGGTGACTACATGGGTGTGAACTATTCTGAGACTCTTATATCCCTGTCCCCTTTCTGTGGCTCCAGCCAGCTTGGTATAGGTCTTTGGTGAACGCTGACAAAGCACATCTATCCAGGCCTCTGGAGATCAGTGCTGACACAGAAAACACCCTGGCAACACAAACATCCACGCCTGGGACAGTCCTGAAAACATCCATGTCTTGAGAAATGGCAAAGTCGAGGTAAATGGACACAGAAAGGTTTCGAACTGTAAGTCACTGTTGATCTTACCTCATATACAGAAATGTCCATGCACGCACACACACAAGGCCTACACCTCTTCATAGCTTCAATTTTCTCCCCAGTTTTGAGCACCTTTTAGGTACTAGTCAGGTTTTTCTGGAGCTTGGAAGGACTCCTCCCTTGGATCACGATACGTGTCTCTCAGTTTACAGCATCTTTTTATGCAGATGGTGGAGGCTGTGCCCAACAACTTTTTCCCCACAACTTCCTCCTCTGCCAGGTGACACACAGGTCAGTTCTCCTGTGTGACCTGTGTCTGTGCAGCTCACATATGAGCTGAGCACTGAATAATACCTGGACTGCACTGGAAATACCAGTAAGGACTCCACACAACTCCCTGGAAAACTTCAGCCAAACCTTGGTGTACAATAAAAAGGGAGTAAATAAACTCCACGTTCAAAATGGGGATTTTGAATCATAGAATCATAGAATCATAGAATGGTTTGGGTTGGAAGGGACCTTAAAGATCATCCAGTTCCAACCCCTTACCACGGACAGGGACACCTTCCACTAGACCAGGTTGCTTAGAGCCCCCCCGTCCAACCTGGCCTTGAACACTTCCAGGCATGGGGTATGCACAAATTCTCCAGGCAGCCTGTGCTAGGGCCTCACCACCCTCACAGTAAAGAACTTCTTCTGCATATCTAACCTGAATTTCCCCTCTTTCAGTTTGAACCCATTACCCCTTGTCCTATTGCTGCAGTTCCTAATGTTCCATCTGACAAATACCCGGAGGGATCCCTCTGTATGGAACTGAATTTAAAAACTGAACATAGGCAGGTTCCTCCCAGAAGTGACCCTTCCTGCACATAGGTCTGTTGGCTTTCCTTGCCCTCGTCCGACTACAAGGACAGACTGGAGAACTCCACATGCCAGTTTAGATTCCAGTTGGGCAGTGGATCAAGCAAGTCTCCCACACTTCTCCTCCGAGGAACTCTGGATGAAGCTCAGTGAGAAGAGCACTCAAACACCGATGGCTGGCCTGGAGCCCCTGTACCTTGCTCTCACTGTTGCTGCAGCCCGCAGGACTGGGCACATGTTATCACTGCCAGGAAATACAGGATAGCAAAAACTCCTCAGATAGAACCAGAATGTCTTACTCATTGTCAGTGTGTTCATGATAGGAAGGGAAACTAGGTTTCCTCCTCTAATCCTTACCCATGCCATTTTCCAGTTCAATCAGACTCAGGATTGCTGCTGCTACAGATGTTTATCTCAGAATTATGTCCCAGGCAGCTTCAGCAGATGGCACTGCCTCTGTCCTGCCATGTACTGAAAGCTCTGCAGGGCAGTGCTTGGTCTTCTTTAGTGTGGGGTGTGGCTCTCACTCTGCAAAAATTATCATCAAGCCCTTGGAGAGACCACAAGTGCTGAAGATGGTTGGTGGTGATGAGCCAGGGTGGGTAAAATACACCCATAGAAACAAATATTATCAAAAACCAGGGGGGAAATGTGGATATTGTCTGTCTTTGAACAGGTTTATCAGAGGCAATGGCTGCTTTCAATTTTTGTCTAACTGCATTAGTATTCTATCAGAAATCAAGATTTGATTATTTAAAAGCTGGAAGAAATTAACAGTTCTACTGGAAACAATGCTGTGATATGGTTATTTTGTTATTATTGAGCTTTGAAAGGTAACTAAATGAGAGTCTGATCCTTTGGGCAATCTCTCAAGACTTAATCTCTTTTATAAAGAAATTATTTAAATTTTATTTCACACTGCCTTTGTGAAGTTAGGGAAAGTCTTAGTGACAAATTACAGTTACTCTGCATGTGTACAATAAGGAACACCTCTCAAGCTCATCAGTCTGTCTCCCCAGTTGCCAGGGGGCCCGAATTTTTGCAGAAAAAATTACCCTTGGAAAACAAATCTAGTTCTCCTGATCTCAGGGTTGCTACAGCAAGCCACTCCTTTGGCCAGAGAAATGCTAGTTTGAGATCTGCATCTAGGAAGGGGATCCAGTCATGGGGAACGGGGCAGTTGGAAGCAGCCCTGTACTCTGGGAGTCTCATGTTTGACTGTGTTGGCAAGTTTTCAGTTTTCTGGAGGAAATGTATTTAATTTTATTCCAGCCAAAACCAGGCATCAGGGAAGAAGAAGCTGTAGGAGGGCTCTCCATAAGCTTGAGGTGAGCTGAGAGCATCCAGGTGTTTCAGTGAATGCTACCTGTGACTGGCACAGCAGCGTCTGATCGAAGGTTTTCCTTGCCAGCAGTGATGACTCACATGAGTTATCTTTTGTCTTTGTATCCTGTCTAGTGTTTACTCATCACAGTTCTGTACTGGGTTTTGTTTCTTGCAAGAAAATGAAAAAAATTTTTGTTTTTTACCAAATTTCCCTTCAGTTCAGGATTTTTAACCTTTTCTTGGTGCGGGGTTTCATGAACAGAAAAGTCTGAGATTCTTTGGGCTCTTCGCCTCTCAGATGGCATTTCTGGAGGGTCCTCAGCTTTTTCAGTGTGGATTTTTTCTAAATCTGCCCTGCCCAGTTATTACCCTGTTAGCATTAGCTTTGTAAAAAGCCATGCAAAGGAGCGTTATTTTGCTCTTAATTGTTTATGTACACTTAGGCTGCAGAAACCTAACAGGAATATCTGTTAATTGTGGAATTTGTGTGTATGATTGATTCATCGTCTCTGAAAAGTAATGTCTTACATTTGCTTTGCAAGCCAGAGAGCCAGACTGTCAGTCTCTGTTCTCGTTCTCTCCTTTGGTTTGTGACAGTAGCAAGGAACTCCAGAATACCTACAAGATTTAACAAGAGAATCAGGTATTTGTTTCTGAAGGACAACTTAAAAATAAAATATATCATTATATCCTTGATCACAGCTAAGAGCTGTTTAAAGAATTTCTCTAAAATAATACAGTATTGCAGTCCGGGCCTCTTTCTGAAATTTTATATTTTGAATAGACAGTAAAAATTTTTATTTTTTATTTACAAGAAAAGAACAAATTAAGAACACAAACGTTGCAGAACACAAACTTTGCATAACCCTCTCATTAAAAAGTCACTTTGTGTGTACATGAGAAAAGTTTTTAATGTGAATATGACAAGAGGTACATCTCGTTGAGATCTGTATCACATTGCAGACAACCTTCCAGGGCCTTGCAAGACTTTCTGCTTTTCTAAGACTGAGTTCTCACCACCACCCTTTATTTGCCTGGGTAATCACACAAAGTCTTAAATTTAGTTGAACACTCCAGTTTTTATTAAGCATTTTAACAAAGAACCTTCACGAGCCACTGGAATCATCTCCTCCTGCAGTCAGCTCCCACAGCATTGGCTGCCTCCTGGAGAGATCCTAAAGCAATGCTGAGCTCAGCTCTGCTGCAAGCCTGGCTCCCCTCTCGCTGTGATCCCATAGTTTTCCACACACACGGCACACAGACCATCCCAAGGCACGGGTGGGATTTGTACCACAGCGGGAGGTCACGGCCAGAGCTCTGTGCTGCAGTCCAACTTTGGTAACTCATCAGGGGTGAGATCAGAAGATTAATGGATAATCAGCTTGCATTATTAACCATGCTGCAAATAAAATGAGCAGGAAAGATCAATCTCCCCCTTAACTTTTAATTTTTATTTCCTTACTCTTCCAGGCTGGGGTCATGGGAATGTATCCTGCCACAGCCTGACCTCACACTAACCATTGGTTCTGTTGACTAGTAAAATGCTGTGGTGATATCTCTGCTTTCTATCTGTTTAAACACCTAAACTTAGTTTTCCTTTTTGTATCAGTTTAATCCTTCAACAAGAGAAAATTTAAACTCTTGTTAGTCAATGTAGACAACAGACAACTCTTTCCCTGTCCTCTTCTCCTCTCCTCACACATGGATTGTGGCGGGAATTTCCCACTGAAATTTCACCAGGATAAATGAAGTGAGATTTATGGTTGGACTCGATGATCTTAAAGGTCTTTTCCGACCAAAATTATTCTGTAGTTCCAGGATGAAAGAAGCTGTTATCGAGTTAGAGTACTACAGAATTGAAAAGCAGAATTTAATGATGTTCACAAACAAGAAAAAAATTCTCACAATTAAATTTTGTTAAGTCTCATAACTAACATTTTACACAGGAAAGTGGTAAAGGAAGGTTGAAGACAACCAATACAAGCAAGCCACACAAAGTCTCACATGGAGATGGTATGAGACACAAGGATGTGTATTTGTTAACTACAGGGAGGAGGATCATAATTTGAACATCACAGAATCCCAAAATAATGCTGAGCTGGAAGGGACCTACAAGGATCATTGAAGTCCAACTCCTGGCCCCGCACAGGATCATCCCCAAGAGTCACACCATGTGCCTTAGAGCGTTGTCCAAACACTTCTTGAACTCTGTCAGGCTTGGAGACCTGACAAATTCCCTGAGGAGCCTGTTCCAGTGCCCAACCATTCTGTGGGTGAAGAACCTTTTCCTGATATGCAGCCTAAACCTCCTCTGACACAGTTTCATACCATTCCCTCGGATCCTGTTACTTGTCACTGGAGAGAAGTGATCAGTACCTGCCCCTCTGCTGCTGCTCGTGAGGAAGTCCTGGAACTTGCTACTGCATCCCAGTTCAGGTTATGGCCCCTCTCTGCCAGGCAAGCAAGAAAGAGCCAGGATAAGTCCCAGTGCAAGCTTTCATTCCCGCTCCAAAAAAATCTGGTGGCTGTTGCAAAACCCTGTAACCTCCAAAAGTCAGAGCCTGCTGCCCACCCACAACAGCCCTTGTCCAGGATCTTGATGGACTGAGAACCCAAATCTCTTCCTGTATCTGAGAAGACATTTCTCTGCCATTTGCTGGCCAACTGAGCTTTGAATAACAGCATGTCAAATCCAGCTTTTCAAAAGGAATCTTCCACTCCTCCCAATATCTTCATTGCCAGGTCATTCAGACTGCATTTACTAGGTTAAACCTGCTTAGAATATCAGATTCACTCACATGAAGGCCCGATGGAGGTGGCCAGCAGCGTTTGTTGCCTTTAGTTTTTATAATTAATCATGCAAGATGGTTAAAAATTCAAGCGCGTGTGTCCCAGTTTGGGAATCTGGTCAGCAGCACAAAGGAGCTGTTAGGATTAGAGTCACGCAGGCCTTTGAAGGTTGGGGGGCTTTCCTCGGCTTTTTGGGGGTTTAGGGGTTCCTTATTGTTGCTTTTTAGTATTTGTAATGTAAGTGTAGGCCGTGTATGTTCTCTTGCAAGCCGAGGTATTGAACCTGCTTGTCACAGGTACGAGGACCAATGGTGGATGCAGGGTCAGAATCAGGGCTCATAGAGCAAAGAGAGCAATTTTCCTGTACAATCCTTCTGATGCTACTATGAAACCTTTTGTTTCTAAAAGGGCCTTTAAGAGTGAAGGCAAAATGTGGCCTGAGTCTAAATTGCCTACCTTTCCTTGGAAAAACTGTTCCCATGAATAGCTTGAAAATGGCACCGATGTGCACGAAATTTGAGTGGGTTTGGGGAATTTTATGCATCATATCTGGTCAAAAGCTCTCCAAGGTATTCTGGATCTCTGGAGCCATGAGGTCTGCTGTCTCTGCACAGGTTGTGGAGTTTGCAGGAAGCAAGAACAATCCTGATGACATTTTCCATGAGGGCATCAAGCCAATCTCCCAGGCAGTGCCTGCAGACCTCAGGAGCAAGCTGAGCTGAGCACCACGGCTGCCAGAGACCTACTGTATCCTAAACAATTGGAATCCATTGGGAAATGTCTTGTGTTAGGAAGTGAGTGCATCCTGATCCCAGAAGAGAGATACCAGAGGCCCCACAACCTGCCAAAAGGTCTTTCCCTGGCTCTTTCCCAAACTCCTTCCTTGCAGCTCGTCACACTGCCGTGTCTTGGCAAGAGGGGTGCAAAACTGGTCAAACAGAAGTTGCATGTAGAATACAATCCAGTTTGTAATGTTAATCTTTTAAAAGTATTAATCACACAAATTTCTCTATTCCAACAGAAAATTAATATAATTGTTTGTACAGACATGGGGAAAATCATCTGAGAAGTGCTGCTATTTTTAACTGATCATAATTAAAAATAGGGAAACCAAATATTAAGAATTTGAACAACAGAAGGTTCAAAAATATCTCAGCCAGCAGGCACACACGACCCAAGCAAAACTTTCCAGTCAGCTCCCTTACCTTATTGGCATCTGACTCAGAAATCTTGCCCAGACTTAAAAGTGTCTGTCAGGCACAGACAATCTCCAGTAAGACATTTCAAAGCACTGGCTGAGATGATACAAAACACAGTGGCTGTAATGACCATCCTGAAAATCCTCTCCCTCTATTCGCTCCCTTGCCTACCAAACCAGAGAGGAAAGTGAAAGGTTGCAGGAGCTCCACGGGGATGCACTCAGCCAGAGTGGGAAACAGGAGTAAAATGACTGACCCAAAATACCCAAAAACCTCAAGAGTGGGAACCTTTTCCAGAGATACCACGGATGAGTTAGCTGGGTTGCCTTTTGTCCGCTCTTGGCATTGTGAAGAAAACCAGGAAAGCAGCCTTTTCCCCAAAACTCTTCTTTTTTGTCTTTTTTTTTTTTTTTTTTGACAAACTGCTGGTGTGAGAACAAAGATTGTAATTCATTTAGCAATAAAAGTCAACAAGCTTTTTGTTGCTGATTGGGAAGTGAATGCCAAACCCGTTGATTTTATGCTTAAACACAAAAACTCTGTAGATATTCGGTGTTTGTCAAAACAAATCGTAAGAGACACATTTGTGTTCCGTACAGAGACGTATTTATTGAAGACCTTAAAGAATGCAATATATTACCTAGTTCTGTCTGGTGTGCTGTCACCTGCTTATCACAGCAAATGTTTGTAATAAAAATCATTTAACAAGCAAACGACCACTTTGTACACCAACTTCAAATTTAATATGCTAAAGAAGTACCTTTATCTTTAAAGAAGATATGTTTCCCCTTTTTTGGCATGTCTGTTAAGGCTGGTGTAATTAAGGAGTTTAATTAAAATCTTAAATGCTTACTCTATGAAAACAGCTTTATGACATGGGGAAAAGCAGATTTTTTTCCATTATAATTGCCTGTCTTGTGTATTGGCAGAGTAAGAGTCCAAGTGAGAGGCTGCAAACACTTTTAAATAATCTGTTTCCAATTTTATTATTTATAAATGACGTTCATGGACGCTTTCTTGATGTTCACAAGATTGCCACAACGCTGCTGAAGCTGCACTTACTGTGTCAGGCACCTCCACGTTATGGCTGCACACAATAAAAAATAAATAAAAGCAATAAAACACAATTATGTGGGTTTTAGCCTACTGAAACCCCGCCGACGTGCATTGAAGGAGGGAGTACACGGGGGTCAGGCGAGCCTAAATTTCTTTTTTGTCGAATATTCCACAGCTCATGTTGGCTTTAACCTTTGTTCTTCGAGGGGCCTTTGCAGCTTGTTTTCTTTTCTGGTTATTAATTTTTATGGGGCACGAGGTGACAGGGTCGCAGTCCAGGCACAGCTGCAGCCACTGTTCTGCTCCTCACTCACACCCCGAGTTATTCGCAGGGGTCTGGGGGCTCAGGCTTGAATATCGTGTGCAGTTATGGGCACCACAGTATGAAATAAAGATACTAAGCTATTAGAGTGTGTCCAAAGGAGGGCAACGAAGATGGTGAAGGGCCTTGAGGGGAAGCCGTGTGAGGAGCAGCTGAGGGGACTTGGTGTGTTCAGCTGGAGGAGTCTGAGGGGAGACCTCCCTGCAGTAACAACCTCCTCGGGAGGGAAAGAGGAGGGAAAGGTGCTGATCTTTGCTCTGTGGTGACCAGTGACAGGACCCGAGGGAATGGCCTGAAGTTGTGTCAGGGGAGGCTCATGTTGGATATAAGGAAAAGGTTCTTCACCCAGACGGTGGCTGGGCACAGGAACAGGCTCCCCAAGGAAGCAGTCACAGAGCTGAAGGAGCATTTGGACAACACTCTGAGGCACATGGTGTGACCTTTGGGGACGGTCCTGTGCAGGGCCAGCAGTCGGACTGAACGATCCTTGTGCGTCCCTCCCAACTCGGCACATTCCACGACATCCATCCCTTCCCTTCCCATCCCGCTCCCCTCCGCTCTCCCCAAAGGGAGACCCCCGGCCGCGGAGGGGGGTTGCAGGCGGCGCATGCGCGGTACGGCCGCGAGGGGGCGGCCCCGCGGCGGGCGGGGCGCGGAGCGGCCGCTGGGGCGCCGCCTCAGCACCGGCCCAACATGGCGGCGCGGCGGCCCCGCTCCGCCTCAGGTCAGTGCTGGCCCCGGCCCGGCGGGACACGCGAGGAGGCGGCGCGCCGGGCGCCCTTCCTTCCTTCCTTCCTTCCTCCCTCTCGGGGGTGGCGGGCAGCCCGCTCCCCGCTGCCTTGCGCTGCGTCCCGGGGGCGGGAGAGAGATGGCCCGGGCTCTGCGCCTCCCCCATCCGTGTGTGTGTGTGTGTCCCTTCACGGCCGTGGCGCACCGGCCCCGCTGTACCCCCGGCATCCCGCGGGATAAAGCCCCTTCCTGGGATTTAACCACTCAGCCCCCTTCCAGGCGGGTTCGAGGGGGACGCAGTGGGCCTCAGGCAGCGGCCGAGCCCTCCCGGGGCCGGGGGGATGCGGGGCGGGAGCCGGGAGCCCCCACGGCCGCAGCATCCCGCACCGCGCGGGGCTTCCAGGGCATCGCCGTGGCCTCGTCGTGCGGCGCCTTCTGGCACTGGCACAGTTTGATGAGCTTGGAGAATGTCCATAACATCGTGCCGCATGCAGGGGGGATTTTTGATCAGCACAAAATGCTCTGGCGGCGTTATTTTCCACACAACGTGTGTGAGTTTTGATTTGAATAATATTAATTTACAGAATTAGTATAACTAACCTTCTGTGACAGCGTTTTGATGTTCATCTCCATTTAAAGAAGTTAAACGGATTGTTCTCTATACCTCAAAGAAAGGCCATTCAATAACAACTTTTTAGCACTGTGGATCTAGCTGTTTATTTCTCAGTACCCAAGAACACTTAGGTGTTAATACAGGGAAATAATGCAAACCTTTATATGTATTTCTTGCACTCTTTGAACTTTTAATCCGTATTTCTAGTACCAGTTTAAAAAAAGTGCCAAAATTCTTAATAAAATACTTATATCTGCGGTCTTACTTAATAATTTTGGGTAGTTATTTAGCTGCTCTTCCTCTCAGGAATGTCCCACCTTTATTGCTGAGCTTACATTTCACCTTAAATATATTTAACCAAAGGACTCCATATATGTATGTCCACAGAACATGACATGGTTCAAAATATTTTTCTTTAAAAATCTAAACCCATCTATTCCCTCTGATGTTTGAGTATACGTGGCGTTTAGGATCACTTAATCTGAAGTTGTGGGATGCCTGTTTTGAAAACATTGACAGACTTGTCCTGCAAACCTGGAACTTAAGTCCCAGTGTCACCTGTTTTACCTCTTGTGTAAAAGGAACAGAAGTGTCTGTTCTTGGGCTTATTGGCATAGGGGGATGTTTGTCCCTCTGAGGAGAGCATTGGGCTGGGAGTCCTCAATCTTTCCAAGTTTGGATCTGTCCAGAGGAGGGCTGTGTGCTTTCTCCTAGATCAGAAATGTTTCACATTGATTATGATCATAAAAGCAGAGTTGCAGGAGGTCAGATGAAAGCCCAGCACCCTGTGCCTGAAAGGGATCAGCCACGAGGTGAGCTCAGACAGCCTGAACAGGGTGAGCAGGTACTGATGCCTCCTCAGGATGTTTGGAATGATTTTCAGCCCAGCTCATTAGCCGCGGTTGTTGTCTTTGTGTCTGACAGCCCTCGGTGGATTTTTGTTCTGTTTTAGTTTGGTTTCTTTTCCCTCTTTACATTTGCTCTGCTGTAATTTGGAGCCCACATCAGCTTTGGGTATGTAGAGCATCCTGCAGCGAGCTGTTCCAGAGGTTAGCCAGGCCAGGTGGGGGGGGAGGGAGAGGAGAGGAATACTGCCTTTTTTTTGTGTTGAACGAGCCAGCTGGTAGTTCCATCTGATGCCTCTTGGTTCCTGCACTTGAACAGGTTCCTGCTCAACTTCTCAGTGCCAGTCATGGATTTTATAGGTTACACTTTCCCTATAGCCTCCTCCTTGCGTTGAAGATTATGGCATATCATCCCAAAATCCCTCGTTCTACGAGCTGCTGGACCATAGGTAGCCCGTGCACTGCAATTTAAACCATTGGATTAGCCAGTTCTGGGGTTTTTACAGAGATTGTTAACTTACTGCAAAACTGAGAAAATAACCATTTTCTTTCTTTTTCTTTTTTTTCCTTTTTAAGACCACGACAGCGACGATGATTCCTACGAGGTGCTGGATCTAACGGAGTACGCGCGGCGTCACCACTGGTGGAACCGGGTGTTTGGCCGGAATTCGGGACCAATTGTGGAAAAATACTCCGTAGCCACACAGATTGTGATGGGCGGCGTGACTGGCTGGTGAGGCAGCTTCCCCTTCCATAACTGTCCTAGGCCTTTAGAAGATCCCTTCCCAAGGGTATTCCAAGCAGATAAATGTATCCTCTCTACCGGGATTTCCTTTAGCATTGATCAAGGTTATTCATGAGTGAACAATTCCTTAACTCATTGCTCTGACTCATCATTCTGAAGTGGTTTTTAATATTGGTAAAAGACCAGTTATCCAAGGCTACTCATACTAGTTACTGTGGAAAGGATTTGGGAAAATGTCAGAGCTCTAAAAGTACAAGGAATAAATGGAAAATTACTGCATATAGCTTTTATTTGTATGGAAAAGCTCATTTCCTTGCTAGTCAAGATTTAGAAAACCTACATCATGACTAAGACATATTTTACAGGTAAAAGAAATGAAGGAAAAATAAAAGCTGGCAGAATATATTTTTAATTAAGAGCCCCATTTCGTGGAGACAGTTTTTTCCTCTAAATTCAGCTGTAGTCATTCTGCTCAAATTCACAGTCTGCTCTGATGTTAAGAGAGACACCACAGCATTTAGTTACACTAAAATAATTAATGGGGAAAGCTAGACAGTAAAGATGAGAACTTAAACTGGAAAATGTGGCCACAGCCTGAGCAGCTATGTCAAGGTATTTGTTATTTGTCAGAGGTATTTGAATGGTAATTGTCTATTCCAGTACTCTAAAAAAGGCAATTTCAGTGAAAAGCACCATTGTGGTAGCACAGTGGCTTTTAAAGTGGGATTTTGCAAGAGTTGGAAGATTAAATAGACTAAAAATGAAATTGTTGTATTCAGACTCAGTCCAGCTTCGAGCTGTGGAGGTTTAGCTTTCAGCCTGACTTTGTTATTTGCTTCTGTAGCCTTAAAATTATTTTTAAAAGTTAGATGTGTACATGTAAACTTGGAAGCTTCTAGGGAATGGTTCATCTGGCATCCAAAAAAACTGGCTTATTGAATGATCTGGGAAGTGTACATTTCAATATCTGTAGATCTCTGTGTGTGTGTAGTGATGTTTATAAATATGAATTCACTATTCATTTGCAGGGGTGGGGGGAAATCCCCTCTGTGTGTGGGCCAGTGTTCAGACACCAGCAGAGTTGCCCGGGGAAGTTGTGGAATCATGAGCCTTGGGAACATTCCAGGCTTGCCCTGGGCAGCCTGGTTGGGCTTGGAGGTTGGATTGGACTCTGCAGCTGGCCCAGTTTTGGGAAGGTGGCTGGCCCATGTGGCCTGCAGAGGCCCCTTCCTGCCCCATCACTGTTCTGTGATATCAGTCTCTGTTTGATGTGGGAGGGTTTGGAGACTGAGAATGAGATAACTAATTTTCTGGTTGCCTTGATCCATTAAAAATAGACTAAGGCCGTGTCCCAGTAGAGGGGACTCGCTGACTTTAACTCTTGTGGTAGGGATGTTACTTCTTTTTACCAAGATATTTTAGTTAATACAAATGATGGTATGATATATTTACTTTCCATCTGGGAACAGTCATAGTGGCACTGTAATATTATTACATTGTACTTTATTAATATGCTACAATTAATAGCAGCAAGATCTGGAAATCTCAAGCTTATTTTAAGGGGGCCATCAGCCAGCCATGAACTAGCAACCATTACTCACGTTGACTTGCTTTAGACCTCGTTAGTTAAACATTGCTTGTATTAAATAGTCTGAATTTTAAATTTAAAAATGTGAAATACTTTGTTAAATGAAGGAATAGTAACAGTTGTAGTCAGGAATTGTGGAGTGTGGCATTGTTCATCAGACAACTTCACTGGACTGGGTGTTTTTTGTTTTGTTCCCCTAAGGTGTGCGGGATTTTTGTTCCAGAAAGTCGGAAAGCTTGCAGCAACTGCAGTAGGTGGTGGCTTTCTTCTGCTTCAAGTATGTAGCATTTCATGCTTTATAAGTTGGCAAATGTTATTTACTAAACAATAGGAAAAACACAGCTGTTGGGTAACATTTAATTAGGAAGGCTTCTTATCTGCTTCATCTTTTCGGTCTTATCAGTCAAAACTTTACATTTCAGCTGGAATATTGTGTAGAAATGAGACATTTCTGAGAATCAGTGGTAAAATCAGAATCTACTCTGTCCTGTAAAATAGTTTGTAGAATTTAATCTGCGTTTATTTAAATAGGTTTGAGAATTTCTTCAGAGCTTTAGAAGAAGTAGGCTGCTCTGGCAGTTGCTTGTGGAAGGCCTGCTCTGTTCCCAGTGTGAGCCATGTTCTTCTCTTTTCTCCCCATGCCATGTTTTATCTGTTGGGCCTCTGAAGCCTGGCTGATTCCTGGCAGCCTCCTTGCATTCATCTCTCTGCTGGCTTTCAGCTTTAAAAGTTTTAATGATGTTATCTGGCATGACCATTTGCATTTTACATCAGATATTGTGGTTAGGGGAGGATATATTTCCAAAAAAAAAGAAGCTTTAAATTAGGTGACACAACTTAAAGTGAAGGAGGATTTCACACATCCTTCTGTATGACACCAGGTTTTTTACTGGCATTTTTCATGTCTTAATACCTGTGAGCTTCTCCTTTTTCCTCAAATTGTACTAGAAGAAGTAGATTGGTGCCTACTTAGGCTCAATAATATACTATTTTTTGGGATGGAATGTTAAAGATATAAATATTTATTCTTTCCAACATCACCCTGAAGGGTTTCTGAAAGGCATATCCCACTTTTATTTCTTCGTTTGATTGTAATGGCTCGTGCAGTCAGGCATTGATCAGGAAGGGTGGGGTAGAACCTCTGATTGCTGCTGTGTGACACATCAAAATGTCACTTGTGTGAAGTACGCACACTTCCTTCATGATCATGTTCTCTGCTGGTTTGGGGGTTGGTTTTGTGGTTTTTTTTTTTGTTTTAAACCCCATGCTAAACATCTAAATGAACTGCAGAGGGTGTGCGCTCTCAGACTGTTTGGTTTGAGTCGTTTTCAACAAATATAAGGTGTGTTTTGTTTGAATTACTCGAAAGCAAGCATCAACAGTAAAAGGTCAAAGAGAAATAGTTTTGATTTGAAACTTTGTAGCATTGGCATTTGTTCCACTTTGCCGGAGTGCACTGATGGCCTTTTTCAATCTCCTGAGAATCACTGGTTATTGTACCTAAATATAGGGATGAAGTTTACAAGGGTGTTGAATCTGAAATGGTTTATAATCACCCAGATGTAAGTTTTTTGGCAAAACGTGTTGTGCCTGCAAGTGAATCAGTTATTATGGGCTGCTTTAGTCCATAATGTGTGTTTCCAAATCACGAGGGAAGAATTAAATCTGCAGTGGTTCCTGAAGCACTCACCAGCCTTCTCATATTGTTGACTCGAAGATCTGAACCTCTCTTCGCATGCTTTGTATGCTGTTGGTCGTAATTCTTTTAATGATGACTGTTTTTCTAAATATGAAGAGCTGCAGGAGCAGAGGTCTGGCACCCAGACCTTGCTGCAGATGCCTCCCTTAGTACTTCTGACTACAGGAAGCTGGAAAGTTAAAACACCCTTGTAGACAAAGGAGAATAGAAATTGCTTCAAACACTTTCCTTGTGCAGGATTTTTGCTTGTTGAGCTGTGAAGTCTGGGGAGCTTTCCTGTACGTGCAGTAGGTTTGCCGTGTCTTTGAGTGTCTGATTTCTTGGTTGATCTCATTTATCCGAGAAGGAATATTATCCAAGAGGAAATATGAGTTGCATATTTTGATTGAATTGCCTATATCTTAAGTGAGATCAGATTCTGTTGGAAGGAAATGAAGGAAATGCCTTGGTCTCTCCTTTAATTCAAAACATTTTGCATTTTAAAGCTGAGTCATAAATTCTGTGGTGTAATTACATTTCTGTAGTTTTTAATTTTTTCACTTAAAGATCACACATTGTGATTCTATGAATACAGGTTTGGTGCTTCCCCTGAGTGGGCAGAGGAGCATTTCAGCACATTACTAGAAAGTTCCTTTTTTATCTGCAAACTTCTCTGAAGTTGCAGATCTCATTTCAACTGCTGATTGCAATATTGACATTGTAATTACATGCTAACACAAGAATAATAACTACAGAAGGCAGGATTCTTGGCTAAAGCCCATTCAGTGAAACATTCAAGGCTTAAAATAAAAAAAAAAAATAATTTTTTTCTTCAGTATGTGATGACTTCATCTGAAGAAATCTAGTAGGAAACTGAAAGCAATACATTTTTGAGTGTCAGTTTGTACAAGAAGCAAAAAAGATTTTTCAGATTTTTGTAGGTTATCTAGAATTTAATACAGATTAAATGAAAAGTCTGAGGGAGAAAATAAAAAGGACACTAAGAAATTGGCATAGCTTTTGAGAATTATGATCTGTTAGCACATCTTTGGTGGATATTTCAACAGCTTAATTTGATCAATTAATTGTCCTTTTTATTGAAATACTTGTAGTTCTTTAAATATGGTGGTATAAGACCAATATCCATGTACTATATTAAGGAAAATATAATGAATTTCTTATAACAAGGGAAGGATTTTCCTTGTGTAACTCCCAGTTTATGCAGCACAGTCTAGTGAAATTCTGAAGAGTAGGGGAAGTACCAACTCATGTGGTTCTGTTGTAATGAATTAGTTAAAAACAATTGTTCTTAATGATCACCTAATAGCTCTCTATTTTTAAAACCCTGTATCCTGAATAACAGTTTAACTGCTTTTTGCTCATCAGCCAAGATACCAATTACAGGTCCTTCAATTGTGTGTTGACCATTATTTAATAATAAAATTATGTTTTTATTCAGTTATTTCACTAATATATTTTGCCTCAGTCCATTAATATGCCATTGATGAATTCTGCTCAATTCTTCTTTAAATTATTTTCTGACTTAGGAGAAGTAAATCTTTGAAAACAACACAAGAAACAAAATAAACTCTGAGATATCCTCGGCTCTGTCTTGTACAGGGATTCGTTGATGCTGTTCCATGGCCATGGAACCACAGAATGGTTCGGGTTGGAACAGACCTTAAAGACCATCTGGTTCCAACCCAGTGTGTCACCTTGGTGAAGTGGGGAGAGAACTACCTGCTTCTGGGCCTGGGGGCTTAGTAAGGAAGAGTTTTGCTCAGTTTTGTGTTGAATATCCCACTGGACAGTATGAGAGGGTTGTTACCTTCTCAAACAGCAGAAAATCCCTCAGGGTCTCCATGGCTTCTGGGCACTGCCCAGGGAGGCCACCTGAGCCTTCTGGCCTTGCTGAGGCTGCTTTAGTGGGAGAGATTTTGCCTTGAGGAAATTAAAACTCTTTTCTCTCATCTTGCCATATGAATGTTTTGCTCCTAAACATTTTTTGGTCATTACTCTTAATGATGTGTCCCAGTAACAAAGTACCTGTGTGCTTCTGTGGTATCACCCCCAAAATAAGGTCTTGCCCTTGGAGATTCCCGTTTTGCCTTGATTAGTGTTGAGAAAGATGCACATATTTTCAGTGTTCCTGCATTGATGTATTTCTTTGAATGACTTTTTGAAAAAATTCTGTTGTTTTTTTCAACAATTCTGGGAGGTCTTGAACAAAAATAAATTTTACTAATGAGCTGTGAGATATATGTGTGTGTAATATATATTATTCCATTATCATATAGAGAGATATTTCTGTAAACCCAAAAATCTACACCCCCATATGTCTCTCTAAGAATATATGCAATTAATATGTATAGCTCTATATGACTCTTTAATATATATCTAAGTATGGAACTAATAATGGAATATTATTATTTTAGTTTGTTACTGTAGGGCCTGGGTTTAAAAATACTAGTAAAGTTTTAAGAATTTGCATTTAAGTAAATTTACTGTTGTAAGCAAATATTATTTTATGATGTATTAGAGCCTGAAAATTGCAGTCTGTCTCTCCAGCATTGGAGTTCAGTGGGATTATTTCTGCCCTTACATATGAAATTATGTAATTAGTGGGGTTGCAGCCAAAGTAGATATGACACAGGCTCTGACTGTTACTGCTTAAGTACAGGGTTTTTTTCTTCTCAGTTATTAAGTTTATATTCAAAACACTGTCCTCTGTTGCTTATTTTATAGATGTGTATAAACACTCAAAAGTAGAATTTGGGATCCCTGCTCCTCAGTTCAGGGGGAAAAATAGTCCAGTTTTTGTTGTGTAAAATGGAGTTTTGATGCAAATGTAAATTTGCTCTGCAGTAGTTACAAACAGAACTTAATTAAAAACTTCTGCCTCATCTTTGTGCTGTCTGGATAACTCAGCTAATTAAACTGGTCTTAATGTAATGTCTCTTTTAAAGTCCATTTGCATTTTACAAGCCAGCAAACACATTAGCATTTCTTGCATTGTGTTGGACTGGGCAGATCAGTCCACATTTAATTTTCAGTTGTATGAGTGAGAAGGCACCAATTCAATGCCTGGGCCTTTTTGAAATTCTTGTGGTGATGTTAAATTCATAAAATAACAATTGCCCCAATCTGCAGCTTTTTATTTTCTCCTTGATATGTCACCCAGTGACTGGATGTGCCACTAGCACAGCTTTCAATCTGGTTTCATGTTTTCATGCTGTCCAGTCCTTAATGAGCTGTCCCAGCCCCACACTGGTGCCCATGTGAATAAATGGTTTTACAATAGACAGGCAAAGTCAATTAATTTGTTACATTCTGAGGTGTGAAGTAAAAGAGAGTTTAAAATATAGTAAGTTCATTTTGCATTTGTCCAATGAATTGTTTTTTCTAAAGCTTACAGAGAGATGAAAACTGAAGTTGACTTTCTTACATAGGTGGTCTTTCAGGAGCTTTGTTTTGAATTCAGGCAAAACCTGTCTAACACTTGTTTAGTTTTATTTCTTTTTCTGGATCATAAAATCCTTAATTTGGGGTGAAATACGTTGCTCAATTGCTGTGGCTGTTGTAATACAAACTAGATGGTCTCAGTTATTTGGTAGAAAGAACTATGTGAAAGTCAAGCTTCAATGCCTGTAAGTGATGTGAAACATTTCTTTTTAGGCTAAACCTAGTAAATTGTGTATTTAAATATCTGCTCCACAAGAGTTCACGATCTGTGACTTTTATTTACCAGTTGTACAGTTTGCATAGGACACTGTTAGGTAAGTGAGGTGAGTTTCCCAAACGTGACCTCAAGAAGGACCTGAGAAATCTCACTCTTTACAAAGAGTTTTTTGGATAACAAGCATTTATGTGTAAATTTAGTGGCTTATATCTGTTTGTCCTAACAGTTAAAATGAGCAGTAATCCTTAGTTTTGATTTTTTCTCTCTTTTTTTTTTTTTTTTTTTTGCTATTAATGAGCTATTTAACTGTTCTCTAGAGCATGTAGCAATTGCCTTATTTTTTTTTTAAGCTACAATCCTTTGAACATTTAAATATGTCTTTCTTTTGTGAATTGTCTTATGGAAATTGATGGGACTGTCATTGTTGGCCAAGTAACATAACATCTTATTTTTTTCCAGGTTCAAATCTTAGTGAGAGAAATAAGAAGAAGGGTTGGGATGATGATTAAACATGATAAAAATATTGGGAATTTGTAAATTGGTATGAACCAGTCTCCCCAAACTTATCCATTTTGCTGGTGTGACAGAACTTGAGCTATACTCAGGCCATGTTATTTTTCTACTCAGTGGCTGTGTTTTGTAGAAAGCATGAAAATTCTCTTGTGTCAATTATTTTTTGTGGGACAGTTTAAATCACATAGGATAAAATAATAGATTTTGGTGTTTCTAGTGATGATTTTGATTAGCCCCAGATTCTCTGTCACAAATCAGAATTCCACGATTCTGAAGGAAGCTGAAACGAAACAGTTTTTTCATTGTTGTCCTATAAACCCACTTTTCTTGGAAGTTACAGTAAAGGCTGAAGGGAAAACAGTGTAAAGCTTTTATAACTAAAGAACAGAGAACTGGTAAAATTAACAAGAGTCTACTGAACTTTGCCATTGCCTGTTCTAATTTGAACTGCTGTTACTGGGGAAGGTATTAGTGTTTGAAGCAGAGAATCTGCTGAAATTGGAACAATGTATTTCTTTTCCTGTATGTGTAATTAAAAAGAAAGAAAAACAACTTTGTAGGCACTAAATGCTGTATTTTGCATTATGAATTGTGAACTTCAACTGTACTAACTGCCCTTTATTTTCCTAGATTGCTAGTCATAGTGGATATGTACAAGTTGACTGGAAGAGAGTTGAAAAAGATGTAAACAAAGCAAAAAAACAGTTAAAAAAGCGTGCAAATAAGGCAGCTCCTGAAATCAACACCCTAATTGAAGAGGTAAGTCTAAGGTCATGAAGTGTTTCTTACCAGCCAGTTTTTCTTACCTTCCCCTGCAGGTGATGATGAGCTGAAGGTGCAGGTGCAAAACTGGAAGGCATCAGAAATAGCCTGGCTGTACATTTTATTAAAAGTTACCAGATTGTGCTCTCTTTTATTCATTTAGCTTTCTGGTTTGGTCACTCTTAAAGATGACACACGAAGTCTCTGCGTTTCTGCAGCTCCTGTGGCTTGGGGGCTGCCACTGGCTTTGCCATTTGGCCTGTGCAGGCTCTTGGGGAGTGACAAAGCCAGCAAGGTCACAACATGGTAAAAAGTTCAGGTGTGGTTAAAACATGGTGGCTACAAAGAAAAAAAACCCAAATCTTCTTACACTGCTGATAATGAAATTACCTGGCTGGCCAAGAATGAGCTTCCTGGAGGAAAGCTATAACTACTTTGTAACTAGAGTTGTGATTTTAGCTCATTTTTATCCAGTTTGAAGAATATCTGTCTGCAGGATCTGTCAGATGTATACTGTGTTGAGAAGAGGGAGCTCTGATACTGATCCGTGTCAATGGGGTTGTTTCATCCTGTCATGTGAAGACTTTCACTTGATCGATTTTGTGGTGTTTTGTTTGTTTTTTTTAAGAAAGCCTGCTTTTACCTACTTTCACATTCCATACATGCAATATAAGTTTCTTTCTCCACAGCTGAATCCTGACTGGGAACGTGCTGCAGAAAATGAAACAGCAGCTCTGTAATTCATGAGTTTTGACATCTCAGGTTTAACCTGTAAGGAGTTGCACATGGGTTGATAAAAATTACCTTAAGTTTTAGTGTGAATATGAACTGAAAGTTCAAGAGAGATGGTTTTCTGGCTTCTTCTGTACTCTGAATAGCTTAATATGTCCTTCTCCAATGCCCTGCAGAAGTGGGTGGGACAGGATGGGGGTTTTGGGTTTCCTTTGTGTTTTTTTTTTTTCCTCTCACATTATATTACTTTCTTCTAACTGTGTATTAGTAGCCAGTTTGAAGTGGAGGATGTATGAAATGACGTGTTTGATACAATGTGTTATACTCTCTGCTGTTACTTCATGAAATATTGTACACCAATGTCATCATACATAAGTGAATTTTTTTCTAGGATTAAGTTGTTAGGAAATTGGCTCATAATGGAGTGAAGTGTATTTCTTTTCCAATGATCTAGCCTTCCAAAAATCAGTATTTTTTTTGAACATTTTTCATGTGATTGCAATGGAAGTCATGGCAGTTCTCATGCTTTTTTGCCAAGGGAGATTGGAGAACATCTGTCTCGTTTTTATCAAAGCAGGAGTGGTATTGGCATGAAATTGATACAACAGTTCCTCTGTATTTTGACTTTTTAAAGGCTCACTCCATTTTAAATATGTTGTTAAAAACAGCTGAGAGTCAGTTTGCACTCCACTGGTGCCAGCAGGTGCCACCTTGTTTTATATGGTTTTAAACAGGTCGCTTCCCCCCCTCCATAACTTTAGTGTTCCTGTTTCCAGGCAGTTGTGATAAGTGTTAAATCCTGCAGTCAGCCACGACTAACTCTGTCCTTTACAAATATTACTTTTCTTCTCAGTCCACAGAGTTTATCAAACAGAACATCGTCGTGTCCAGTGGGTTTGTTGGAGGCTTTTTGTTGGGCCTGGCGTCGTAAGGACCTGAACCGTCTCTTCCCGATGGGATCCGTGCCGGCAGAGAACAGTTGTGGTGACACGCTGTGTGAGAGCAGTGTGGGTCACTGGGCCTGCAGAGCAAGACAAGTGGACTAGCTAGACAACTTGGAAGCTTTCACATTTCAGGCTTTTGCCTCTTGAAGCTTGGCAAAACTAGGATTTGCTGAAAAACTCTGCAGTGTGCTCATTATAGCAGTTTCTGGGCAAAACTGGTTCATCTTCATCATGACTCTTTTTATCTATGGCCTTTCAAGATCTAGCATTTTTTAAAATGTTACTCTTGGAATATAGCTGTGTAGCCATACTGTAAGAATGAAAGCTCCATTTCTATGTTTTCGGTTGAATATTGTTTATTTAAAGAGTATTTTTCTTCATGCTGTAGTAGGTAGTATCAATGACTACATACTGTATATGATGTTGTAGTTTCAGCCTCATGGCTGCCCGTCTTCTTTAGAAGTCACTGCAATAATTATCAATCTGTAATACCTTTTTACAGAGTATTAAATAACAAAGAATCATGAGCTTATTAAAGGTGAAAATTAACTTTGACTCTGGCCTTTGTGTACACAGAGAGTAAAGTCTCTCAGTTTATATCCTGCAGGCACCTGGTGCCAGTGTTTGCAGAGACAGGTTTCTAAGGTGGATTTAGTAATTTGTTACTAAGTTATTCTAATTTTTCTGCATTTCAAACTCGTGAACCTTTCAGAATTTCTACCAAGGAGGAGTTTGCTCTGCCCTGATTTCTCTGGTTTGTGCTGTACCAGCAGGTTAATGTGAACTGGAGTCTCTCCTACACAGGTTCTGTTGGGTTCCTGTTCATGTGTCTGAACAACAGTGATTCATTAGCACCGGGTGGATGGATGGGTGGGAACTTGGGATGCACAGGACATGGGATGTTTGACATAATAACCTACTAAATAGTTAGATTTGTGCATCTCTGGGCTTCAGAGGCCTGTGTTGCATGTCCACCTCATCTATGTGTGCTTGTGACCAAGGTGAGTAAGATACGAAGCGTGTCATGCACATCTCTGAGGTTTAAGGCTTTAATTAATCCTGTTTAAGGCTTTTGAAAATATATCCTAACACACACCCCCCAAACCAACCCCCAAAACCAAGGTAGATAAACGACCATAAATAACACATTAGCATCCTGAATATTTTGTATCAAGATAAATATCTAAAGCTGTGTCAACCCAGTTGTTGCAGTTTATTGGAAATGGGAAGCCCGAGGAGGAATGTGCCTGCTGGGTTATCTGGGATTCAGAGAAAAACTAAGAAAGATGAAAATGTTAAAATGTGAAAGTCTTTGCCTTAGTGTGCAGCCCAAGGGATAATGGGAAACAAGTCAGCTTTTTTCTGCTGATGAAGCTCGTGGATATTTGTCATGACCAAATAGTTACTGAACCCAATTGACAGGAGTCACTCACCCTGACTGGAATGAACTTGGTCATCCTGGAGGGCTTTGGAAGTGAAGTGACCACCTCAGTGGTATGAACCTGTAAATGTGCATTTTTATCTTCTCTGTGATTCCACAGGATTCCAGAGGAGCATCTCGATGTGCTTGCTAAAAAGGCTGCTCTTGTGACCAAGCTACTTCATCTTTAAAGGTAGAATTAAAACCAGAAATATAGAGTAGTATATATGCAAGACTGATCTTTGCAGAGGAAGGTGGTTCTGCTATACTGATGCCATTATCTGAGACTCTCAGGGCAATGAATCAAGAACTGATTGAAACACATTTGAGGGTTTTATTTTATTTTTTTAATTAGATTTATTTGAGAATTTATTTTTTTTTTAAGCCTTTGGAATAACTGACATAACATTGTACATATAAAACCCTCCAAAGGACCCAAAAAAGGGTTGGAGAAATGGTGTTATTGAAAAGGTGAGCAGTGGTGGTTTATATTGGGATTGGCTTTACATCCTGCACTCGTGACTGGAGAAGCAGGACGGCTGCTGGCACAGCAGCACTTGCTGATGCAGTTCCTGAGGCTGGTGAGGCAGAGGAGACGCTGCCAGGAGCTTCAGGTGGAGCTGGCAGGGTGAGGAGAGGATGGAGGGGAAAGCACCAAGACAAATAAACGCAGTTTTTCTTGCGAATAGCTGGGATTTCGTGTGTGTCAGCTCAGCCAGAGTGTCACCCACTGCTGGACACGAGGGCATGTTCTGTGAAGGTACAGTGGACAAATGGATGTTGGCAGGGTTACTGGAATGGAATGGAGCATAAAGGAGTACCTGGTTTCTGGTGAAGTCTTCTCTGGAATGATTTCAAAGTTACTGTTGCCCTCTGGGACAAAAACTAATGCAGACTAACAAGTTTCAGAGAAGGGCAAAGGGTGGTGAGGCCCTGGCACAGGTTACCCGGGGAAACTGTGAATGCCCCATCCCTGGAAGTGTTCAAGGCCATGTTGGATGGGGCTCTGAGCAACCTGATCTAGTGGAAGGTGTCCCTGCCCGTGGCACAAGGTTGGAACCAGATGACCTTTAAGGCCCCTTCCAACTTAAACCATTCCATGATTCTAAAAAACATTGAATAAAACTTCTTTGAAGAACATATTTTGTGGGGAAAAAAACCCAACCAAACCCCACCAATATCAATTTTAGAAAGGAGATGATTAAGAAGGAAAGTGTTAGAAATATGTCAGTAAATCAATGAAAGGCTGAGCCATCATTCCTATGGTTTTTATTGTATAGCTGAAGGACTTGACTGAAAGGTGGAAAATGTGGACCTAGCATAGGGAAAGAGCTTTCCATAATATCCACTGGGTCTGTGGAACTTCTCTCCACTGTGTGTTACTGAGACCAAGGGCCAGGCTCCCCCCAGGGAGAGGTGGGGCAACATTGCAGGAATCTGTTATACCTAAAGATGGAAGGAAAACTACTTTGGATTTCTCTGGCCATAGCTAATAGTGCTTGGTGAAGTTCATGATAAAATTATTCCAGTGTGCTGATGATCCTACCTTTGCCTTCCACAGGATTGTGTAATTTTTTCCCCCTCAAATAGTTGGGAGCAAGTCACTTTGAAAAGTCCAGTGCTGTGCTAAATAATTGAGGAAAGCATGGCATATATCCCTCTGTAGTGAACAGCTCCTGAAAGCTTATTAAATAGTGAGTTTTGGGAGAGGTTGATAACAAACCATCTATTTTTTTCAATTATCTTAATGGGATAATCCATCTTCTGTAATTATTTTGTTTTAGTTAAAGCAGCATTGGGCAGTGAGTTTTAATTTAAAGTGAGATGTCTGGTGGATCAAAACCAGTGTGATGTTATTACTGAATTTTAAGAGGCCAGAATTTTGCTAAAACTTTGAAGGCTGTTTCTGCTTTAGCAGCCAGATTGAAAAATTAAAATTTTGAAGTTAAAATTAGAGCTGCCTCCCAGATTCAAGTGCATTTGTCATGAGGGCTTTAAGAAGGGGGGATACAAACAGAGAAAAATGCAGGAGTCAGGACTGTAATTGAATAATTCTGCCTGTGCAGATTTCATAAATTACAGAGCATACAGTAATGTGAAGAAGCATCAGTAATACATCCCCCTAACCTTTTGAAAACTACTGGAAATCGCAAAGAATTGCTTTAAAAATCAACCTTTTATAGCATGGAGGTGTCTGTTGTAGGGTCTGTAGATGATAGCAGAAAACGATAATGTTCACCTAAACTCAGCACAACTAGAATGATGTGACATTTTGGGAAATTGAGCATTAAAAAAAAAAAAAAAAGTGAGTTTTGGTCACTCAGGGCTCTGCATGGGGCAGGACAGTGGTGAGGGAGAAGGAGAGTCAGATCTGCCATGGGGAGGAGGTGCCAGCCTCCCTTATCTTTTGTATTAGATTTCAGTAATTAGACAGGAATGATGAGCTTAGAGAGCTATTTTTTCCCTTGTCAGATTGGGAAGCAGATCTGGTGCAGTGTGGTGATGTCCCAGTACTGGGACACATAGAAGAGCTGGCCTTTGTTATTTTGGGGCAGTATGGGAAGCGAGACAGCTGACATTCATCAGGACCTGTAAGACTGCAAGTCAATTTTAATTAAGATAATTGTGGGGTAAATGTGCACAAAACATCCAATGCTGATGCAGCACAGGCTGAAAACTTGGTTGTGTTTAGTCCCACATTGAACCTCAGAGACTTCTAAATCTTGGAGTGCTGAGGGACATGGAGCAGAGCTGTAATATGGGCTGGACACAGCACAGGTAACTCCAGCACAACTGGTGCCAGGCTTTAACTAGGAAATCTTGCTGGCCCCAAGCTGCCTCCAATTTATAGCTTGGGTAAACCAATGCAGTGGTACAAATTTGCCCAGTTCGTGGATTCCACACCCAGAGCTCCTCTGCCTCCCTCACCCTCTGCTCATGTCCCTGCTTCCTCAGTGCACTCCGTGTTCCTACCTCCCTGCTTTAGGTTTGCCTGCCTCCTTTTGTCCCAGCTCCCTGGAACAGAGCAGCACAGCACACGATGAGCTGTGAAAAAGAGGAAATGCAGTGCTCCAAAATGGGATGAAACTGGGGAATAAATCCAACAAGTCAGCTCAGCTTTGGGACTTCCTGCCAGCTAATTCTTCTGGGTTAGAGAGCTCAGGGAAACTGGAGACCACATTCAATTGTGTCTTCCTGGGAAACTTTTCCTGCTTCCTAGACCAGTATCCTGCCTTTCAAACCATAAGGTATTTTTGGCATGAGATGTTCTTGGTCTCTCCTGCTGGCACATTTTGTTGCATGGATGTGTCTCAGTGTTCATGGGAGCCTGGACAAGAACTTGAGTCTCATCTCCTCAAAGTTTACCTGAACTCACTGCTGAATAGTTAGAATATGCTGCTCGAGGTGGAAGTGCTGTAACAGGAAGCAAGAAAGGCAGGTTACAGCCAGGATATTTTGCTGTTTGTTTGGTAGGATGCTTACCTGAGAACTGGAATATATTGTTATACATCCAGTCCTTGATTCAAGGGGTTTTTGGATTCACCATCAAACCCCCACAAAATAATTCCTCACAGGCCTAAGCTGTAAAAAACCCCCATTTCTGCATATGTGGACTGCATATTTAAAAAAAAAATTACTTAACAGAAAATGTTAATCCACAAAGGGAATTGAGTATTGAACCATATGATTCCCATTTAATATGGATAATTTGAACTTTGATTGCAACAAGAGGCTGTCTACATACACTTGCCATACACACTCATGGGGCTTGGAGAATTAAGAACCAATATATATGGTATGATTTGTAATTAAATGTCTTACTTTCTTCAAGTATTAATAGTGAAGTAAAGGTTATCCTGTTTTCTCATGTGTTTAACAGACCCTCATCTCATACTGCAGCCAAACTGCAGATTTTTATTTACAGATTTCAAATCCTCTCTGATGAGACAATTGAAATGCCTTGATAGCCTGGATGTTGCTGAGACAGAAATCTAAGCCAAAATACATCTGAATAAATCTGTAAATATAAAAAAACCCTACAGATGCATGAAAGGAATGTTTGAAAATCAAGTGTTTTCAAATATTGTTTCAAAATCCACTTGGGACAATAAAGAGGAGGAATGTAAATTATCAGCAATCAGACAGCCTATATTCTTAATGCTCTTATAACAGAGTGTGATGGTTAAAGTTAAAAAACATTGAGAATTGCCTTTCTACGACATTAATTATATGGTTTTCTATTTATATGGCATTAAATATGATATTTAGTTTCCAAACTCAAAAGCTAACTTGCATGCTGGCTTCCGTAGGAGCTTTGTTTTGAGGCGGATTGTGCAAGTAAAGCCGTGCACGTGCTTCAGCTTTGTCTATGAAAGCGAAGGTAGAAAGAACACTCGAAGGGGTAGACACATTTTTCCTCTTTTCATGTTGTTCAAGGAGTCTCTAGATTGGCTTTGAGACCCTCAGGTCATCTGCACAGAATCATAAAACCAGAGACTGCTCACTGTGTGGGAGTTAAGAGTAAGGCACAAGAAGTGGAATTTGTCTGAACACAGATGTTGAGCTGGGTACCTCATAGCCTGCTCATGTTGATGTTCTGTGGCAAATTTACCTCGCTATAAACCATAGAATCACAGAATCATGGAATGGCTGGTGTTGGAAGGGAACTTAAAGGTCGCCCAGTTCCAACCCCTGGCTGTGGGCAAGGGCACCTTCCACTAGACCAGGTTGCTCAGAGTCCCATCCAACCTGGCCTTGAGTGCTTCCAGGGATGGGGTATCCACAACTTCTCTGGGCAGCCTGTTCCTTTGTCTTATCACCCTCACAGACATTTCCAGTGGCTCAGGTGGATCTGACCTAGAAGAACACGTTTTTCCCCGTTGTTTTTAAAGGCAGCCTCGTCCAGGAGTTGCTCACCCGCAGGTGCTGAGGGTTGGGTGAGATGAATTCCGTGAAGTGTGTTGAACTGCCGTGGGCATGAAGGATGACAAGGTGATTTACCAGGAGCAAGTCATGCTTAGCCAGGCTGTTCCCTGATGAAATGTCTGGCTCTACAGAGAGGGAGGTCTTAGGCGGGCGCTGCCAGGCCCCGAGGGCAGTGATCACTGCCTTGGTGTCCAGCTGGAAGTGGTGGCAGGCACAGTACATCAGGGACTGCTGCCACACAAATATCCTTCAGTATCTTCCTCAAAGACATGTGTGATGGGCCAGAATACAGCCCCTTGGCAGATTGTGGATGACACCAAATTAGGAGAGGCGTTTGGCAGGGTAAACTGTGGAGCTTCAGTCAAAGGCAAAGCTGGGAAGTTGAGCATTGCACAAAGAGCAATCTCACAGAGTCCAGCAAGGAGGAAAGTAATGGAATAACAGAATGGCTTAGGTTGGAAGGGACCTTAAAGATTATCCAGTTCCAACCTCCTGCCATGGGTAGGACACCTTCCACTAGACCAGGTTTCTCAAGCCCCATGCAACCTGGCCCGAAACACTTCCAGGGATGGGGCAGGCCCCCACAGCCTCTCTAGGCAACCTGTTCCAGTGCCTTACCACTCTCAGTGAAGAATTTATTCTGTGTATCTGAGCTAAACCTGCTGTCTTTCAGTTTGAAGCCATTCCCCCTTGTTCTGTCACTCCATGCTCTTGCAAAAAGTCCCTCTCCATCTTTCCTGTAGGCTCTCTTCATGTGCTGGAAGGCCACAATCAGGTCTCCCCAGAGCCTTCTCTTTTCCAGACTCAATCCCAATTCTCTCAGTCTTTTGAACCCCATAGGCAGCCACTGCAGGAGCAGCAGCTCTGCTGGGGAGGGTATGGAGACTATAGCGGACCTCAAACTAAATTTCAGTGAACTCTTGCTGCCCATGATGGAAACCACAGGCTGACGTGCCTTAGGAGGAGCATGGTCAGCAATTACGGAAATTTGTGACCTGCCTGTCTGTATTTGGCCCCCATGGGGCCACATATGGAATACCATGATTGCTTTAGGGCAGTCCTGCATCCTCCAGTTGCAGGGGGATGTGGAGAAATAAGAAAGGTTCCAGGGAAAAACACCTAAGCTGATGAGGAGTCTAAAGCATCGGAGCTACGGGGGGAGCTGAGATTTTTCCAGCCTGGGGAAGAGGAGGCTGAGGGTCAATCTAAGGCAGCCTACAGCTATCTGAGGGGGAATCACAGGGATGATGGAGCCATTCCCTCCTAAACAAGTGGCAGCAGCCACAAGTTGTGGTTTGGGAGGGTCACACTGGACATTAGGGAAAGGTTTTCCACCAGGAGGGTGGTGCAGCAATGGGACAGGTCACCCAGGGCAGGTGTGGATTCTCCCCCCTCAGGGATTTTACAGGATTTGGCTGAACAAACCCACAGCTGACTTGTCCCAACCTGGTTGGTGACCAACCCTCCTCCTGTGAGCAGAAGACTCCAGTGGTCCCCTCCAGACATCACATCAACAGGACTGTGAAAGTCAGATGTTATCCCACTCAGCCCCTCCGTCCTTCTGGGTTTAGCCTTGTGTTCCCTCACATCTGAACATATGACATAAATGCTTTCTATGCCTGATCTCTTCATACTGTTCACACTGAGCAGGAAAAAAAATGCTGAGTGTTTGTGATACTGTGATTAATTCTCGGTTTTCACTAAAAAAAAAATAATAAAATATCTTAAAAAAAATATTTATTGTGTCAGCATAGGAAAGGTTAGAGATCTGCCAATTTTTTTTTTGTGGTATTAGGTTTGCTTTCAGAAATAAGATCCTCTGGCAGGTGACATACAGGAATTTGTGTATGCGTGTGGTTTGCTTGGAGCTGTTGCAGCAAATTCTTAAATATGGAACAGCCAGAAAAATGCATTTATTGCTTTTTTTTTTTCCAATAGGCACTCCCACACTAATTTAAAAATAGCAAACTGGGGCAAGGTAAGTATCACAGAGCCTGATGTGAAAAAGTACATTGATAGAAAATAAGGAATAGAATATGTGATGAAGATTGACACCACAAGTGAAAAGGAAGATGAAAAAAAATAACACAGAATAACAGAAGATGCAAAGTGATGAGGGAGCACCGAGAGAGATGGGAATGGAAAGTTGGTGACAGATGAGGCTGATAAGGCAAAGGGCCTAAAGGAATTCCTTGCCCCAGTAATCACAGAGGCAGCAGAAGGCAATATCCCGGGAACTGGGATTTGTTTTCCCGAGGGAAGGAAGGAAAATGTCAAAAGGTTTTACTCTTGCACGGCAGTGGGTAATAAGGCAATTAGTACTATTAAAAGTTCTCAGAGCACCCAGACTGGAGTAATAAATCACATCCTAAGGTTGTAAAGAGAGAGGGAGATGCGTGAAAGCTTTTGTGGGATAATTGTGATAACTTACTGGAAAGGGAATTACTGAGAACTGGTGAGTGTTTAACAAAGTTTTGGCATTTACAGATTTGTAAGCTTGACTGCACTTGACTTCAGGAGAAACTAGACACTGGTGAGTCATGGCTTTGTGGATTTATAAGTGTCAACATGAACATACTATTAAAAATACATTATTCTAACGTATGTGCCACAAGAGAAGTATATATAATACAAGCAATTTGGATTCTGCTGCACAAAAGATTTCTACAAATAACCTCTATTAATAGAATTTCTCATTGCAAATCCTTTCTTGTTGATAGGAGAAGAGGTTTTGGCACTGTTACACTCATGAATTAGTTTTCCAAAGGGTTTCTGACATTTTTACAATTTCAGATGTTATTTTTCCCTACATTAATATACATTATAGAGGAGGCAACTGTTAACCTTTTGCAAAGCTCTGTAAATATGTGAACTATGTAAGGTCCCATTACCCCCATCCATCCCCAGGGAATGGGGCTGTGGGGGATGCCCATGGCAGGGGGGACAGGGTATGGCCTGGCAGCCCAGACTTATCCCACCCCCAGCCTGGAGCAGCTGGAGGCACTGGAGCAGCTGGAGATGAAGAGGGGCTGAAGGAGTGAGACCAGGCAGGAGGGAGGGCACAAGCTGCAGAGGGTGTTTCATTTCTATGGGGACCTCTGCTTGAGAGGAAAAAAGGAGATAAGGAAATGGAATGGAAAAATCTGTACCTCTCGAGGGGAGCAGCCTCTGCAGAGGGAGGTTGAGTAAACCAGTCCAGCTCCAGCTGGCAGGAGGAATCATCTGCCAGAAGACACCAGCTGAAGGATAGAAAAGATGCTTTCCAGAGTGCTTCCACAGTGCCCAGCACCAGCAGCACAGCTCTGACTGGGCTGGCTGGAGAAAACCAGTGAAGCAAGAGCTGTGGGAGCACCAGCCTGTGTGGGAATAGTCACCACTGGGGAACTGAGAGGAGCGTTCAGGGACACAAAGGCATCCTTCAGGTCCTCTCTATCCACAGCAGCCACCCTGCCCAGTACACTTACACAGCACCTGCCATGGGGGGCTTCTTCCCCAGGACTTGTGCAGGCCCAAATTCTGAACAGAGTCAGTGGGACATGATCATCCCTGCAGGGTGGCCGGCAGACCCTCATAGATCCTGCAGTTCTTGTGTGGTTCCCAAGGCTGGGAGACTTGACAGGACCACCTTGCAGCTGCACTGCAGAGGCAAGAGAGCTGCCAAGGCCAACCCTGACAGGATGCCTGGAGATGTGGCCACCCAGAGCTGGGACCTTGGGCAGCTCCCATCTGAGGAGAAACCCCCCTCCTCCTCAGCTTCCCATGGACACCAGCTCATCTTCCAACACGGCCTCTGCTCTGCTTGGCAGCTGCTGTGCTGTTTTGGACGTCCAAACTCATCTTTGGCTGATTTTCAGCACTTGGGAAAAAAAGAAAAAAAGGCACATCTGAGTCCAGCTGGAATTATCCCACTGAGGGCCAGAAAATCTGGGAGTGACCCAGTGCGTGGCTGTGTGTGAGCACGTGTCTGTGTCCAGGCACACACCACCCTCCTGGGGTTTGTGCACTGGTCCAGCAAGCATGACCCACCTGAGGCCTTGCTTCACCTCAAGGTGTCAATTCCTGCTTTTCCACGCTGTGGAACACGGACGGGACACAGCCATACCCCTGGTATTTTGCAGCAGCATCTCTCCCTGTGTGGAACAGAACCCCTGAGGCTGGCAGGGACATCAGGGCCTCAAAGCACCTTTACCTCAAGGGATGACAGGCATCCCAAAAAAGCTGGTTATTCCTGTGCAGTGGGAGGTAATACCAAGGACATGACCTGACACTCCCCTATTTTCTGACCAGCTCTCGAACAGCCTCACCTTGTTGTTGTTGTTGTTGTTGTTGTTGTTTTAAAGGATTCAATATGTTTCCCTGCAGGTGTTTTCCCACTTGAGTTCTTGATCTCTACAACAAGCCTGTCTGAGCATCCCTACCTCTGACTGTAATTGTACCTCTCTTATCTGTGTGCTGACTTTCTTAGGGCTTTCTCAGCAGCCTGACTCAAGGTTACAGAGCTGTGCTGTGTCAGAGCTGGGCCTTGGGTCCTACATACACAGGCAGCCCAGCTCCTTGGGGGAGGCTACAGAGACGGGGGGCACAGCACTGCACTGCTGGGGTGGGTATTTTGGGAAAGATAAGCAAGCCTACACACACAACTGTGCTGTGCTCCTCAGGTCACATAATGGATGGGCATTGCTCCAACTCCTGTTGACCTGGGGGTAGTAACAAGGCAGTGCCCACCTCTGTCACCCATTATTTTTGTTCCTCTTGCTAACATGTGACACCACCAAGGAGCCACGTAACATGCAAAACTGGTGTTTGCTGCATGAAATCTGAGCACGAGTATTGCTAAAAGCGAAACCATTCCTGTGCAATATGTATTATTCTCAATTTTGGGTTTCAGTTTTCTTCCAGCCTACTCAGCATTGGGAGACACACAGTCCTGTTTGCTCTTTGCTTCTTCCTCACACCAATCCCCTTCAGGTGATGGACTTGATCTCCCCAGCCCCATGACCTAAACTGCAATGGTGGTGTGAGGCACCCACAGGTTTTGCATTGCTTTTCAAAGGCTGCCAGCACTTTTCGTGGGTGAGCAGCAGCAATGCCAACTGATTGTGGATTTCAGAGAGGGTTCCTGTTCCTTTCCATTTTTCAGAGAAAGCAAATTGAGTTTTGTGCAAGAAGTTTCTTTCTGAAGAGATGAGAGGTTGGACAACGAGGTTCACACCCAGAGCCACACGTGCAGCTGAAGTGGCCTCATTGGTCCTACACGGATGAGAAAATGCTCCTGAGTGATTTCTAAAATCACTGTATTTTGGTTTTGTTGATTATCTGCACTGCTTTTCCTGATCTCCAGCTTTGTAAGAAGTAGGAATTCTATTGTGTAACCACCCAGATTACCTAAGGTACCTTTCCTTGGCTCAGCAGCTGGGGACTTAGGCCACTGCAAGTTCCATGGGGGATCAGAGGCACCAGTCAGTTAAAGTCTCCAAACATTTTTGCTGGAGCGAAATTGCAAACCTTTATCTCACTAAACGAATTTACAGATTGCACATGACACTGTTAAATAAGAGTATCAATTTAATGTCTGTCAGGTCTCCTCTCAGAGAACTAAAGCCTGTGTTTGCAGAGGGATAGAGATGGTTATCAAATGATCACTCCCATCTCTTTCTTTTATCAAAACTGCCTATTTTGTGGCCAAGTGGCACAAAAGTAAAATAATTTGGAAGAGTTATTTTAAGGCCAAAATCAGGTTCTCAGAAAATCTGTCTCCCAGTCTTCCAGCAGGTACGAGGTTGTTATAAAGAGGATTATCATCAACTGTTCATCATGTCCATCAAAAGAATGACAAGAAGAAATCAGCTTAAACTGAAGTAAAGAAGATTTAGGTTGGGGAATAGAGAAAACTTCCTAATGATGGGAACCACGCAGCACTGGAAGACATAACCCAGAGATGTTCTGTTCAACTTTTCAAGGAGAACATTTTGGAACCATCCAGCACTGATGGTTCAGAAGTGCTCAGCCCTGCATCACTGCATGAGGCAGTAAGGATTGGGAGGGTGTCCCTTCCAGCTGAGAATTCCTGTGACTTTGGGATGCACTAATCTGGTGCAGTGAGAGGCTTTTCAGGCAGCCTGGTGCTGCTGAGGGATTCACAGAGGCACAGTGAAGTCCTTCAGGCATTTTGCCCTCTTAAGCATCCAGAAGTTCACCTGATGGACCTCTTTAGCACAACTGCCATCCCTGCATGCAAAGAATTGTTTGCCCAAGATGTTGTAGCTCTGGGTGCCACCTCATCTCGAGTGGGGCAACAGAAGGGGCAGGACTCAGGTGCCTGAACCGACGGGTCCAGCAGCCTTTGGACACCTCAGGATATGTGAGCCATCCATATGGGGGTTTGTGTCATCTCTACCAGCTCTATATGGATGATTTGGACACTGGAGAGTGTTTCACTCGGGGCAGGATGTCTCTGTATAAACAATCAAATCATAGCCCTGAGATCCAGCTCGTCTCTACAGCAGAGAGTCTCACTCCAATCTCAGTATAGCTCATCTTTGAAAACAGACAAACAATTCCCAACTTATCTTCTTCTCAGGTATGTGAAACTGCTTACTCTGAAATGTTTTTAAAAGCTGGACTGGATTATTTTTCCAAATATCATCACAGTTACTCAAACCTCCTGTCAATTGCCTGCAGCAAAGCACAGCAGACGTTTCACCCTGAGGAGTCTCTCAGCTGAGAGGGGAGTTGTGGCCAGAATGACCACACTCCACGCAGAATGATGTCTTTTCCCTTTCCCAGCAGCTCCATTAGATATGATAGGAAAGGCAGACGCTTTCTGTGCTCAGCTCTTGCTGGCAGCTTGGCCCTGCACAAACCTTTGTGCTTCAAATGAACCAGTGCCACCATAGCAATCCTCACCACGGCTGACCAAGCACCTAAACCATGGAAAACTGTGGTCAGACACATCACAGGACAAAGCACAGCCCCTTTCTCTTGGCACTGGGCTGACATCACGCTGTGTGTGACTTGTCACTTGATGTGCAGACTGCAAAGTTGTGACTATACAACTTCCTCTCACCTTTGCATTCTCACCTAAGAGAGAAACTTGAGCAAAAAAGAAAAAAAAAAGTGATTTCAAAGCTATATAAATTAGCAGAGGGATCCCAGGATCTGTTAGTTCCTGAATTTATTTAGAATTTTTTTTTTTAACTGCCTAATTTCAGTATGATGAGTCCCTTTGAGAACTAAGCAGGTCACGTTGCTAAACTAAGGAAGAGCTTGTCTTCTTTGTGATCTGCTTCTGAGTCATGTTTGTGCTCAAAGGGAACAGTGTCATGCATTAATTGAGTCTCACTGGTTTAATTTCTGATTGACAAGTAAATAGATCTTGTTCTTAAAAAAATTGCACGACAGAAAAACCTCCCAGTAACACTCTGACAGTCTTGTCAGGTACATTTTTTTCCCTCTCCAGATTAGCACAATCTGCAAATGCAGTTGACATTGCATCATTCTGTTCCAATGGATATTGTTATAGTTCATGGTATTAATCTGATTATACTGAATTTTGGCTCTTATTTATAATTAAATTAATTTCTTTAACACAGCTGCATGTTTAACATGTAATAACGTTTCTAACCACGTCAGTGCTTTCCCAAAGCAAAATTCATTGAATCTGCCAAACTTCTGGGTGTGGAATCCAGAAAAGAAGTGGTATGGACACAGCTTAAGGCTCAGCCTTTCCCAGCTGTTTGCAAAATGCAGAAATGAATTTAGGCTTGTTGATCTCTCCACAGGGAAGAAAAAAGCTGGGTTGCTTACTTTCCTGATTACAGAAATTACAGAGAAACCATTTTCTCCTTTTTCCAGTTCTGAGAGGGTGCTGGGGGAAGGAATACTGGTGGGGGAGGACAGGAGGTAAAAGGGGATTGTGGCTGGGATCTCCTATGTGATCTGTGTACAGATGTCAACCCATCACCGCAGCTGGGCAGCGCAAACCAGCCCAGGCCACTTTTGCTCCATTTTCATACTTCTTGTTAGGAGACTCACAGCACAGGGGAAATGTGTGAGATGAGCAATCACCCGAGCAATGAATGTTTTCTGTGTGAAGCAAAATACCTCATAAATGCACGATTTCTTAGGAATGGATTTTTGGTTGTTTGGTCATCTGGTCGAGGAAAACAAGGTGTGATAACACAGTCCATTTTAGATTAATGTTTTGTATTCCTAAATGGTGTCATTGTACCTGTGAAGTAAATGAGTAATATCCCTAATCAAAGGCATTTTTTTTCAATAGTCAGTTCGGTTATTTTTGCAAAACCAGTTCCACTATACACTCAGTAGTGCAGCTTCACTGATATCAGGGAACCACCTCCACAATGTGGCACATAATACAAAAGAAGCACATTTGTGTGTCATACCAAAGGAGGAAATGACAGTGTTGAAGTTACAAAGCTCAAATTTAGCCTGGCATACGTTTTCCCCCTTCCACAGCTTCTCCCATACCTTGTTCTGGGTGAGTTACTGCTCACCTGGAACCTACAGGCAACCTTGCAACAGGTGACACAACACCAGCTTCCCTTGGCCAGAGCATAATTAGTCTTCTCTGCGGGAAGAAAGAGCTGCAGAGAGGGGTGTTGAGGGGCAGAGCTCCAGTCAAACTGATCCCACCTGTAGGAGATCAGGTGCTGCCAACAACGAGTGTTAGAGCAACCCTGGAACACAGGATAACTTGGAATGAAAGGGACCTTGGGGGCCTCAAATAAAGATGAGCTCTGAGATCAACCCTTGTTGCTCACAGCTTGAGAAAGACAGGATTTGGAAACCTCTGAGATGGAGCCTGCACAACCTCTCTGGGCAACCTGCTCCACTTCAGGCTTCTTCTGGTGGGGAACAAGTTCCCTTTATGTCTGGTGTTAACCTCTTGTTTCAATCTATGCCTGTTTTCCCTCTTCACCTTGCCATGCACCCCTGAGGAGCCCATCTCCTTTACCTCAGTGAGCTCCCTGTAGGTGTGGGAAGGTGGGTGCTAGATCCCTCTAAAGCCTTCTCTTTTCATCAGCTGTCTTAAGTGGGACAGGTAAATCTCAAGAAGCCATTGCCACTTTCTATTTTATTCGAACAGGAGTCAGTGAAATTCCTATCCCATGGATATAAATAAATCCATTATTAACTAAGCGATCGTTTTCCTGTTGTATTGAAATAAAGTAACATCTTCTCTCCCTTCTTTTTCATAAAACAGAAAAAAGAAAATTTAGGAGAGAATCTTCTTCTGCACCTCAAAGTCCCTTTTATATTGTCTGTCCAGCCAGCACAGATCAGAAATGGGGCTGTGATTCCTCTGTGCCCAGGGAGTGACAGTCCCTTTACCCAGAGGATGCACCCTTGGTCAGAAAAATGATCCATCTAGTCTGGAACCTACACTGCCTCCTAAGCTAGAAGGGATCCTCTAAATAATAGTCTATGTACCCATGACTAAAACCTACAGTGCTGTACAGAGGGATTTAGATCACAACTACATGAGAACCCTTAATCCTGGCATCTCCTGTCTTTGTAACGGGAATGTTTTTTCAATAGTTTTTTTTTAGATCCTGTATTAATATTAATATGCCAATGAATTGTGTAACACAAAGAGTGGCAGTTGCAGTATCTCTTTGTGATCTAGAAAAGAGGTGGGGGAGCAACATTTGAAGGTGACACCAAGTTATCCAGGTTAGGCTGAGCCAACGGAGAGAAAAGAATTCCCAGAAGTTCTGTCCAGTCTGAGCATGTGGGCAGTGGGACAATAAGGCTGAGCTGGTGCAAAATCATGTCCAGGGGATGGACTGACCTGAAGCCCTCTGCACAGTGCTTGGTCCTAAGTCACAGACAGCAAAGTCAGGGGAAGACTGGGACATTCACCTGGAAGCTCAGTGTAAACAGTGGTCAAATCACAAACAGGCTTCAGAATGGGATGGAAAATAGACTCAATATTATGACATTTAGTGCCATTGAGGTTTAGGGATTCCCCTGGAATACTGGATCTGGTCCTGGTCAGCCTAATGCTCTGCAGAGACCTCCTCAGAGGAGCTGATTTAGCTTAAGGAGCTTACTCAGATCTCTCTTCAGACAAGAGTGAGCTCTGGCTCTCTCCTAGGAGATATTTCAAGGATCTCACAATAGATTACTGTTCTCCACCATCCTTCAGAATAACCTGGTTTTCTCCAGTAAAACAGAGGCTAATGTTAGCCCTTTATCAAGACACAGAAATGTAAGGTTTGATTAATGAAAATTGTTAGGGAAGTTGGGAAAAAACCCAAACAAATGAAGACTGAGGAAGCTGTTTGATTTACACAGGGAACAAACAGAACTATACAAGCTAAAGAAGCCAAGACCAGGTAGACCAGGCACCTCTCCTGACTTTTTCATAGTAAGACAGCAAAACCCACCAGTGACACAGAAAGGCAGGGGATGAGAGGAGAGGAAGGCTGTTCCACGGAATGAGGAGATGAAGCTTCACTACCTTGACAGTCTTGCAGAATTAAAGAAAATGTCATCCACTGCACAGCTGATGAGACTACCAGCAGTTAGGATAGAAGGGTTTAAACATGAGCAGCCTCAGGGCTTGGGTAGCTGTGCTTCAGATTATGGCTTAAATTTCTTCATATAGAAGCTGGATTCTCTTATTTGCCATTCTTCCTCCACCAATGAGCAGCTTATTCACTGGTTACCCACTCACACACCTTCTGTGTTTCTCTCTGAGGTGTCTGGTCCTGGCTTCCTCCAGAGGCAAAATATCCCACCTGCTGGATGGGTCCTTGTGATCTCCTCAGCCATTTCTAGGTGGGAATACAGTTGCCAGCTGTGCAGGAGGAAAGGAGACAACAGGGACAAGTCTGAGTGTGCACCTTGGAGCAAACGATGAGCCAGATTGTTGTGAGTGAAAGGCCACCCATCCTCTCCCTTTCCAGTGGGGTCCCTGCCAGGCCATTACTGCAGAGACACACCATAATATCCTGGGTGAAAAACAGTGCTGAAACAAAACAGTGCACACACTCATTTACAACATCCTGCTGACCCTGGGGTGCGTCAGCTGCACCTGAGCTGTACTTGGCAGAAATCTGTATAACCTGTTGTTACATGCACTGGGAGATGAGGATGCTCAGGAGTGTGATGCTCTTCCTCACCATCCTCACTGCTAGAGAATTTCTCTGGTGTAACTCGATTACTTTTTGTCATGTCTTATCTACTATGGCCAACAAATCTAGATAAAGAATTTCCCCCCATTTACTGCTCTCCTTAAGGCATTGGCCCAAATATCTGGGATGCAGAACCACATCAAGATGTGACCACACCATCAGTACTGTGAAGGTTGTCTCCCTCTTATCTGAGAGGCTTTTGGGATCTTCTTGGCTACACCTTTTCCTGCAGTTTGGCTCAAGAAGCATGGGATGCTCAGAGCTACTCAGCAAACAGCCCCACCAGCCCACATCCTGCTCCCTACATCCTTCTCTTCTCACTGCACATCCTCTTTTAAAAGGGCCACAACTGGTCCCAGCTGCAAAAGCACACCTACCACTCACCTCTCCCTCCCAGCTCCCTTCAGCTGAGGTGTTCCCTGTATTTTACAGCTAGTACAGACCCCACAGTCTTCAGGGTAGGCACCTGCATCAGCACTGGCAGTGGAAATCAGAGGGGATCTCACATTTTGCCTGTTTGAAAACTCCCTCCAAGTGTATTTGGGATAGGTCTGCCCAGTCCCTTCTTGACCCCCAGCACACACACACACACACACACACACTGCTGTGTGGCCCATATGGTTTCTCTTGTACCTGCACCACCTGTTTCCTTGTCATAGAAGGAAATCTGGTGGATTTGCAAAAAGACAAATCATATCGAGCCTCATCTAATTTTTAAACTTCACGGAAATATAAAGCACCTGATTGGTTGCTTTAGTCTTTTCTTACGAATCACAGGGATGGTGACTGCTTCTAACTCCCCGGATCCACAATTCCCTGCCCCTACTTTTAACAGAATCTTTGTGTTTGTCCTCTTCTTGTCTTCTTTAAAAAAGGTACTAAGCTTTCTCAGCTTCTCAGCATCACCTACCAATTTTCCTACCCATAGAGTAATTCTTCCCTCGCTTTCCCTTTTTGTTACAATGAAAAATGTCCTTAAAATGCCTTATTAGTATAAGCAAAGAATAGAAGTATTTTATTTTGTGCTTTAGACTTTCTGATTTTGTCTCTGTACACTCATGCTGAGGGTTTTTCTAATGTTCATTTTTAGATATTTGACCTAGTTTCTATGTTCTGTACACTCCCTTCTTGCACTTGAACTCATTGAAGAGCTTGTGATTTCACAAATATCTCCTATGCATTTTCTATCCTCTCTACATACTGGGAGATTTTGTAATTCTGTGGCTACTGTCTTTTGTTTTTGTTTTTGGTTTTTGGTTTTTTTTGTTTGTTTGTTTGGTTGGTTGGTTGGTTTTTTTTAAAAATTTTATGAACCATCAACTCTTTCTGGAGCTCTTTTCTCCCATGGATTTGATTGCCAGGGGAATTTACCTGCCAATATCCTCCGTGTTCATTAAAGTCTGCTGCCTTCAGATTGATGTTGTTCTTCCTTCATTGTCTGAGGCTTACAAATCCTGTAAATCTCTTACCAACATTGTTCTCCACCTTCACACTCCCCAGCTGTTTCTCTCCCGTGGTAGGAACTCCAGGATTCCAGGATCACCACCTGGGAAGTTGCTTTCTGTAGTGCTGTATGACAAAATGCCAGTGACACTTGCTGAGCGGGCTGTGCCCTAGTTTATCATGTTCTTTAGAACTATGACAGTAATTAAAGACCCCCCCAAACCAATCAACCCTGTTTTTATTTAAATTATTCTGCTATCTGCTCAAGAAAGACCATCATCTGTCTGAGTCTCTTAGTTAGGGGAAAGAAGAAGAATGTAATGGACGCGATTTTTTTACCGCATTATTTCCTGCTGCTATTTAGAGACCGGGTTTATCACGCTCTACACTCTTTGTCTGAGAAGAAATGTGTGTATCTGCTTTTCCCTCGCCAGTTCATATTTCTCCAGTTCACTGCTTTCCATTCCTTCCTCCTGTACACAGCCTCATGCAGACTCTGCAGAGCATCCTGGTGGGAGGGGAAGGGCAGAGCTCTGGCAGTTGCTGAGCCTTCCCTGCCTGTGAGACATGAGAGTTGCACAGAGAAGGCAAGACCTCCAAGGGGGATGACTTCACCTTTCCAAAAAGTCACATAAATTAGGCAATACGATTTTGCCCAAACCAGCAGCCATGACTTGACTATCAGGACCACTTTATTTCTCATTTCTTTAATAGGCAGCTTTTCTTCTTGAACACAGGCAGCTTAAAATTTGATGCCGAGACCACGCTGGATCACTCAGCTCAGTCTGATTTGATCTTGTCATCTTCTCTATGAACTGTCCCTACAATTTGAAACAGAAACATCATAGCTACATTAAATACCAATAAAATTATGTGCAAATACAAAGATTAACTCATTCTAACTTGATTTTTCACAACATGATCCCGTCCTCCTCATCCACATAAAAATTATTCAGCCGCAAAAGGCCCTTGAGCGTAACATGACATTTACAGCATCTCTGACTATTTCTTGTTTATTTCTCATAAATTTCCTTTGGTAATAACTTAGTCACTCAGCAACACTCTACAGCACACACATAGGTTACATGATTATCTCATATTTTATACAACACACGTTAAAGTAATTAATTTTCCCTGGCAAATGTCATACCATTTAGTTCATCGTTAGGAGCCAAATATTTGTGCAACGGTTTGTTACAAATATATGCACAACCACAGAACACTTCAGCTGCCTGGTATTTATTAAACGTAACTTAAAGGGACGCTGTCGAGGTTGTTACAGTCTCAACTGTCACGGTAGTTTTTGTATCAGTTCCCTTAACTATTCCCTTAAGTATTTGACCTCAACTCATTTATTTATTTGTCAACTAACCTTGCTACAGCATTTAGCACACAAAACCAAATATGGAGTGGAATGTGCTAGTGACCAGCTAATGTTGTGCCCTGGCATGGCAGAAGGGTTTCATCTCTCACTTAAACCTTCTTTATCCTTTAATTGACAAGATCTGGAGTTTGCCCCATCTTTAAGGTAGAAACATAGAAAAATAGGTACTTCCTTCATAAAAAGGATTGATTTTAATCACAAGTTCAAAATGAACTTCAGGTGAAGACATTTCTTTCTTTGCTAACACAGGTTGCCTCCAAAGAGAGACAAAACCCCATCAGGACAGCATCTCTAATTCCAAAGGATGGAAGGCAATATAGCCATGAAGCATCAGGAGCAGTTGCCTTGAAAAATACATTTTAAGGGCATGAAAAAACCTCTGATAGATGGTGAAGTCTGCTTCTCCCATCCCCTAAATTAGGTCTTACCCATACTCCTCATACACTGATACAAAAGCCCTTCAAAGTACATTTAAAGAGAGGGAGAGCAGCAGTGGAGCCTTGCAGAGAGAAATTGTGCTCAGAAACTCAACAGGCTGAACCAGATGACTCCATTCCAGTTAACAGCCCGATAAATCCTATTCCCCACAGATCACTTATTCTTCAGCACGTTCAATCAACAGGTTTGGAGAGGAGGACCCGACACTTTTCTCACTTATTTTGGCCTTCGATGAGAAAAGCATCAGTGGAGAAAAGAAGCAGAACTAAAGCGGTACAAGTGGGGGGCAGGAGGAAGCACAAACCCAGGAAAGCAGAAAGACACGAGAAAGAAATATTGAGAAGACACAGCAGAGCAACAGCAGAGATGAGAGTGACAGGAACAGTGCAGCACCTCGGTGAGAGAGAGTTCTTTTAGGTTATTGTGCATAGATACCTTTATTCAAGGAAGACACGCTCGGGCTGGAGCAGGCAGAGAGAAAAGCAGAGCTGGGAGTTCAGAAGAAAGATGAACTATCACATAAGCAGTGTGCCAAAAAGTCTGGCTCACTAAACTTGGCCCAAAGCTGAAAGGAGATGTGATTGCTATCTGCAGTTACGTAAGGAGGAGGCTTCGAACAGCAAAAAAGACACGTTATTCAAAGGACAGTGCCAAAACAAGGATCAAAAGGATCTGTTTCCCATGAATGCCTTTAGGCTGGAAGTTTGAATAAAGTCCTAATCAGCAAAGGGATTAGGTTTGGGGTAAACCTCAATTCCTAACTTATTCATAATTGACTGATTTCAGTCAGTTTTGAGAAGCTGGTTTTGACCAAGACTTTTGATCCACACAGATGACCTAACTACCATTAAGACAGAGCTTGATTAAGAAACAATTTCTGATGTGGTGCCTGCAATTGCAGTGTTCTCTGTGCTGGAAGGGGATTACTGTTCTGTTATTATTCTGGCAGGCATCACCAGTTTTGAGACCACTGCTTAGAAAACCCAAAATGCACTTGCTGCTTTGATATCTAATAGTGCCTTAATATTTTCCTATGGACAATGGGCTATCATATATTGAAGCAGAATGGATGAAATTCTCAAAGCAGCTTTGATCTGTCCTAGATCCTCAAAGCAGCCTGCAAGAATAGCTTGAAAGCTTTTTATTTAAAGTAAGTGGTATTTTCTCCCCTCTCATTTTAATTGAAATAGATGCTGAACGCAGGGGAAATTATATTGTAAGCTTGATCGTGGAAAGCAAGTATACTTCTAAACCAGCCTTGATCAATAGCAGTTTCTGGTAATTGACTGTAATCTCTCTATCTATTTATTGCCACAGGAATTTTAAAAATTGTTAGGTTTTTTTTTGTTGTTGTGTTATCCATCAGCCGAAAAGATTAAGCTTGAAAATGGAGGATGGGAAAAGAGGGAGGAATTGATCAGTCATGCAGCCTCATGGCGTATCCTCAAGGCAACTTACAAGACTTGGAGAAACGCCGACAGAATTTTCCTAGGCACAAGGAAGAAGACTGGTAAGGCTGGCTGAACAGAGCCAGAGCTGGGGTTTTTTAGTGTCTTGAGGTGCCTCGTTGGCTGGATGAGAGACCTTTGACAATGGGCATGGAGAGACAGGCTACTGGCAAATGACACCGCTGCAGGAAGGGAGGGAAGGTGTATTGACATTTCTGTTGAACCAAACCCTTCAGTTTTGTCAGAAAGGCAGTGTGAGGGGAAAGTCAGGAAATGTTCATGACATGGATGGATTCACTCTCATTGACCTCCCAAAAAGGTCAGGAGTAAAGAAGTGCAACTCCCCATCCTGCAGTGCCTGACATTGTCATCAGGGGCCCAGATACTGCGGCTGAAACGACAGCAGCACTGTCCTGACTTTCATGGGGCTGTCCAGAGGTGGCTGCCCTGTCAGGCTGTGAGAGAGTCACTGTGCCTCCCTGCCACAGGGGCTTTGTGTTCCCAAGGGATTTGTCTTCACCCTGGAATAGGTGTTATCTGGAGGGAGGGAGGGAGGAAGGCGCAGATGACGACCGAGCTCGAGGCCTCAGCTGCACTTTGACGTGGTTACGCTGCTGCGAGCGCCACGCTCGTACTTTCCTCCCGTTGGTGTGTGAGCTGTGTTACACACCATGAGTTTTCCCCACTCTTCCCAGCAACCACTGCATGCTGTATTAAACGTGTGTCTACAGTTTAATTGCAAAAAAAAAAAAAGAAAAAAAAAATCTGCATTCTGCTTCTGAATTAAATTAGAGGCTCTTCTGTCAGGTTCATTTTACCAGCGTGCCTGCATCTCAAATCAGCCCACATAAAGAGGGTGAAGAGGAACAGAGCAGCTACTCTGTACTGCAGATCTCACTGAATATATGCAGAGGGAGGCAACTCAGAGGTATCTACCAGGCCCAGAATATTTCTTTTTCCGTGTACTTTCCAAAGTGTGGGGCACTTAGGAAAGTGGCCCCTCATATTCTTCCTGATTTCAATGACGGGGAAGTCAGGCTGACTGCAAATATCCCTGAGAAGCTCACACCTTATGTAAATAAGAGCTGGGTATCAGATGAGTAGGAACTTCAAAACGCTTTAAACAGGCACAGCAAAGTGAAACAAGCCCACCAGGCTCGTTCTGTGAGACAGCAAACGTCTCCCGTCAAGTTTCCAGATGAGTTTGTGATGGTGTGATGGGATGGGGACAGAAGGGGAGGAAACTCAGCCTTCTGCACGGCCCCCAGCACCCAGGCTGTGCCAGGGAGGGTGCACCAACAGGGGTACTACAGCTCCCACCCTCATCCCTCGCCTCCTCAAGGGCCATGGCAGGTCTGAGCAAGGTGACTGATGTGCAAACATGCCTCATTAGGACAGGATGAATCGGAGTAATTGGCCATGGAAAGGTCATTCCAGCTAAGGAAACCCTCCAGTGAGACCTGACTGGATTTAACTACTTTTCTGTTCTCCTGTCCCCCATGGCATCACCAGGAGAAAAATGTGACGGGCCATGAGCCATAGAAATTCACATTTTGCCTTCCTGGGGCAGTGGGGGCTGCAGGAATACTGCACCAAGCACTGTGTGGTACACGGCAGATCTACACACAGTACAGATCTACAGCTGCAGAAGTGCCCAGTTTCCCCCATATGAGTTTTCTGGAGCACTCCATAGCTGCAGCCAAATACTGTGGTCTCAGCATTGTTTTCTGGCCGCTGATTAAGTATCTTCGCAGGTTGTGTGTTCATTGACCGGCGAAATCAAAATGAATGAGGTAATAAAAGACATGGGAAAACATAAGGAATCAATATTTTTAAGGACTGTTCTGACTTTGTACAGCCCAGCCTTAACACGGTCTGTAAAATCAGTTCCAGGAAAAGGATGAAGTCACAGGTATGATAGAAACAGAGACATGTCTTCACAGACAAGTGACACTAAATTATGCTGATTTTAGTCAAACTTTCCTGGTCTCCTCATCTTTCTAAATTTTCCTATTCTAAACAGACACAAGTTGGAAGCGGAAGATCTGGTCTTCCACTCACACTAATGGACTAACAAGCCTGGAGCCGACAGAATTTGGTCAGAGTAAAAAACAGTATTTTTAAAAAAATTAAGCCTCTTTGGAAAGTTTTGCGTTGCTCATTTACAATTTGAACCCCCTACTCATTTCAAGTTTGCTAGTAAAACTCAATCCCAATACAAAGAGACTAGAATCTCTGTCTTTTTATCAAAAAAACAGTGTTTTCCATATTTTTCCCAGCTTTAGTTTCCCCCCCTGCTTTCTCCCTCCTTTGAACTGCACAACTAACGCAGTCCTATGTACATCCACCACTATCATCTGCAGAGTAGTCAGAAGACACAGTTAATTTACTGCTGCCAGCTGCTTGCTGTTGTTGTCATTAACAATCTCCATTTAATAAAAAGCTTTTATCAAAATTGGTTTTCCTGGAGTACTTTTATTTTTCCCAGAAAAGGCATTAAAATTAATTTGTTTTCACTCGGTCTGTACTATTGAGCGAATACAGCAAGGAACAAAAAAGATAAACATGTGAGAGAAACCCCAAAGAGAAGGTAATGTAGAAAGAAGCAATTCTGTTCTAAAGTAGATTATACTCCTTTTTCCCCCCTCCTCTGCTTTTGAAAGCAAAAAATATGATTGAAGACTGGTAGAAAACAGTGAATTGTAGCAGTGCTTTGGTGCACAAGGGAGATGCTCCCCTTCTCCACAGCTCCCTGTGGCTCCTTTACTGGGTGAGGCAGAGGTAATACTGTGCAGAAAGGTTTGACCTGAAAGTTAGGGACAGTTCACAGGATTTCTGCTGGAAATGCACTGGACTCTTTGCTGGTGCTCTGCACTTCACTGACCTTCCTCCAGGAGCGATGCTCTTCGCTTTGCATGTTTTTCACACAGAGCCTCTGCCCGCACTACCTTGGAGCACCACTTTATTTTTGATATCACGAGGGTATTAAGACATTTCAACCACCCCGCTATGCAACGAGCCACAAAAACTTAACATACCAATTCTGGAGGATAAATGAAGTGAAAAGGGACACCAACTCCTCACTACTGTGTTTTCATGATGGTTAGTTACTGACCCAAATGAGAAGCTGTGCCATTAGTTCTAAGAGGCCTGTGGGGATTCTGCATGAAGCTGCAGCAAGGCTAGTTCATTCATCTCAGAGAGATAGATCCTTCCTTCCTTCATTCCTTCCTTCCTTCTTCCTTTCCTTCCTTCCTCCCTCCCTCTCTCCCTTCCCCATTTCAAATTTCTGGCCAAAAAAAAAAAAAATAAAATCAAAAACCAATCAAACAAAAAAATCCAAAGAATTTCCCCTGAAATCACAGGTTTTGAAATCAGAATATTTTTGGCTAAATACCAATTCAGGGAACTGGGAACTGTACAGGGAGTTCCTCCCAGGCTCATTCAGACTGAACACATCACCCATGCTGTTCCATGAGCCTCTGTTTCAGGGAGGAGGGATGATATGTTATGGGAATTTCATGGTCTGATGCATCAAAGAGTATGAAATATGGCATGGGAGATCCACTCCATCTATGAGAATAAGGACATTAGGCAACTGAAGTACAGCTCCTCTGAGACAGTAGATCAGAACTGGAATATTTGGGTTTAAGCTGCTTTATCCATAAACTCATTTTTCTGTAAAAAGCAGTTCTAACTAAAAAAAAAAAAAATATTAATGAACAGCTTTATGTAAAATGGAGGAACATAACATAGGGTTATAGGTTGCTGTTCTCTGGAACTGGCTTTGGAAATGATCTGGAATGCACCCTCCCTTATTACCAAGGAAAATGTTACTTCCATTAAAGAAAGAAACAAACCTTCCCCCCACAAGCCATCCGTGAGAAACTCTCAGTGTATTTTCTGTTTGAAATTTAAATTTGAGCATAATACCACCCACTTCACGAAATGAATGTGATTAAAATGACGGTTCCTCTTATTTTCAATTAAAATACATTTTAAATGTTTACCTTTCTGCACTAAATGCAAATGCAGATGCTCAACGCAGCACTGGGAAACCAGAAGGTGGAAACCCACTGACCCAGTTTCACCGTCCCGGTGGACTAAAAATGCAAAAAAAACCAAAGGAAAAGCTGTAAAAGCATCCCACACCCCCCTCCCCCAAGCCCACCAGGGCCTCAGAGCAAAATGTGCTGTATAACAGTCACAAAACGAAAAACATCAAAAATTAATTGGTGCAGAAAACGGCAAATGAGGTGGGATTTGCCCCATCCGTGACCCCAGCTCCAGAGGTACTGGGGGGGGACCACGTCCAGCCAGGTCACTGCACTTTACCAGGTGGGAGAGAGCGATGGGACAAGACAAGGTTTTGGGACTGAGGCACATTTTCACAAAATCGCAGAATCACTTAGGTCGGAAAAGACCTCTGAGATCATCCAGTCCAACCTTTGACCCATCACCACCTCGTCAACTAAACCACAGCACTAAGTGCCACATCCAGGGATTCCCCGAACATCCCCAGGGATGGTGAATCCACCACCTCCCTGGGCAGCCCCTTCCAATGTTTGACAACCCTTCCAGTGAAGAAATTCCTCCTGATGTCCAATCTAAACTTCCCTTGGCACAGTTTTAGGCCATTTCCTCTTGTGCTGTCGCTGATTACCTGGGAGAAGAGACCAGCCCCCACCTGACCCCCACCTCATTTCAGGCAGTTGTAGAGAGCAATAAGGTCACCACAGAGCCCCCTTTTATCCAAATTTTCAGAGATTCCTGATGAAAATGGCCATGAATTGTGAAAAATTAAATAAATGGATTTAGCATGCATTAGTGTTGGATTTAGTATGTATTTAGCATTCAGTAAATAATAATGTATAAAAACCAATATATATGAAAAAATATGCTACATATAACAATGTATAATAAATAATACATTATATATAATGTATTATATATATCTTTTATGATAACATGTATAATATATAAATAGTATATATTATTGTATATAACATAAAAATAGCAATATATATTATATATTATTGTGTAACATAGATAATAAATTATAAAATATTTATATATAAAGATAATATATCATATACGCTATGCATAATATACATTTTAAATATTATAGATATATAATTTATATATTCTATATGTATATATAAAATATATAATATATAATATATGCATATATGAAATATATATTTTATATTCGTTATAATATATAATACATAATATGTAATACATATTTCATACATTTGTATATATGCATATATATGCATATATATGTATATATATACATGCATATACATATATGTATATATATGAAAAACGTATCATATATAATATATAATATAGATTTAATAATATGTATTCACTATCTAATCAATTAATATTAGATATTATATATTAATATATTTAATATATAATATAGAACTATAATATTATATATAATATACAATATATAATATATAATATATATATTTTATATGTAATATATGTAATATATTAATATATGTAATATAAAATATATGTAACATACAATATATATTATATATATTATATATTGTATATTGTATATTACATATATTTTAGATACGATAGATCTATAATATATATTTTATATATGTGTATATATTTTATATATTTTTATATTATATATAAAAATATATTTTATATATTATAGAATGTATTTAGTTCTCCTTCGCCCCGAATGGTCGCTAACCCTGACTCTGCCCCCCTCCCGTTCTGGGCCCATCCCTGCCGCTCCCCCCGCACTGCCGCGGTTCCTGAGGAGGAGGACGGCCGGGCACTGCCCCGCTCCATCCCTCCATCCCTCCAACCCTGCTGGATCGGACCTGGACGACCCCCGCGCTCCGCTCCCCGCCCCGTGACGTCACACCCCTCATGACGTCACGGGCCGTATCCAGGCAACGGCGCCCTCGCGGGTCGGGGCGGCCATGGCGCTGCCGCTGCTGCCCGGCTTCTCCTTCCGCCGCAACGTGAGTGACGGCCCGGGCAGGCCCCTTCCCCGCCTCCCCGCCCGGACACGGCACAGGGGCGCTGCCGGAGGCGGCCCGGCCATGGCGAGGCCTTTGCCCGTGTCCCGGCCCGGCAGGTGCCGGTGGGTGCGCTGAGCGCCGCCGGGCTCGGCGCGGGTGCTGTGCAGCAGCACGGAAGGGTCTCGGTGTTCAGCAGCGCCGGAGGGGTTTAGGTTGGGCATCAGGAAGAATCTCTTCACAGAAAGGGTGATTAGACGGTGGAAGTGACTGCCCAGGGAGGTGGTGGAGTTGCCGTCCTTGGAGGTGTTTAAGGGAAGGCTGGATGTGGCACTCAGTGACATGGGCTGGTTGAGGAGCGGCTGAGGGAGCTGAGGGTGTTCAGCCTGGAGAAGAGGAGGCTCAGGGATGACCTTATCACTCTCTACAACTACCTGAAAGGAGGTTGTAGCCAGGTGGAGCCTCTTCTCCCAGTCAGCCAGCGACAGGACAGGAGGACGTAGTCTTAAGCTGGGCCAGGGAAAATTTAGATTGGACATCAAGAAGAATTTCCTCACAGAAAAGGTGATTAGATATTGGAAGGGGCTGCCCATGGAGGTGGTGGAGTCACCGTCCCTGGAGTGTTCAAGGGAAGACTGTACCTGGCACTCAGTGACATGGTCTAGTTGAGTTGGTGGTGAACAGTCATGGGTTGGACTTGATGATCTCAGGGGTCTTTTCCAACCTAATAGATTCTATGATCTGGCAGCTGCTGTGGGGCACTTGGATCTCTTGTTGGATCTCTAACAGAGCAAAACAGAGAGACACATACTTCCTCTACAAAGGAAAAAGTCTTTGCAGAGTGTGGTGATGCCAGGGATGCTGATGTGGTGTTTCAGAACTGCCAACACTGTTAGTGCCAATGGCAGGCTGAATAGATAAGATGGTGTTTTCATCATAGCAAACAAAATGCTGTGTCCTATGAGGAGTAGCTGAGGGAGCTGGGGGTGTTTAACCTGGAGAAGAGGATGCTCAAGGGTGACCTTATCACTCTCCACTACTCAGTGAAAGGAGGTTGTAGCCAGGTGGACTCGGCCTCTTCTCCTAGTCAGCCAGCAACAGGACGAGAGGACACAGTCTTAAGCTAGGCCAGGGAAGGCTTAGGTTGGACATTAGGAAGAATTTCTTCATAGAACAGGTGATTAAACATTGGAATGGGCTGCCCGGGGAAGTGGTGGCGTCACCGTTCCTGGAGGTGTTTAAGGAAGGACTGGACGTGTCACTCAGTGCCATGGTCTGATTGACAAGGTGGTGATTGGTCAAAGGTTGGACTTCTTGACCTCAGAGGTCTTCTCCAACCTAATTGATTGTGCCATTCTGTGATCTGGCAGCTGCTGTGGGGCAGTTTGAGCACTTTTTGCATTTCTAACAGAGCAAACCAGGGAGAGACAGGTATCCTCTGCATAAACCAAAGTCTTTGCAGAGCAGGGGAATGCCATGGATGCAAACACGGTGTTTCAGAGTTGCCAATGCTATTAATACCAATGGCAGGCTGAATAGATAAGAGGGTATTTTTAGCCTAGCAAACAAAAGAGAAGGCTGCCATCACTACTTCAAACTTGTTCATTGAGAATAGCTAGAAATTTGCTGAACACAATCTGTACTGTGAAGCAGTGCAGGGAGTAAAGGGAGGATTCATGCACAGCACTGTAGTTGGTGCTTTCAGGAGGCAAACTAAACTGCAGACTTTCGTAATAATGCTAAAATATCTGGAAGGAAATCTGTTGTTTTCACACTGTGAACATGTTGTGGCTAAGGTTGCCCAGATAACTTGTGGATGCCTCATCCCTGGAATTGTTCAAGGCCGAGTTGGATGTGGCTCTGAGCAACCTGGTCTAGTGGAAGGTGTCCCTCCCCATGGAACTGGGAGATCTTTAAGGTCTCTTCCAACCCAGACCATTACATGACTCTATGATAGAGCCCTCATTTCTGTATCCTGAATGCTGGGGTGTTTTGCCAGCTCCTGAGTCTGACCACCCTATGAGGGAGTATATGGAAGGTGATAATGTAGTTCAGGAACAATTTGCAAATGATTTGTCAAGACAGGTTTTAACGCCAGTGGTACCACAAACATCAGTACCCCTTCAATATGAGGCATGAAATTCCTTAGGAATTTGTGGACTCCCAGCCTCACTCGGTGTGTCAGCACTGCACAGGTGTGTGCAAACACAGGACCTCTTGCAAGAGGAGCCCAGTGGGGATTTTTCAGGAAACTCCTTCCCCCTGAAAAAAGCAGACTGGGTGCTGTTGTTTTAGAAACAACAAAAAAACCCAGACCTGGTGGTGAATACTCAAGTCTCTCTTGTTGAATTGGAATTTGTATTGTAAAGGGTTGGTTGTGTGTAAAGCACTCGAGGTGGTTGCTGAGTACACCTGTCAGGAACACTGAAATAGGTGTGTGCCACTGGTGCCTGCTGGGTGGAAGCAGCTCAGTGTTATCCATGACCTTATTGGTCTCCAAATTTCAATTTAACTTAATTGATTTAATTTAACTTTACTTGCTTGGGAAGAGTTACTTATAGAGAATGTTGGACACCCCATGTTGAAGTGCATACAGTGACTATGTTATGAGAACTGAAGGTGTGAAAGCTGTCACAATTGCCACAAGACAGCATTGTAAAACCATGGTTATACCCTTGTTAGGGCTCCAGATTGCTCTTTTCATCAGTCCTTGAGATAGTGGAGTTAATAATTTATTGAAAAGCATCTCTTGATCTCCACTTAGTTGTTGTTGGCTATTAGATTTAATTTTACTTTATATAGCTCCACAAATGAGATGCTGAGAACAGCATATAAAGGGGAGAAAAGTGTCACTGCTATAGATAAATTGAAAAGGAAGAAAGTGTTTTCACCTGTTAGGACTCTTGAGCATCACCATCACTGTCTCTTATTGGGCAGAAAAAACAGTGGCAGAGCATTCCTTGAAGAAGGATTCATAGAGGACAGGGGATTGCTGTTCCTGTCAGCCCTTGGGTTATAATTCTGGGTATTAATTCCACCCATCACTGGTGGAATTCAAGTTACTTGTACAACCCTCTTGTCCCTGCACCTAATGCTTCCACCTGCCTTATCTGTGGAGCTTTAAGGCGGTGAGGGCCACAGTCTGACTCCGAGGCATCAGGATGACAGTGACAAATGGGGAGTGAGAAATCCTTTCACAGCACTTAGTTCTCTGGATCTAAGAGCCTCTGGCCTTTGTATTACCCTCCACTATGATCATTGTTACTTCTAGCTTGCTTTACCAGGAATGCTGACTCCTTCTCCACTCAGGAGCAGAGAGGCTTCCTCTCCAATCAGGAGTGAGGGCAGTGAGGCTGGGCAGCTCTCAGCTGCCTGTGGTGCTGGCACAGTGAAAGGCAGCATCTTCTGCCCGGTGTTTCCCATTTTCCCCTCCCTCAGCTGCAAGTGACAGCTGCCCAATTCAGCAGCATCCCAGAGAGCGATGCTGTCCCTGCATTCCCACATAGCTGGGACAAAATCTTGCTGCTCGGGCATCACAGCTGGTGCAACTGGAGAAGGTGTCAGGAGCATAAAATATTTAATGTCTGCAAAGAGAGGCAAAGGAAGCACCTCTATTTTTTCAAATATCTTTAAAATCAAAATTACAGTATTTTGTGTACACTTAAGTCCATCCATCAAATAAACACCCTTCAGCTCTTTTAAAACTCCTGTTCCTTTCCCCTTTGCTGAGGCTGGGGAGGTCAGAGTCAGTGTTGGGAGTGCCCCTGTCTAGTGCTCCTCTGTCCTGACAAATGCCTTAGACAAATGCCCTTGTTGGCCTGGTAGTGGCAGGGTGTGGTACTTACACAACATTTACCACCCTGTTGCATTCAAGAGTTTATTAATTTCTTTATTTTCACAAGCATGTGGGTTACTCGTTTGGGAATTTCTACCTGTTGCATCCCCTTGAAAAGGGAAATTCCTCAGTTATTTTCTTTTGTACCTGGTTTTGAAGCCAATGTTTAAAAGTCTTGGGGAGACCTTGGTACTGTGACTTCTGCCTGCAGAGCCCAACTGGTATTGAAATTGTGCAATGATGACGTTTTCAGCTTTGTGCATACAAGGTCTATGTGTGTTGCCTGTTTGTCAGGATAGATTTTGGTAATTGTGTTTAATTCTGCATTCAGTGGAAATGCAGCATATAATAGGTTTCCTCTGTTACTGTGAGAAAAAGTTTGTGCGTTTGGAGCCTGGACCATGTTAGGGATGACACTGGTTACAACACAACTACTAACTTTGTTAGTGTTCCTGGTCTGCCTCCCATTCTCAAAGGCAGCTGCTCCTTCTGATTCCAGACTGATGTCCTTGCCTTATGTCTGCAGCCAGTGGACAGGACCACATATTCACATGGGGCAGATTGGACCAGGGTATTTTCTTGCCTGAGGTCTGAAATCCCTCTCAGAGAGAGAATTTCGGGCAACAATTCTGCATGGCATTTCTTAGAGAATAAGCCAATAAGTTTGTAGATCTCAGGGGAAAATACATCCTTGAAAATACCAGTTTTGGGTATTTCTGTTGCAAACTTCAGTGACGCAGCAGAGATTCCGCTTCTTCCTTGTTTATTGCAGGAGCTTGGAATTGTCCTCAACTGTGCTACTGTTGCTGTCTCTCTGTTTCCTGGTTTATTTTGTGCTGCTCTGTTACCACTGGCACCAAAAAGGGACATTTCTTTTTCTTGACAGAACATTTGCCAGCTTCTTTATAAGTAATCCTGCCTGCTGTCCCTTTGTCTTTTCCTGAACTCCTTCCACTACTTCCTGCCCCTCAGCCCTGCTCCCCCAGGTCTCTATCTGTTCACACCTCCCAGACCCAAATCTTCCTGTAGCTGCTCCTCATGGCTTCATTTTGGATCCTTTACTTTATTCATCTGTTGTCTTCTCTTAGGCTGTACCAGTTCAGGCAGTAAGAGCAAGCCCATAGAATCACAGATTGGTTTGTGTTGGAAGAGACTTTTGAAGATCATCCAGTCCAACCCCCTCCCATGAGCAGGGTGATCTTCAACAAGATCAGGTTGCTCAGTCTTGTCCAGTCTGAGCTTGAATGTTTCCAGGAATGGGGAATCCACCACCTTTCTGGGCAACCTGTTCCAGTGTTTCCCCACCCTCATTGTAAAAAGTTTCTTTCTCATATCTGACCTAAATTAGCCCTCTTTTATTTTAAAACTATAACCCCTTGTCCTGTTGCAGCAGGTCCTGCTAAAAAGTCTGTCCCCATCTTTCTTAGGATCCCCCTTTAAGTACTGAAAGGCCAAAATAAGGTCTCTCTAGAGCCTTCTGTTCTCCAGGTTGAACAACCCCAACTGTCTCAGCCTGTCCTTATAGGAGAGGTGCTCCATGCCTCTGATCATTTTTGTGGCTTTCTTCTGGACCTCCTCCAACAGATCCATGTCTTTCCTGTGCTCATCCAGCTGTTAGTGTTGATGCCCCTTGTTCTGCAATGTGTTAGAGGGGCACCAGAGTTGCTGGGTCTTAAGGTGTTCCTTCTTTGACAGTGCCACTTAACCTCTGAACGTCCTGAGGGCTCTGCAACAAGGCAGGGATGATAGAAGAGTTTAAAATCTGAATTTGACCAGCACAGTCAGCATTTGCATTTATTTCCATTGCTTAGCTGAAGCAACCAGGAGACTGTATCAGCAGTCTAGAACAATTCAGAAGTGCCACAGTTCATCCTGATACAGGATTTGGGCAGGGCATCCACAGTGGGAATTAAAAATAGATATGGGGTAGAGAACTGGGCTGCTACCAGTGACTTCTGCCATAACTCCTCATGGGACTGGGTTGAAGACATGTGGCTCTTGGGACAGGGTGTGCCACTGAGGGCTCCCCCATCACTCCAGACATTTCCAGGTGTATTTGGTTCAGCTGAAATGTGCAGCTCCCTGATGAGTTTGCAGAGCAGGATGGAGCGAGCACAAGGCAGTGTTCCCCAAGGACTGCAGTGGCTGAGTTTGCAAAGCCAGTAACTGCAGTTAGAGAACCCTGACCTTTGCATTAGTCACTATTGAATGTATCCTCAATATTTTTCAGGCTCACTGCACAGAAAATGTCCAGCTTTGTTCAGCAGATCTACAGCCTGCTCAGTTTAGCTGCATTAGCACAGTAGACATAGTCAAGCTCTTTCCCTGCTCTCTAAAAGATTTCTTTTAGAAGTAATTTAATATTACTGTGGAGGTAACATCATGTTCTGTCACTATTTTAGGCTGGATGTGGTCTGAGTTCATTAGCTGAAGTTTCCCAAATGTCATTTTTCTCTTTTGTGATCTTCAATTATAATTACTCTCTTTCTTAAACTTTCTATTTTTGTTGTTTTGGGATTTTTTTAAAGACATAACTGTACAGACTTTTAGAAGAGATTGTTTTGCCTATGGATTTGGGTGTTTTTCTGGAGCAGGGGATTATAAGTAATTCTTTGATTAGGATTCTAAAATAATCTTTCCGTCAAACCCTAAAAAGCCACAAAAAAGCCACAAAAGATTCTTAACAGGACTGAAGCTGTTTGGCCATGGTTTTTCATATCTAATTGTGAAGGATGTTGTGATTTTAGCCCTAAATTCTGGAAAGCAGCAGCAGGACCAAACCTGGATAACTTTGATGAATGCTTTACCATACTGTAGCTCGCTGAAACCCAGACACACGTGAACAGCAAATGCTTCTAGAAGAAGCTTTGAGGACATGAAAAGCTTCCCTTTGCTGAGGAAAACTCACCCTCACCGTGCTTTTCTAACTGTGCCTTTCTCCCTAACTCATGCTTTGGTAAGAGGGGGAAAATGATTAAATACTTGCTGTGCCAGAGAGTGAATCTGTTCTATAGCACCTTCAGTATAAATCAGGTGTTCTTGCCTAGAAACTTCCCTTTAAAAACTCAGCTTGGCTATAGTTATTCTACATTTGAATGATAAAAGCAGGAATCTCCCTTCCTTTCTGACTTCTCCCCAACTCTTCATCAGCTTACTGAGGAACAAAATTGTTGAAAAGAGAGATAGAAGAAGCAAGAGCAGTTGAGAAGCACCCAAAGGAGAGGGAGGAAACCATCCCAGGTGTGGATGTGTGACAAAGCAGGTGCCAGCCCCTGTCAGTGCCTATCTGTTCCAGATTCAGGTACCAGGAGAGCACCTGTACTCACATCTTGAGGAAGGGTGGAATGACCACATGAATGATGTCTGAGTGTCAGTGCTGACACTGCACACTGAGACATGACATTTTATATATCAGAGCGCAAAAAACTGTGCCAATGTGAAATATTTTATTTTTGGCATTATTCCTGCAAATGGGCAATTCTTTTTTCAGTCTGGTTAAATTCCTGGCTTGAGCAATGATCTGTGTTGAGGGGAACCATGGGCTGCTAGTCAGTACACAAGCATTTCCTTTTGTTCATTTTTCTCTTTTATTCAGAACCCTTGTTCTTGAGTTATATGGTGCAGGAGTACTTGTTTTTTCCCTTTGTATTATTCTTTAAACTATGATACTTGTCATGTGCCCTTTTATTCACCTTTGTTCAAAACATTGCTTACCTTTTAAGCATCTTTTCTGGGGACGTGCTTCCATACCACTGATTGTTTCTGTCCTCAGAATGTGAACCTTATCTCATTTTGCAGTGACTATTTCAAAGGCTAGCTCAGCTTCTTTTAACCTAAGCAAAGTATGGCCATTGATTATTATGGTATTAAAAATACTAATTTGTAAAAATAGCAAGTATTCTTTTTCATACCACTGTCCTTGCAGAAGTATTTTAAGCAAAGGTTAAGCTAAAGCAGTGATTGAGCAGTTTGTGTCAGCATCTCTCCATCCTGTGTCATTGGGTTTGGAGCACCTTGAGGCAGGGGAACAGTTCAGATTGTGACCTCCAGTGTGCAGTAGTTTGTGTGGACCAGCATTGAATGTTGTGTGCCATGAGGCTGGTTCACTGCCTTTCAGATTCCTGACTCTCTTTCATATTGGCAGAATGAAATAACTACTCAGGTACTTTCATGTTTTGCTGCTTCACTGCTTGCACTCGTTCCCAGAACTGCTGTGCTGAGCGTGTGTTACGTTATCTTGGAGAATTGAGTGTTGCCACAATGCAAAATGATTATTTGTACCATTTTTTGATTTATGATAGTAACTTGGAGCTGTCTACCCCTTTCTGGGGAGCAGTGGTTTGCATATAAACCTGTGATAATCAGTGATGCCAAGTGTAGTGGGGGGGCAGTTTTGTCCCTCTGCTACTTTACCAACACACCTGCTCTGGTGCTGCTGTGAAAAATGTTGCTGTCCAGCCTTTTCCTCTACCAGGGCCTTTGCTGTGCTCACTCATGACATGAGTTCTTTCCCCTTTAGCCTCATCTTCTCTCATGTTCACCCAGTCCCAGGCTGAGGGAGGGCACAGCTGTGGTCCCCTCTGTTTCCCCTTAATAGGTGTGCCGGGGTGCAGTTACCCAATGTCTCCTCTCTGCCTTCCCAGATAAAGTATTTTGAGGATTCAAGAGGGCAAGGAAGGGAAGAATAGCAGAGTGAGAGGAGCTAACAAGGCAGGATTGCTGCTCGTGGAAGGAAGTGGAGCTTTCTGTTGGCTTTTCCTATTTCCCTGTCCTGTCCTATGAGACTGATACTTGGGGTCGTTAGGGAATTGCTGCCCAAGCACAGCACAGCTGCCTCTGTTGGAGGGAACTGGCCAGCAAAGCAGGCAGCTCTTTAGGAAGGACGTTCTCACAGACAGGAGTGATATTCATGTGAGCCCAGAGGCATTTCTGTGTTATTTGAAGACTGGCTCCAGCCCCAGCCAAGAAATTCGAGTGGGCAGGATGGGTTTCTTTGCAGCTGGTTGTTCCTGTATTTTTAAGCACTCCATCCTTAATTGCCTGAAAAATTAGTAATAATATAGAGAAATCACTACAGAGACCTTGTTTTGAAATAAGCCCAGATGGAATATATATTCTGTCGTTTGATTCAGGTCCAACCTCCCAAAATTCAAGTGTATGCACTACTGCAGAGGAATTTATTTTGCACTCGGGGACACAAGTGCAAATAAGATCTTTGACGTGAGTAACGAGAGCAGGCTGTTCTCTGAGTGCTGCTGAACTGTTTCCATTTGCCCTCTGGTGAGCTGAAGAAAAGGCTCTTCCCCTCTACCTTTTACAACAGTTCTTGGGAGTGACTTGCTTCTTTCTACCACACACCTCAATCCTTGTCCCAGGGAAGGAATGTGTGTGGGAAACAGTATCGTCCAGTCTCTCAGCCTGGGTAAATTACTGGAATATTATTCCATTTTTGTCTGTAAGACTGGCAAATTGACCACTGAAAAATGTCACTTCACTTGCAGCATTCCAGTTGTTACAAGTTTTTAGGTTCTGTGTTAAAAATAATTATAGAGAAACTTTCGCGTGATTAATCCTCCTTGCCTAGACAGTTAACTGTCATGGATTTAAAGACAAACACACAGGCAAATTTTTCTCTCTTTCTTCCAAACTTTTGACAGATAGGGGGAGAAAATTTCCACAAGTCACAGCGCTGGGGTTACTGCAATAATGTTCCCATGCTGTTTGAAGAAAAACCTGGAATAGGAGGTCAACCATTACTTGATCAGAGGCTGAAACCTAAATACACTGAATTTCCTGACGGGATGGGAAGTAATCCTCCAGCTTGGATAGCATTTGACAAGCAGGTATGTAGAAATCCATATCTGTGTTTTTTTTTATGAATAGCTACAATATGACAGAGTATAAAGTGAAATTCAGATATTGCAGAAGATTATTTTGTGTGTGCAAAAAAAGCTCCTAGATACACAATGAGAAGGGTAGCAGGTATTTTTTCATTATATTCACATATTGGACAATTAATGTAAACATATATCCAGCAACATATAAAAATATTTCTCTATTGGGGTGTATCTTATACAGGATGTAACAAAACTAAGGGAGTGGTCATCATATTTCTTTTTAGTGAGAATGGTGACAGTAAAGGAGTTATTTGGCAACCTGGTAAGAGTGAATGTAAGGTAGACTCCAGTCCAGGAGAAGAGGTGCATGGGCACTTGGGAACCCTTAAACTCAGTGAAATGCAATGTGCTCGAGATTCACTTATGCCATTGTATTTGCATGCTCAAAGTCCTGTTAACTTTTGTGTGAGCTGTTCATGTGTAATAGATTATGGCCATTATAGACCCAGCAATTTAAAATGAGTATTTTTGCATTTTATTTTGCAAGAATATAGTGACACCTTTAAAGTTAGAGACTTATCAAATAACTGTAATCTGTGATGACAGGAATTCTGTAGCATACTTGGTACTTTCCGTCTTTAAATTTACATTGAGTTCTACTTAGTGATATTTTATTTCTTAAAGCAAAAAGCCTACTATCAGAGAAGGAAAATGATCCAGAAAAAAGAAATCATTCAGCAGATCACAGAAATGTTGCATTACTAAATGATTACTGCCTTTAAGTTTTGGAAAGAATGGCTAGCCTTGTAATTTTTGCTTTAAAAGAGAAGCCATGCAGGTAATTGCAGTACAATTACACATTAATCTTTGGCAGACCAGAACTACAATAAGAAGGTGTAAGGCCTGAGCAGCTACACATGCCTTTGGTTGGCATTGCCTCTGAAATCCCTGTATTGCTCACAGGGGTTTCAGCAACATGCTCAGGTATGAACTGGTCCAATGTGTTGAGGTGTGAAGGTTTCAGCTATTCCTGCACTTGCCTTAACTTCACCCTTCTTGAAACAAGAAGGAGTGTATTGGGTTCTCAGGGCCATGTGTAAGTTAGCAGGCCTTGGATCCAGGTTTATGGAATAAAAAGGTTAGGTAGGGGGCAGAGGGACCTGCCACTGAGCATCAGGCCCTTGGCCTTGGCTGGTGAGGGGAGCTCGCTGGCCTTTTGACATTCCTTATCCAATCAGTTTGTGCCTCCACAGGGCAGTACAGATCAGGAGTTTGCAAGTTTGGAATTGGCCTCTGGAGGGCTCATGTGTTTGCATTAATTGCAGACCGTTAAAGGGTACTGACTACCCAACTAATTTAGCTGCCCCATTAATGCAGCTCTGTCCTCTGGTGCTGCAGTTCGTAGCTCAGCAGAATGGACTGAGTGAGAAATGGGTTGAGCAGGTGTTTATCTTTCGAAATGTAATCTGTTTTCTTACCATTTTTCTTTGGCTTCTAACTTTCAGCAGTACCAGAGTAACTGGAGGAAGGAGAGACACAAAACTTCATTATTAAGTAGGCTGAGAAATAGTTTTTGCAATTCCACATGCCTAATAGGAAGCAGGTGTAAATTTAATTTCTTCTACAATTAAATACACACACAAGGCCTCCTGGGCTTGAAATGATGTTTGTAATTTGGCTACCACAGTTGCCAGAAAAGCCTTATGCCAACATTACAAAGTGCCACAGAATTTATTCAATATTTGTTACTGTTGATTTTCAAGAGGTAACATTCAGTTTCTTAAAGCATGGGATGGGAACTTTGCACACAACAATGTACTGCAGATGAGACATGAGTTAGGAAGTGTTGCATTTTGAGTATTTTTAACACTAACTTTGCTTCAAAATGAAAAGTAAGTCATCTTCTTTTCTGTTCCTTCCCCTCCCCACCCTCCCTGAATCATCTGCTTTGATCTACAAAATTGCAGTTGGTTGCTGCATATATTTCAGTCATACAGTAGCATGTTGATAAGGGTATGAAGAGAATAAAATTTAAATGCAAACCTGCACAAACTCCTCAGCTGGAATAAACCAGGACATAGATGAATGCTCAGAGAAAGAAATAAATCCAGTGTAGTAAGGGTGTGATTGTGCTTGGAATTCTGTGCAGACAGCCCATTGTGCCTGGCTGGTGTCTCTTGAGACAACCATTCTCAGGAAAGATCACTGACAAAATTAAGAACAGTTAGTAATGAAAGGGGGCTTTTGAACAGTGTGTTTGTTTGAAAGTCTATGTTCTAGTGGGATTGGCAGAACAGGGAGAAGAGGGTACATAATTTTCCATGTTTCCAATGTTTGCATGGCTTAACAGCAGCTGGGTAAGGAATCAAGTTCTGATCCTTGTCAGCTGAACGCCAGGATGGTCAGTACAATTCCACCATAGTACCTCTTAAGTCCCCTGGAGTATTCAAGAGATTTATACAGAGCTCCTAGTCATTCCAGAATAGTACCTGGGGGCCAGGAAGGGTAACTTGGTCACTTAAAATGGCACTCTACACCAATGTTTAGACAAATGGAAGGAAGAGGAGATATTATAGGTTGATAGAGTTTGTGTTGGCTTTGTCGTATGTCAGATGTTTCTGTGTTTGATACATAAAACAGTGAAATCCACAGTTGAAAAATGTGGACAGAATGAATTTTTTATTTATTTTCAACTATTTAGTCTGTAGGTTGTTCAGAAGCTTTCATGTTGTGCTAATTAAACAAGCCACAACTGATGGTGTATAGATTCTTCTGTGCGAAGATATAATGCCATCAGGTTTAACAGATAACAGTTATGTCATTTGATTGTAATTTGAATTTTATTTCTCTAATGGTGGAAGGTCATAGTGCAGGAGAGCTGATGCCAAAAATGTGTCTGTCATACTGTTCGATGAACGATGAAAGTCAGTGGGATCTGAGCCTTTGAAACAATTTTCTAATCTTGCACCTAATCTGCCTAAGAGAAGGGAATGTGGCCTGTTGAGAGTTCTGAGTAGGACACAGGGTGGTGTTCTTGTGCTCCTGGGCAAGCTGCTGGCTCTCTCTCTCTGCAGATGTGGGAAAGGAGGTTGCTTTTGTCTGTTAGGTGTTTTAAAATGTCTGTCACCAGTATTTGTGGAAGTACGTTGAGATTCCCAAAGGTACGTACTAAATGAGTGCAGATTATTAACCAGTGTGTTCTGTCGTGTAGGGAGCTCAACCACCTTACTGGATTTCAGACATTTCAAGTAAAGGTCTGATAGATGTTTGTTGAAACATAGGGAACAGCTAAGTTGTCTTTTTTTCAATGCTTCAGTTTGTCTGATAAATCAAGAGTAAAGGTAATTGAATTTATTAAATATAACCAGTATGAAAAATGAGGTATAAATTAGCACTGATTTGACCCAAATGTGTTGGAGGGGGCAGGATGGAAACCTGTTTTAAGGAATGCCTTTCTGCACATACTTAGCACAGCAAGCATCCTGGTAGATAATGCACTACCCAGTAGATGTGTCTTGCATGTTCCCTCAGAATTGGTCTTGTTGATTAAAGACCATAAATGATACCAAGAAATGCAAAAGTTGTGTCATGGTTTGCCAAGTTTGAGCCGAGACTTTCAGACAATAAAGGCCACTGTATAAACCACTGAGCACCTCCCCTGTGAAGGTGGGATTTTTGGCATTATTGCTATTGCAAGAGTCCATGAAGAGCAGTTGCTGTGCTCTCTGAGATTTCCCCACTCACTGAATTGCAGAACCAGGTAAGTTTTGAAATGTCAATATTGCACAGCTGTAAATAGCTCCTGAAAAATGTCATTTCTCTCTGATCATCTTCAATGCCATTCATTTGAAAGCTTTCAGGATCTGCTTAAAAAGAACTCTTTCCACTTACCTCAATGGTAAAGCCATTGCTGTCATGATGCACTTTATTTTTCAGTAATTCATACAATAGCAGTCTCAAAATTTGCTTCAGTACTTGGGTAGCTCATTGTGTTATCAAAAATGCTTTGTTGGAGAGATTTTTTCCAAGCAGCCTGCTGCTAGTTTTATATTTGATTTATTTCTTTACTTTAGAGTTCCATCTCTGCTTAGATGTTGTGATAATAAAAATGCCAAGCAAAGAATTTTAAATTTATGTGATTTAATGTGGATTTCTGTTCTTACATTTCAGAGAAATAAATCTACCTTCTGAAATGTAAACATTTTAGTTGCTTATAATCTATACAAGTTTACTTGATGTATTTTGCAAAAGTGTTGGAGATTTTGCTGCTTTATATTTATTTTTTTTAATAGGTGTTGTGTTTTCATGCCTATTTTGAAGAAGAAGTGCCTGACAAAAATCAAGAGCTTTACAGAATCAGACACTGTAAAATATACTTCTACCCTGAAGATGATACGATTCAAGTGACTGAACCCCATGTGCTAAATAGTGGCATAGATCAAGGTATCTATTTTTAATAGCAGTTTTTTTTTTTCCTTTATATTTTTCTTCAGTACAGTCTTGGGCCATTCCAAAGGATACATAATGTGAGTTCTCATAGCTGAAATGGGATGTAAGTGCACAGCTATAATTGTCTTTTCTTGTTACAGATCATGATGTGAGGATTTTATTGTCTTAGTTTCTCATCAGGCAGGCTTTGTAAGGCTGAATCCCCTCCCATACTCAAACATACAATTTTTTCTCTAATACAGTTGTTTGAAATCATAGGATGGTAGGTCTTTGTCAGTGTTGTGTCACTTCTGCGGAAGCAATTTGTGTTCTAGGTCTCCATTCCCGAGCCTGGCTCCTCCCATCTTGGCACTGACAGTGAGTTCTGTAGCAGCAGCTCTGTAATTGTTCATTAGCTACAACAGTGTCTCTGCCATTGTTGAAGAAGAGCATCTTTTGTGCCTCTGACTCTCAGTTCTTTTGTGATTAAAGTGTCCTTGGCACAGTAATTTTTCCTGGATGCCTCTAAGCTAAGAAGCTGCCTTGCCTCAGTGTGTCACATCACTGCACTTGGACCAGCCTGAGGGCTTTTGGAGGAGGGTTTTTCCTGAGCTGATTTACTGGGTTATTAATGGACTTGGTTTGCGTAAAAAAAATGTGACCTAGCGGTCAACATCCTGTTGCAGAAGGGGAACACAGCTGCTGCTTCTTGGTGTTTATGGGTCACTGCCAAAATGAAAAGTTTTCAAGGGATATTATCCAAAGAAGCAGGATGTCTTGGGATGACTGCGCCTCCCAGTCCCCAAAGATATTTTGTACGTTCTGGTGGATCTTAGCACAGCAATTTTCAAAAATAAGTTAACCATTTCACTACCCCATTCTTTTCCCAGATCAGCAGATGCTACCAATTTATCTATCTGCAGAGCAAGATCAGTCTCGTCACCAGTGACAGGACCCGAGAGAATGGCCTGAAGCTGAGTCAGGGGAGGTTTAGGTTGGATATCAGGAAAAGGTTCTTCACTCAGAGGGTAGTTGAGCACTGGAACAGGCTCCCCAGGGAAGTGGTCACAGCACCAAACCTGACAGAGTTCAAGAAGCTTTTGGACAACACTCTGAGGCACATGGTGTGATTCTTGGGGTGTGCTGTGCAGGGCCAGGAGTTGGACTCGATGATCCTGATGGGTCCCCTCCAACTCAGCATATTCTGTGATTCTGTGATATTTAAAGGTGTTACATGCATCATCACTGTTAGACCTGGGATAAAATTGCCTGTGAATCTCTTCTTAAGCCAATGCTTCAGGTCCTGCTTTCCCTGTGTTGAGTAGTTCTTACCAGAATTCTTGTAGGCTTGTCAACAGGGACTGATTTTGAATTGAGAGGAACCTTGTCTTACTCCTTCCTGGGCAAGTACTTTTCCAAGACGTGAGGAAAAGCATGTTGGAGCTCTTTCCTTGGGAAGTTACAGTTACTTATCCCTTCCCTGCACCTGAATGCATGAGGTGGGAGACATCACTGGATTTGGGTTTTCCTTGACTTGTGCGTCACAGGAGTGGGAGCGGCTGTTTCTGGATTTTGTGGTTTGGAATGAATGTCCGTTGACAAAGGAAGCAGAGTTAACTTGAGAGGCAGAGGTGACACCTTTGAAAGGGAAGGTGGAAGCCAGATTCATTAGAGCAGGATAAAGCAAATCCAAAGGTGATTCCTTTGAATGAGTAAATTTTCATTGTCTTTGTGGTGTGGGTTGTGCAGGCTGCCTCTTCAGCCCTGATGTTCCTGGAAGTCTAGTCCTGTTCCTGTGGTGACAGGGAGGCTACAATTTCCCCCTCTTCCCTTGGTTGTATCTTGTGTTAGTTGTTGTTGGAGTCACCTTTGGTACTGGATCTAAAATTAACTGAATGGTATTAGAGAGGAACAAGAATTCTCTCAGTCTTCCATGCAAGGATGTTTTGAAGGCCTCTACGACTTTGTCAGAGTACTTTATGTGGGATGAATATACATACACAACATATTTAACTGATGGATTAAAAAGAAATGCTTCAGGATCTCCAAAGTACACTTAATTTATTTATTGCTGGTGCCTGAGCTGGTAAGGAAGCTCTGTGTATTGACTGTGTTTAGAAAGGAAAAGATACTGTAGATTGAAAGGCCCAAAGACTGTTTGGGGTGTGTTTAGGATTCACAGGTGATTAATAGATCTGGGGCCTATACTTTATCATAATCATCTACATAAATATTCTTATTAATCTAAAGATTAATATGATGTAGAGTGAAAAAGGTGATGGTGATGCTTATCAGAGAATTCTCCACTCACATGCACTAGGGCATTGACTTCATGCTCCATAACTGAAGACTAATGACAAAGTTGTTATATTAAAGGCAATAAATATTTGTTGTTGAATATATGCAAAAGCAGTGTTTCTTTAAAAAAAATTCCCAAATCACTAACTGTTAATCTTATTGCATTTTTGATCAAAAATTGTCCTATTTCCTCTTTTATTATAATTATCTATGTCTCTATTTCTCTATTTCTCTCTCTCTCTCTCTCTCTTATATTATTCAAATTTCTTATCCTGACTGGGACTCTGTAAGCCCAAGAACAAGAGATGTAACTGCCTGCATTGTGAAGCTGGTAAACTGAAGCACAAAGGAATGAAAATCTTACCCATGATCATACAGAAAAGGTTGTAACAGGATGAGGAACTGAACTGAGCTGAAGTTCAGGATCTTAACCATAATGCACATCTGCTGAAATACAACTTTGGAGTTAATTAAAATTCCAGGGATTTGTAGAGAGTTCATCTGTAGGAGAACTTGGGTTATTGAAAGGCAAACAGCACTGAACAAAAGAGCACAGGTGTGGGGATGTAGGTGAAAAAAGAAGTGTGGGGACATCAGGAGCAGGATAGGCTCAGTCTACATGAACAGTTGGAGAGTTGCTGTGGAAGGAAAGAGGTTGTGTAAAGGAGGAACAGCAAAAAACAGTGATGGATAAAGTGCCATTGAACTGTTGAAGGCAGAAGGTGGTGGTGACCTTAACTTGGATGTTTGCCCTGGCAGAAAAGATGTTAAAGACAGCTGAAATGGCTGTTCTCAGGAGCCTTTTTGGAGAGCAGATAGGGAGGGCTGGGGTAGATCAAAGGTAGATCTTAGCTGGCTGGTTAATGCCTTGAGGCCAGGGGATTACCTGTGCTTGTAACCACACAAATGAGAGTTTGATGGTCTGAGTGGGTGTCCCTGGGCATGGTGGAGGTGGAGAAATGCAGTAATTTCCCACTGTACTCTTGTTCTGGTTGTGGCTGTGCAGAAAGAAACTTGGAGAGGCTTACACACTGCAGGAAGATCTGGTGAAGGAATAGCTGTCAAAAAAAGTTAGAAGAATTTCTAAATTCAATTATGAATTCACAAAACTAAAACAAATTTGCTTCAGAGAAAGAAAGTGCCCAAAGACGTGCTTTTACCATTGATCAAAATCTCAGTGTGACAAAATAAATGATCTGTGAGAATTGTGTTTCAGTGTCTTTAAAAACTGCTTTGTGAAATTGGCTGCTGTACTTGGACATGAATTTGGACATATAAGGTTGCTACTAAATAACTGAAATTTAAACTTAGTTTAATTTTGGAAACTGGAAAATTTTAGAAACATTAGGAGAAATCTATACAAACAGAGGAAGGAATGCAGAGGCTGACTTGAACTTGAGAAACCAGAATCAAAGGAAAAAACCACCAGGGCAAACACAGTGCACAAAACCCAAGTAAAGATAAGGGAGTACAGAGTGAAGAGAAGGACAGTAAACTCAACCATATAACAAACTCCAAATGCTTCTTCCACAGCCAGAATGATAATTATTCTTTCAATATAAAGAGAAATTCTCCCATAGAGAGCCAGGCTGGATATGGCAGTGCAAGTGTTTTGTACATCTCATTCCCGGTTAACGGGACTGTGGCTGGCTGATACTGTCTTATCAAAAGGTCATTTATGCTCCCATGGGGTTGACTGTAGCTTCCAGTGCACTCCAGACCCTGCAAGCCAGAGCAGAGAGGAGCAGCTGGCTGGTTTCCCCAAGGTCAGCCAGCTGAGGAGGAGAGTGGAGCTGCCTGCTGGCCGGGTTCCCAAGGCCGGCTGGATGGAGAGGAAAAGTGCAAGCAGGAAAACAAAGTTACAGTCAGCTCCTCCAATATAACCAATTATCTTAGAGTTTAAGCCTCCCCCCAGGCCTTGAAATAATTGTGATTTTGCCATACTTGATGGTGGCCAAATCAGGACCTTGCTGTGTTCTGAGACAGATGAATAAGGGAATGTAAGAAGTCTCCTTGTTTATTGGGGTGAACTCTTTGTGTTGCAGGGATAGTAGTGGTGGCTTTTCCTCCTTTCTGTACAAACTCCAGATGTTAGTCATTCTACTCCTCCCTCTAATGCACTCTTGAGTTGTGCAGAGAGAGAGAGGAAGCTCTGGATACCACTTAATTTCTTCTGCAGGGCAGGGGAACAGCAGAGACCAAATAATTTGCTGCCCAGCTTCGTTGTCAGAAGGCCTTCACTACTAGGGAGGTCTCCTTAAGCAGCTGCTGTGGTTGCCAAATAATCAGAAGCCCCAAGAGACAAGAAGATATGCTACAAATTATGGTGTGGGAGCTCAATGCCATCAGCAGCTCCCTTTCCAAGAGCACAGTAAAGGAAAACATTATTAAATTTCAAATTCAACAATATAAAATGTATCCTGTACGTGTGTGTGTCAGGCACAGTGATACCTAATGAAAGCAAAGGATTGCTACAGATATTATCTTTGCAAGACATTTTCCATTTGGAAAGAAATTCTTATCCCTCAGAATAAAATGGGCTTGTGTATTTTACCCTGAAAAGTGATATGAAAAACTAGCTGAAGGCTTATTCACCAAATCTGAGGTGAGTAAACCCTCAGAAAACCCCTCATATTAGAAAATTGTCAACTGTTACATTTTCACTAAAGTTATCATTCAAAAGGATTTGCATGTTCTGACTTAGCACATTATCTGTTGATTTTTGTAGGAGTGAGGCAAGGATTGGCCAAAATTAGGTAAAATATTCTAAAGTTTGTAGTTTTGTTAATGCTAATGCAATGCACTTTTGCATCATGTCAAAATGTGCTAATGACCACCTTTTCTAACATATTTTAGTGAGGGTGCATCTTAAATAGGTGTATAGTATGTTCAAGCAGATAGAGGACAAAATAGTTCTACAGTCAAAGGTCAGTAACCAGGATGTTGGATTTGGTACATGTGAAACATCAGGATGCTGAGTGGGTCCTAAATAATTATTTTAATGGGAACAAAAACGAAATCTGCTTTGTTGCTTTATTCCCCTGAAAAATTAAGGACTTGTTTTCATTGTAGGAATTAAAATTTAGCAAACAACTCTGATAATGGTAGTAGTGAAAGGTATTTCATAGAAATTAGTCTACAGGGAAATAAAGTGAACAATAAAAAATTTCCGTGGACTAACTTAAGAATAATGCCCTTCAAACACCAAACAAGGCACACAGTGATACCTTTCTCCCTCCTGCTCTGCCTTTATCCCTTCTCTCCCCAAGCCCCCCTTCACTCTCATCTACCTCCAAAACAAAACAACAGTGCTGGAAAAGCATTAAACAGGACTCAGTGGGAAACCATACCAGATACACGTCTAAAGGGCACTGGAAAGAGATCCAGCTCTGTAGTGAGTGATAATGAGATGGACCTTTCAGCTAATTGTGTCTAATAATCTATTATTGTAGTAGCAGGTTGGTATTGGAACTATTTTTAGCTTTGTAATTTTTCACGTTTACTGTATTTAAATCACAGCACCTTTTAGAATTCTTGTAATTTCAAAGTTGTTGGGAATCTATGTGGCAAGTAATTATTTTAATATTATAGGTTGGTGGTTCCTGTCTGGTCTTAGCCAGTGGGTGGACACATTGTAAAGGTGGTGTTAAGAGAGGTGTCTGGGTTGAGAAGCACAACAAAGAGCCTGAGGTTGAACACTGGACCATCTTTTTATTCTCTGTAGGGTATTTTCACGGAAGTGTGTTGAGGTATTGATATGGTAAAACTTCGACTGTTGTCCTCTTTGTTCTGTTGTAGTGTTAAAAATAAGAATTTAGTCCCAGCTGTGCCAAGCTGCTGTTCTTTGTGAACATGGAATAAATCATAGCTGGTCATGCTAAATCCTGCAGCTGCACACCTGTCTTTAATGTATGTCTTACAAATTAGTTTAACCTACTAAGGCTGGAGCTTCTAAGTTGATTCTAAAGTACTCGTAAGTTATTTGTAAAATACTTGTACTATCACAAAATTCTCGAAGTTGAAAGGGATATCTTAAGATTGTTTAGTCCACCCCCCTGCTCCAAGCAGAATCAGCTAGAGCCAGGTGCCCAGGGCCATGTCCTGTTGGGTTTCAAGAATGGAGACTTTGCAACCTTTTTTGGCAGCCTGTTCTGGTATTTGATCATCCTCACTGTAAAAAGGTGGGTTTGTGGGTTCAGATGGAATTCTGTGTCTTTTAATTGGCTCTCATCCTGTCAATGGGCACCATGGAGAAGAACCTGGCTCCATCTTCTGCCTTCCCTCCCACCAGGTATTTAAAAATATTGATAAGTGTTCCCCCCCTTGAGTCATCTCTGTTCCACACTGAACAGACCCAGTTCTCTCAACCTTTGCTCACATGAGAGATGTTCCAGTCTCTTACTCATCAACAGTGAATACTTTTGAAGCATCACCCAATTCCTCAATGTATTTGAGAGTTTTCAGCTGATAAATAGCCAGTAGCAGTTTCCTTCTCTTTTAATGTGTTAAATATAACAAAATTCAATGCTCTCAGAATAACAGTTCTTTCATTTACAGACTATGAACAAGAAAATTCAAGTGTGTACTTTAAGCGAAATTATAATATCCTTCTTTTCTCTCCTCTCCCCTTCCCCGCCTTTCCTTTTCTGTTGCGTCGTGTTCCTGGTAGACTGTGGGTTGTGAGTTCCTGGCTTTGTATTTTTGAGATGGATTCTTTGCTGCAGACCAATAATCAGCCCAACTTAGCCCTGTTGTCTCCACTTCCCATGTGCTCCTTGGGGAAGCTCAGTTGAATGTTCTCCATGCTTGATAGGTCACACTTTTTCCTTGCTAGGGCAGTTTTTCCTCTAACCTTAGCTCTGTGTGGCTCTCCTCATCCTGCAGAGTGTACAGACAAATCTTGTCCCTCCCAGACACCCTCACCACATTTTATGCACAATTTTTTATGTGTTCTTTTTTTAAAGAAAAATTAACGAGACTAACAAGTACTGGAGACTGCTCTTGCTTTTCTGAAAACATGAAGAAGACATTTCTTTTCATAATGAAGAAAAATACTTTTAAAATTACAAACCTGTTAACTTTGCATCAACAAATGGAAATTTACTTCAGTGGTTTCCTGCTTGTCTCAGAAGGTGGCAATTTTCTGTATTACCTTCAGTCAAATACTGGAACTTGAGGTTCCAGAAGACAATCAGTGTATCGTTGTTAATAAAAGGATCCTCTTACCTAATAATTCTTTTGCTAAATGAAGGACAATTTTGTTTGTCCCTCATGGCTTTATCTGTTTAGGCCCTATCAGCATAGAAAATTAACAAGTGTGGGGAGGGATCCTTAGAGCAAATAATATTTACTGTATGAATTTATCCTAATTGTTTCACAGGAACTATTCTTCGACGGCATCGAATTCCACTTCCACCTCCTCATGAAGATCAGTTCTATACTATACTTCATTTCAATATCAACATAGAAGTAAACTTTTATTCCAGAATATTTAAGATTGTAGATTGTGACCTGTATACCAAAAATTTCCTGAAGAAGATGGGAGTGAGAGTAAATCCTCCTGGAACTCGACCACATGATCCATACATCACACAGCGACAACAGGTCAGATGAGGCAGTAGCAGTGAAAACTTGATATTATTAATATGCATTATATAAATTCTTTCTTTAAAAACATATAGGAAGTAGTTATTTCAAAATAATAAATCCCAAGACAAAACTTGCTTTTAAAAATTCTGGTATATGGCTCATTGTACTGTATAATTAAATATAACCAGTTTTCTCCTGATGTGTTCACACACCTTTTAAAACAGAACAAAATTAATAGGGAAAAATAAAATAAACCTTTCAGTATTGGAAGGAAAAGAAGAAAAAAAGTGTATCTATTCCATGTTCTACTTACGGATTTGCTTGAGTTAATTTAATGATAATAAACACTTTTAAAGTGTTTAAAGGAAGACATAATTGGAATTGTGGTTCAAGCACCCCCATGGCTTCCTGCAGACTCCTTTGTTCTATTCATATGTCACCTTTCATCTCTACCCCACACGTTTTTAACAGCTCTTTGCATGTTTAGGGCAAATTTTTCTGCCATACAGAACCCAGAGCCCTGCAGTTTTAAGACTTGTGAGGTTTTACTTGAAGGTAGTTCCCTCTTTTATAAGTATATGGGAACACATACACACACATACACACCTGCTCCAAAAATCGCACTCACAGCTCCTACATGCTTTGTGGATTCTCCTTTGCAGGATTTGGGGTCCCTTTTTTTCCCTGTGAATAGTAGTGGGAGTGTTGTTTTCTGCAGGTAATAGTGACAGTTTCTTTCAGTTCTGTTTTTGTTGATTAATATGAGTGCAGATGGCACTTGACCCGACTCTGTTAGGACAGTTGGCCCATGATATACAGCCTGTTGTGACAGATCCAGCCTGGCCCTCTGAAAACAGCAAATACTCCTGTGTCTGTTGCATTCAACTTAATGCTCATATTGAGGAAACTGCTGCAGGTCTCAGCAGCAAAAATATAAGGTAACTATGGCTGAGATGTGTAGGACAATTTCCATGTCTCTGAGGCTTTTCAGGCCAACACATTGGTTTATCTTTATTCATGCTGCCAGCCTTTTTGCAGCATTTGTAATACATCTCCTGGTTGTGGTGACTCAAACTGGCCATGGGTTACTTTTCTCTTGCTCAGGCATTGTAGGTAACAGCTGTGAATATTGACATGTGCTGAGTTGTCTTGGTATTGTCAGACTGTGTCAACATTATATATGATACTGCATAACTTGCTTAGATTTAATTTTTTTTAAGCAACAAGCAAACCAGTCAAGTATTGTGGATATTTGTGCCTAAAAAGAATGGAGAGGGGAATAAGATTTGAGAAATAAGAGCATCAGAAGACAAAAAGTTACTAAAATCTATGTCTTCATGTTCTCAGTTGTTGAGGAATTACAGAAAAGTTATCTAGCGAATTCTGGCTGCCTTATGCTCTCACTTTCCTGTGCCTAATCTGTGGAAGGCAAATTTTTTTTGATTGCCCTGGACTGCTTTGAGTAAAATTAAATTGGTTTGCACCAAACTCCTGATAGGTGGCCAGAAAACAAATGTACGAAGGAAAGTAAGGAACGCGATGGGGTAGAAAATGACACCAATGAAAAGAGTAGCAAAGTACTTAGATTCATATTGCACAGAATCACAGAATCATTTAGGTTGGAAAAGACCTCTAAGATCAGCTAGTCCAACCTTTGAACAATCACCACCTTGTCAACTAGGCCAGAGCACTAAGTACCACCTCCAGTAGTTTCTTGAACATCTCCAGGGATGGCGACTCCACCGCCTCCCTGGGCAGCCCCTTCCAATGCCTGACAACCCTTTCTGTGAAGAAATTCCTTCCATATTTTTGGAGATGGTATCCCATAGATGATGATGTTATCTGTCTCTGTGGCCGTGTTTGGTTGCTCATTGCATCTTCAAGGTTCAAAAAAGAACAATAAAAAGGTAATAACTGAGCTGTAGCATATATGGCTGAAATGGAGAGTGCTGCAGATCACCAGGGATATTGGGAGGCAAAACTTGGTTCTGCTCTCCTTATTTTAAGATTTGATGCTCTGAAAGAATGGACTTTCTCCCTCTCAGATTTTTAAGGCCAGAAGATGTATTAGTGGATAAACAGAAATTTAGACAATGACATAAATTGCCAAGTCAACAGTTCTTTCTGTGATTCTATGATTCAATGGTTCAAACAGTTCAGCTTACAGTGTCCCATCAGTGTCTGTCACTATTCTTCTTTGGAAGCAATTTTGTAGATTTTTTTTTAGATTAGAAGGGTTGTATTGCCCCTTTTAATGCCTTTTGGACAGGATGGATTTTGACTTAGGAAAAACACCATGTTCAGGTCATCATTTATATGTGTGAACCAACAGTATATAAATGCAGTCCTTGGATTGGTTCATCATCCTGGGATCCAGTTTAATGCAGTGATGCTGGTTTTGCAGCAACCATGACTGTAGGTAGCACCTTGTCATAGGTCACATCAGCTGGAATGTTACTTTTTTGGGGGACTTGCTGTTCCCTTTCAGACCAATGGATGTGTATTGAGAGGAGAACATACACACCCAGTACCTACCAGCTATAGAACAGGAATCAAAAGTTAATAAGCCATGTTTTGAAGTTGAAAGACAAAAAAATACCAAAGGGAAAAGAAAGAATCAATTCTTTATGCCACATTATCTGTGAGAAATAATTTTTAAGGAAGTAAATCAGGAAGGGTGATGCTATTTGGAGTTGTAGTCATCTGATTACCATGGGCAATTTGCTGAAAATCTGAAATGTACTATAAATAATTTGACAGTTCTCTGATCTGAAGGACCTTATTGCAAGAAAAACAAGGATTAAAACCAATCTAGAATTGTTTTCATATATTTTCAGAGGGCACAGTGACCCTGAAAATACTTCTTTGGTAATGGCATAAACAGTGTTTCATGTACTGTAATTGTGTGGTGTCATTTGAAAACCCTAAACCCCTGTTTTAAGGTTGGGCAGTACCATGCAGTTGTGATCCTGTTTTTAAGAGCAAATAATTAAAAATATGTTTCTCTTAATTTCTCCTTTCTCAGAGGATTCTGGAGAGTACAAATCCAGTGCGCCCTTACGAGCGCTTTGACACTTTGAAACAATTTCTGGAGTATGATGGAAAAGTTTTAGGTTTTACCTGTGCCTGGAATGACCCAGAATGTCTGAATTATGGCCCACGAGAACTTGTTCTTCGTTATTATTTGGCTGATGATACAATTGATATAAGAGAAGTTTTACCAGTAAACTCAGGCCGGGATGTAGTTCCATATTTCCTCAAAAGAGATAAGCTTCCAAAGGTGAGGAATGAAAATTTCAGCGTCATTCAAGTTCTTCCACTAGTTAAGAAATATTGAATGCCTTGTTTTGAAAATCCTGTACTAGAATTGCAATGATATATAGAAAGTGTTTGCAGAGTATTAATCTTAATTGCATGATTTAGGTTTTGCACATGTATTCATGTAGTAACTTTGTAAGTGATGGAAAAATGGCTCAAGGCTTGTCATGTTTAAACTAAGACAGAGATGACCTATGATTTTCTTTCTCCTATATTAGTGTATTGAGGTAAATCTATTAATAAAGCTCTGCAGTAATGGAAGTCCAGAAAAATAATTAATATTGATAAGCTCGTGTGAAACTAAGGGGAATTCAAATTTGATCCATGACTTATATTTGCAACCTTTGGAAAAGTCAGTTTTAGTATTCCATAGGAATACTACTTTGTAGGAAATGTAATGCAATTTCTTAAAATTGAATTTCTAGATTTGGGACCTTAAGCAAAGCTAGTTAAAATCAATAGGAATCCATCAATAAGCTTTGTCGGGCATTAAGCAGGTGCTTATATGAGAAATCTTCAAAGGGTTTGAGTCTTCTCTAACCTGTTATGATTATAAAATTAATGAGCTGGATACGGTTCTGTGTCACTTCAGACAGACCCTGATGACAGAATAACATCAGCCAACTGATGGAGTAAAATACTGGGAATCTTTTCCTCCTTTCCTTCTAGCACTGATAATCTAGTTGTGATGCCAGAGATGTACATGAGATTTTACAGTAAAAACCTAAAAGCAAAATATTACACTTTTCTCACCCTTGTGCATCCTGTATTCTGATAAGCTGATTTATCAGTGGCTCTATGTTATCAGACCCCTTCTACCATTGAAGTGCATGTTGCAATTTTAAAGGCTGACTTCTTCCTCTGGAAACTTTGAGAAAGGCAGCAGAGGACATCAGTCAAAAGTTGGGGTGTCAGGGAAGGTGGTAAGACAAAATAACTCATTTTGATTCCCCTGAACCAGCAGTTAATTCATAATTAAAAAATTGTAACATATTAAGTTTGATATTACTGGGATAAATTACTATTGTAATTTTGAAACTCACAACAGAAACAAATATACTAACAATTTTGCCAGCAGAATCAAGCTGACTTGAAGATCCTATGTGTGTGCAGTGGTTCAGACCAACCCTGAATGGTTCTTTGCATGTTTTTGTAATTATTACCAATCAAAAAAATAGCCTTTAGACCAGATGTTGACAATGATGTGGTGCTTCAGGTGTGTTGACCTTTGCTTTCTGTTTGCTTTCAAGAAAAAATAAGGAGACTTTACCCTTTGATGCACAGTAAGATTCTGGATGCTGCTTCTGAAATATGTACTGGCTTTTGACATACACACTGGCTTTTAGGTTTGGTGGTGTAATCTTACCTTAGAATTTACTAAAAATTCTCCCAGGAAAATACTACAATAACAGCCAGTCTGTAACAAACTTGCTAATTCTAAGGTACCAGAATTCTCTTTCTTCACTCTTAACTGAATTTCTGAAGAGTTGGTCCCTTCTCTTGCAGGATGCTCCCACTGAGATGTTACAGCCGGGCACAATCACCAATTACACTCTTCTCAATGTGTTGGGAAAGTCAGAAAGAAACAAAGGCTACTACATTCGGGACACTCTGCAGGTCAGATATCATTGAATGCCTCCAGCTGTTGAATATCTTCATAGTAGTTTTTGTAATTTCTGTGATTGTTATCCTCTGCAACAGAGGGTTATTTATAGAATTGTGCTGCCACTGGAGAATAGCTGAAACGAGACCTACTCAGGTTTACTGTGTGTAAATCACCCGTTTGTAAAAATGAAGTAGCTTAACATGGGGTGAAATATACTTGCAAATGGACTTTGCAGGTTATGTGTTAAATCACACTCACTAAATGACCTGGGTTTTAAGGAAGGTTATGGGATTCTGGGATTTATGGAGCTGCTGTATGAACGTTCCCTCTTTTATTAGACAGGAGCGGTGCGTCAGGAATTTTACAAAGACTGCGACTTGAAAATAGGGGCAGTAATTAATGTTTGGGGAAGGAAGATGGTAATCTGTGATTGTGATGAGTTCACTAAAGAATATTACAGGAAAAAGTACGGAACTGGTAAGCAGTGATAATTATCCTTTCCTTATGAGCATTTTTATACTCCTGAGTTTGACAGAGCTGTCTTCAAATTTTATTACTGACAAAACATGCTCATTAAAACCTTTTGCAATAACAATCTGTTGTAGGCCATTTGCAGCAAAGCAGTAATTTTGCAGGTGATCCAGAAGAGCTTTCTTATATGTTACTCCATTGAAAACTAACACATAGTGCACATGTTCTTTTCCTAACTGCCTCTGTCTTAAAAGGACAACGACAAAATAGTCATATGGATAGACTGCCATTTCTTCTTCTCTCCTTCCCCCTCCCATTCCCATAGCTGTATTTGCAGTCAGAAAATAATAAAGAGCATGTAGTGAGGGGGTAAGTAGAATGAGCTCAATTATTACCCATCTTACTATGTTTCATTTTATATGGATGTCAGAATCCTCACATAATAAGATTTTCTGACATGACAGTACTAGTCTATCACATTATTGGTTTTTTTTACAATGCAGTTTTGTGTATTCTGGACCATTAGGGTATGTATCCTGTGAAGTTTCAGCACTAAATTCTGGAAACATTTAGCAACTATGTCCATAATGGAAAAGCATTTTGGAAATGAATAGTGGTTTTCATTTATCTGTTTTTGAATGTCCTCAGTCAGACTTGCTAATGGTTCCATCATGGACATCTTCCTGCAAAAATGACTTCATTATTTTCTGGCAGTTTATTCATTCAATAAATGTAACTAAGCATCTAACTGTTCAGAGATGATTGGAAGAATTCTATGGCCTTTCTCTGATATTGTGAAACAAAATATCTGAGCAGGCTATTTCTTTTACCTTAACTTGTGATTGGAGAGAGTGTGTGGATCAGAGCCTGTCTGCTGTACTGGGAGAATTAAATGATATAGCACTGCCATTCAAATACTAAATTTTTTATTTGGGAAAACATCTCATTAGGATTTTTTAATAATACCTTTGCGTGTTTGTACCAAAATAAACCTGTTCTTGCACTAGCCAGTGTGTGAGGAAGCCGTGTTCAATAACCACAGTATTATCTATAAGAATCTGTAATAATAGGAGTCTTAACTCCAGAGATGCAAAATAGGGGCTTCTTCCCTGAGAAGCAATATCCTCTATCTTAGCAAAATATCCTGGAACAGTGAATGGGGATTTATTTCTCAGGGCAGGCAATAACTGAAATGCAGCTGACCATCCTGCACCAAATATGCAGTGCAACCAAGTGTTAAACAAATGCAAAGTCCCTTCCCCTCATCTAATGCTGGCTCAGTAATTACTGGTGATGTCTCTGGATGTTAAAATGGACCAAAAGTAGAATCAGGGAAGGTTTTAGCTTAGAAGAAGGTTTTGAGAGAGAATGAGTGAGTGTTCACCTTTTACTCTTGGTGAGCAACTCATTTTGTTTGTGTCTGGTGGACATGCAAGGTACTCTCAGTGGGCTCAGTCCCACAAAGTGCTCGACATTCCGCCCCGATCCAATTAAACCCTGAAACGTACTTAATTGCAGTTCAAGTCCAGGGAGACCATTTACTTGAGTAAGCAAGCGGATAAATTAGTTCTTACATCAAGGCACAGTACTCAGCACCTCATGGCATCAATCCAGATGTTTTGTTATTGTGTTTTCACTCCCCTTCAATTCACACTCTTCTGCCAAAGCCATTAAAGAGGCCGACGTTTATTTTTGAGTCTGCAGTTTCAGCGTAAGTTGCTTGCCCATGGAATTTGCCCTTTAGGAGAATTAAGAGTAGTTTAGATTTTCTCTTAAAGATCATGATTATGATATCCTATAATATCTCCAGTGTGAACTTCTTACCTCAGTTGTGAAACAGACTTTCAATAAAAACAGGTTTCAACTGTTTGCTATACATGTCCTCTTATGTATGGAGCCCATCATGGTAACAATGCCATCCCTCCATGTTTCTGCCACCTCTTATATTGTTCAAGTCTGGTGGCGTTTCTCTCATCTGTTCTTGGCTGTAATGCTCAGAGGTGTCTCTCCTCTTCCTCTGAAAGTAGAATTTCTTGTCTGTTTTAATATACTTGTGAAAAGCAGAGTTTTTCCATGGATAAACATAGCTAATGCCCTTCAATAGCAAGCTAATGACATCACTGTAACTTAGAAGTGCTATGAATGCAAGAGAAATGCATTAATGAGCAATATTACCTGTCCAGACTTGCTAGTGCAGCCTCAGAGGAGGAGAAAAATATTCTATAGCCATGTAGGTGTTGTGGTCACCCTGCTGAAATGGGAAAGAGACTGATGTGCAGTGGGAGGAAGTTGATACTTGTCCTTCTCACTTAATACAGTATCTTAGCACAGAGTTGAGTATAAAGTGTTCTTTCTTAAATAACAGATTACTCCTGAAGGAACAAAACCAGTAAAATCTGGTTTCCTACTGATTTTTCTTTGCTGTGCTGGCACCTCCCAAGCCTTTGTGTTCTGCCTTTCCACGGCACCCTTGCAATCCCTCTCCTGTCCCAGCTCTCCTCGCCCTCCCACCCCCTCATTTCTCAGGCTCCTCTCTGACCCGCTGCCTGGGCAGAGCAGTGTGTGGGGTGATGGGCTGGACAGTCCATGTGTGCTGTTGGCCCGGCAGCTGCTGCTGGATAACAGCTGACTCCTTCTTTCCCCTCAGCGGGGGCATTAAAGCCTGCTGCCAGTTTTCACTAGACTCGTCAGAGGTCAGTGTCTCTGCTGTCCAACCCCTCCACTACATGTGGTGGAGACTGAGCAGCAGCTTCTTAATTTTCTTGTGTGCCTTTGGATGCCTTTTTTCCCTCAGGTAACTGTAATAGTCGTGAAGTAAGACTCTGTAAATGGAGATTTACTTTGAATCAGGATAAACACTGTCATGTTTCAGCTGCATGGAGTTCTGTGAGCAGTAAATTTTCTTTAATCCTGCACATAAAAGTTGTGAAGATGGTTTTATTGCCTTCTTATTTTACTTCTTACCTCAGTTGTGAAACAGACTTTCAATAAAAACAGGTTTCAACTGTTTATTATACACGTCCTCCTATGTATAATGAACAGCATGGTAGCAATGCCATCAATCCATGTTATCACCACCTCTTATATTGTCCAAGTCTAGTGGGATTTCTCTCTCCTCTTCTTGGCTCAGAGGTGTCTACTCTTCTCTGAAAGGAGAATTTCTTGCCTGCTTGCTGTATACTGATATTCAGTATGGTTATCACTGTAATCCAAAGTATGTAGCACTTGACTCTTCCTTGAAATATGGTCTTATCTAGCACATGAGGGTTTTCCTCCAGTTCTTTGATGAGGGCAGAAGGTAATCTTGCAATGTATACCAAAATCTTACAGTGTATATTGAAACTGAAAACTGACAAGCTCATTTGAGCTGGTTTAATGCTGCCTCTTCAGCAACAAATTCTTCTTGAGGAATTTAGTTTTTCTAACTAAGAAGGCTTTGCTATCTGCAAATTTTTTATATGCTAAAGATGTGGCTGAAGTTGTTTTGTTTCTTGCAGCTCCCAGTGCTTGTTCAAATCTCACTCAGGTTTTGATGTCGTGAGAAAGCTACAAGTATGTGGTACATGTTTGATATATGAGGTGAAATAAACCCCTGTGTACTGCAGTAAGAAAGAGTGAAACTGTCCATGGGAAAAATACCTGTGCTGTTCTTCCTGGAAGTAGAAATTTGTAATTCTGGACTTTCAATTTACTCTCTCTCTCCCCACTGTAAATTCACACTGAAAATGTTGCAACCTGGAAGAAGAGAGCATTGATTCCTTTTCCAGATTGGACATAGGTAATTTTCTTAAGCAGCAGTGATTGCCTTTGAGAGGAATGCATTTTGTGTGTAAGCGCCTGTCTCATTCTGCCCTAATCCTGTGTGGCAGAGCAAAGATGAAATGAGTTTTGAGCTCAGGTAGGTGGCTGTTCACAAGTTGCAGAAATGAGGTTTTGTCTGGTTTTGTGAACTGTATTTCTCCATGGCACTTTCTTTCTGAATTTCTTCACTCACAGGAGAGAATCTGAATACATAATCCTCTAAAATCCTGGAAAATATAGGTGGCACAAGGCTGGATATTTGCACTGTTCTCCTTAGTGAATCTAGACAGATGGGGATTGGTCTCTTCTCCCAGGTAACAAGCAACAGGACAAGATGAAACGACCTCGAGTTACACCAAGGGAGTTTACACTGGACATTAGGAAAAACTTCTTGACTGAAAGGTTTGTCAAGCACTGGAACAGTGCCCAGGGAAGTGATGGAGTCACCATCTCTGAAGTGTTCAAAAAACATGTGGCACTTAGGGACATGGTTTTGTGGTGGACCTTAACAGTTGGACTTGATGATCTCAGAGGTCTTTTCCAAAGTAATGATTCTATGAATGAAGCCAAGTCATTTTACTTCATGTAAAGGGACAGGATGGGAACCAAAGGGCTGAACTTCTCTTTGGACTTCGTGTCCTGCACGCTTTCGTTGCGAGGGATTTAACATACCCTCGGGGGGCAACACACTATTCCTCCTAATTTGTAGTTTCTTTCTAGTTTATAAATCTAATTTTCATCCACATGTGCTAAAGTACATAAAAAGGGAAATGCTTTAGCGTTCCTTAATGAATGCCTTATGCACGAGTGTGAATGTGCAGACACTGTGACGGGCACGGAAACACAGGAGCTTCTTGTCCTCTGCGTCCAGGGTGCTCCGAGCACTTCTGGCAGGACCTGCGGCAACCGAGGAAAGAGAAGGGGCTCGTGTCTGGTAAAATACGCTGCTACTTGTTGCGTAATTAAAAAATTAACGCTCGCGTTGATCAGCGGCATCAAAGGCGCTCGTCACGCCGCCGTCCTGCCGCGCTGCCACTTGATGGTGCTGCGGGAGCGCGGGAGCCGCCGCCCTTCCCGGTGCCGCTTTTCCCGGCGATGGAATGGACTTTTTTTTGCACGTGGGCTTGTGTTTTTATGGAGAAAAATCCTAGCGTGATTCTGCAGAACCCCTTTTTGACTGATTTAGGTGAAAGTATCAACCTTATGAGTCAGACCATGTTCTTCTAAGAGCCAAAGGCCAATGGAGATCTCGTATTTTCAAGTTAAAGAAAAACTCCGACATCTGAACACTTGCTTTATTTTTCAACTCACACTGCTGCAAGTCAGATCTTAAGTGTTGTGCTTTGATCTTCTAATATAGCAATGTTTAAAACATTTTAATCACAAACCAGTGTTCCAAGTGACAGTGATTTTGTCATCCTCCTCTATTTACACTAAAACCCATGTTACAAGTTTAGGTTATTCATCTCTCCTCTGTTCTGGATAGAAAAGTTAAGTTTTAAAGAAAAAAAGCCTTTATTTCATGGGATCTGCTATTATGCACTGGTCACTTAAATCACTCTTTGCCTCCTGGGCTGTGGTTTGTGATCCATCTTCTTCCAGTTTGTCTCATGTGTTTGTCTTTTACTTACTAGCCCAACCAGCTCTCTCTCTCCAGCCCACCCCGGTGTGAGCTGATGCTGTTCCACGTGGACAGTTCCGTGCCAGTTGGCTCTGACCCTCTTATTGCACCTGTGCTGGTGCAGAAAGGGCTCTGATGGTTGTGGGGGGCAGCAGGCTGGGCTTGAGGCCACAGCAAAGAGGGCCAGCTGGAACCTGGGCTGCCCAGAAATCGAGGAAAGTGCTTATTCCTGTCTGCTCCATGCTCGTGAGACCTAATCAAGGTACTGTGTCCCATTTTGGGTCTGCCATGCCAGGAAAGACAGAGATCAGCCAGGGTAAGTTCAAGGCAGGCCCCAGGACAGTCAGGGCTGAGCAACACTTGGGGAGTTGCCCAGGAAGGGCCCTGAGTGGCCACTTGTGCCCGCCCCTGTGGAGGTGCTGAGACCAAGCAGCCTGGCCCTTCTCAGGGGTACATGGCAGGAGGCACCAGACAACAGGAGTAAGTGGAAACAAGAGTGTCAGAGCTGGATATCAGGAAAAACTTTATTCACTGGGGCAGGCTGTGCAGGCTCTGCCCTGGGAGGTTTTGAGCCCCAACTGGACACAGCCCTGGGCAGCCTGGTCTGACCTGGGGCTGACCCTGTGCTGAGCAGGTGACCACACTAGAGACCTCCCAACATGACTGACCCTGTGTTCCCATGGCTGAGGTCTTCATTTTCCTCAGGTCTGCCCATTTACTTTTTCCCATATACAAGTTACTTTTTTTCCATTTTTCATTAACCTCATTTAAGCAGCAGACTGTGTTGCTGTTCAGTTTTATGTGAACCGCACTGGAAGCTGGGAGCTGTCCTGCCTTGGAAGGGCAGTGCCAGGGTGCAACAAGGGGCCAAATGGTACAACAAGATTTTCACCAACAGAGGAATAAGGAGGGTCAAGAAAGCAGTGCTTTTAGGAGCAACTTTTATGGGAATTGAGTGCAGGTTCCTGACCAGACACACCTCTGCTGAGTCAGGAGAGCTCCTGCTGTGTATCTGGGATTGTCATTGATCACTGCAGGGAAAGATTTGAGACTGGGAAAATGAGGAAAAACAAAGCTTCCAAAACTCTGGATATAATGAGATGTGCACTGAAGCTATTGGCTTCAATGTACCAAAGACTTCTTATATATGTATGCTTTAAATAATGAATAAAATTTCATTTATTCATGTATTTATTTTCCTCTGGCTGAAAGCACAGGGCAGGAAACTCATAAGCCAATTATTTACTTAATCATGTTGTCTCAAAGGATAAAACTGAAGAATTAATTTAGAATTTTTAATTTACTATTTTATCCCATTTTGAAACTATATTTGTCTTTCTTTTTGTCTGTGTATCTTAATGATATTTTTCAAACATTTTAAGATTATAGATGAAATCCTGAAACCCTTGAAGAAACAGTAATTTTGCTGTCAGCTCAATGGAGTCTTTTTCTACCCTGTAACAGTAGGAGGGATCCTGGTTTGACTTTGATCAGTGCTCTGTTACACAAATAGGCTAATAAGTATTTAGATTGGAAGTTTAAATGCTTAGTAGAATGGCTTCATCACATCAGGAATAAATAAGTCTTGCTGTCTTTGTTGTAGTGGATTTCACCCCAGTTCAGTTTAAGACTCCACCACCTCCAGAACCAGAAAAACCTGTTCCCCCTTATAATGGATTTGGTTCCGAAGAGGATTCTCTGAACTCCTGTAAGAAGCTGCTTCCCCAGGCTCCCCTAAAAGATTACAGGAAATTCCTGCTTAAAGACAGGTATTTTGTGTGAAAAATAATTTCAACTTTTTAAATTGTGTATTTTTGTAAAGGAGATAAATGCTATGTAGGGATGTAATTTTTTTTCAGCAAAATATGCAACTCATCAGGCTTTTAAGGGACAAGTGCATGAGGACTGGGTTAGCGATGTGGTACTTCAATTTGCTGCAAACTCTGCAAAATTTCTCTTTGGAGAAGGCAAATATTCTGACCTTCTTATCCCCTACCTTCTTTACTCTGCTGTCTTCAGAGGGGGTTTGATGGAGGTCTTAGTCCAGGTATTAATCAGGAATTTTGTGTGATCCAGCAGTCCAACACAGATTTGGTTTTGTGATTGAGTTTCTGATACTTTTTTTGGCTGCTGAATTTACGGTAACACTTTTAATGCTGTAACCCTTTACTTTTCATTATGAAATGGTTTGTCAGGCAGCCCTTGTTGAAGCCTAACAAAAAGAGCAAAGTCTTGTGCTAAAGATTCACCTGTATAACCCCTGTAAAAGAGGAAAGCTGTTAGAAAAGGCTTGGGAATATATTTATACAGGTACTGCGAATTATTTAAAACCCAGTCACTTAACAAATATCCAACCGGTAAGATCGTCTGGTGGACCTGAATTTGTGGAGATAATCCTGGTATGACGTGCTATTCAGAATTTGATTTGAAAATATACATACCTAAAAGCGTTCTAAATGTTTTCTAAATTTTCTGGAAAGAAACTTGGAGCTTGATTTGCAACTGAACTTGAATGCAAATTCATTCCAGACTTGTGGCAGAGAAATAATTTTCCCCTGAAAACTATTCCTTTCTATCTGGCTGACTCCAGCTGGTTCTGTTAATTTAAGCTGAAAATGGTTTTTGACGAAGTAGTGAATCTTATGCCATTTCCCTTCTAGGTCCAGGAATAACACAATTAATGTATGTTACAAAACTCGGGAGAAGGCATCTCTTGGGGGTGAAAACTTTTCACATGCTCTGTTTTTGACTTCTTAGCTCTTCCTTTGCCTGTTTCAGATACGGCATGGAAAGTAACACGCTGCGCTTCGGTGCAAAATTCATCACAGAAGATCCTATTGACAAGGATCGGAAATTCGTTATTTCCTACTTCCTGAGTGACGACACCATCTCAGTTTTTGAATATACAGAGCGAAACACAGGTAAGATGTAGTAGTGCCTCCAATCAGTCCCAGCTTCCCTGCTCATTTGGTTAGAGCTTCCAGTAAACACTGTGGCCAGACTCAGCACTAGCAGAAGCAGGGATGTGGATTTTCAAAAGCAATGGGAATTACATCAGCAGGTCTACTGCATTATCTTGCATGGCTGTATGTCATAGTAATTCATGTTCTTCCTCACTCAGAACTACACTGTTCATTGCATGACAGTACTTCACAGTAGCCCTTGGGAACTGCAAGTTTAATGCATTAGAACTTTTATTACTTTTTAATTTGAAAATCTGGCCTTTAAACACTTGCTTTTGTTGTGGATAACATACAGGAATTGTATTGTAACGGATGATAAATAGGGACAGGAAATATAAGACATCAAGAATGAAAGACTAAATCCTTTGTTTTGCAAAATCATGTTATGAAACTTCTACAGCATCCATTGTATAGAAGAAGCTCATGAAAGCCAAACAGCTGTGATACTTTTTAATATACTTTATCGTTAATCATGGAGCGTTGAGCATGTAAAGAGTGAGGATTGCCCTGTGCTAGTCTGTATGTGTGTGTGTGTACAATACTGAACTGAATCCCAAGAGCCAGACTGCCAGTGTTTAAGTGACAAATGCTTTGTTACTTCTCAGTTGCTTGATTCTGTTGCTGGAGCATGGTTGCCAAATGTTGTCATGGTTTAATTCTTTAGACCACTGTGGTCTGTTGTAGGCTGCCTCCAACTGAGAATATGAAAGGTTTTGTGATTTTCAAGCATCTTTTTATTTCCTTGAAGTGTCTTGTGCACAGATGGAAGGACACAGCACATGGAAGTCATTCTGTAACTCAGAGAGAGAGGGAAGCTTTGGCTAAGCATGACCATGTTGGAGAGATTGGCGTGTTCCTGAGGAGCCCACAAAACTTGTGCAGCAGCAGTTTCAGAGCAGTTAACATCCAGAAGGGCTCTTGGCATTTCTTAACATGTGGTATCAGAGGAGTGACTGTTAAAAGTTACTGTTGTCCTCTGATAAACCCACAGAGAGAAAAAAAAATCAGAAAATCACATTCTCTCAAAGACAAGGGAAAAAGAGTGATAGAAGGTTTCCTCAGTTACCATGTTACACTCTTGTGGAACTGCCTGAATTGCCCTATATCAGCTTCTTGGCACGGAGCACCTGTGTGGTACTTCAGGCACTGCTGCAACGGTGACCACATCTCTGTGCTCAGTACTGCCCTGTTCTCACTGTCACAGCAAGGACTGGCCCAGGGAGGACTGTCCCCTCCCCTTTGCTTCAGGCTCTGGTGCCAGCAGTTGACTTTCTGAGGTCCCCTTATCCTGCTTGCAGTTAAGGACTGAGTATTCCTGAGACCCTACACTTCAGCCTTTGCTGAAAATGACTTCTGATGTTAATACTTTTCAGAGCTATGAACATCACATCCATAAAAAATGAAGGTGTGATGAATATCTAGAGCCTTTTGTATTCCTAGAGAACATTTCCTGTGCCAGTGGCCCTACTAAGTAATTTTGAGTACTCTCATAAGAGTGGGATTTTTGGGAATGTCTGGGTCTTTTCAATCCAAAAAACCTCTGATTGCATCTCTGCTTGTATCCAACTATATTATGAATGCATACATAGGAGCATCACCTCCAACTAAATTACAAGCAGTTCTCTAAGAAGTGTTTTGAAAATGTGTAGAGAACCTGCCTGGGGCTTCATTGAGCATTTCCAGTGTTTCCTGCTTCACTACAACATCAAGATTTAGCACTCCTTATGGCAGCAGTGTCCTGTCATCATTATTTTACTTGTTTCCTGCCATCAAGTGGCCTGTAATTTATGCAACTTCTTTTGTTGCAGCTAAATACACATACACTTATTTATATATTATATATTTAAATATTGTGCAATGCTGCATTGAAGAGACAGGACAAGGAGTAGGGATGGGGTAGAGAAGGTACAGCAGCAGTTGGAAAGAGGCCTGGGACTGCAGAAGTTTCTTTGTTCTCACCTTTTTTCTTTTCTTTCTTCTTCCTTTCTCTTCTCTCACTATCCCTCCTTCATTTTAGTCATGTCTGAAAGAAAAGTGAATGAGTTTCTTCAATGTTAAGAATGACAAGGGTTTGCAGAAGTGAGATAAGAGTGACTAAGGAAAAGGAGTAAGGCATGGAAAATAACCTGACCATCCCTTCTGTGCACAGGTTCAGAGGTTTTGCCTTTTTATTTACACAAACTGGTACAAATTGGCAAATAATGCTTCAGATCTCAATCCTAAAATGGAAGTAATAAGTTGCTCTTAGTTATCCAAGTTCAGCAACCTGAAGGTTGCAGAGAAGTACTTCACACTATTAGTAACACTGTGAAACTCTACGAAATCCACAGGGCTGGACATCTTGAAGCGCTTCTTGAGATGGGGGTCAAAGCATGAGAACTCTGGCTCCCCATGCAGAGGATCACATCCCCTTTTTTTGCTCAGTGTAAGACCCAGCCAACAGCTGTACAAACACCTGCAAACTCTGATCTGATCTTAATGGAAGAGAGTCTTTCGTTGTGGTGTTTATTTTGTGCTTTGAGCCTGGCTCTTATAGATTTCCATCAGAACTCCTTATCAGGTTTCAGTGCAAAATCTCTAACTTAATGAGATATTTTCAGTCATTTTTCTTTATACCACTTGTAGTGTACTAACCTATAACATTTAGAAAACAATTATGGGACAGAAGTATTAAGATAAGTTTCCAATTAAAGTGCACAATTGCAAGGAAATAGAAAGGTGAGAGTGAAGTTCCAGTCTTACAGAGAAATGTTAAATATTAAAAACAATTGCCAGGATTATATAACCTAAAATTTTGTGTTTGTTATAATCGCTGGATGAAAAGGAATGTGTTAAGATTAGAGTCGCTTTAGTGATTAGAATTGTTTTTTGGTTCAAGCTAGATCTGACCACTACCATAGTGTATTTTTTTCTCTTTTGCTTTTGTGGTGCTAATAAAGCAATTAAGACAGACATTTGCTCCAAACTCTGGTTTGAAAAGTAGTTTGGGTTTCACATTCATTTGTGCCTATAAAAGGCACTTTATTACACTGTTCATCAGCCTTTTATTGGACTACTTGATAGTAAGGTGTCATTAAATGTTACTGAAGTGTGCTTTTGGCTGTTGGCTTGGAAGCTCAAATATCAACAGGAAACAAACCTCAGAGTTGTTGTAGGGCACATATCCCAGTGAAACCAAATGTGTGACAGAATGTTTTCTAGAAATCTTGGTACATGCAGAGCAATCTTGTGGTGCACCAGAAGATAATACTGGAAAGTGAAATGTTGCTTTTAGTATCTTACCTACTCTTGAGTGCCACATGCGGTTTCTAGTGACACAAATAAAATCATCATAGTGTTTAAAGAAATCATGTGACATACCCACCTCACAAAGGAAAGAGCAGATCACAATTAAATTGCATTGGCAGAACAGTGTGTGGAAGACAAAGACATGTCACTCCTATGTTTTTAAAAAATTCAAAAGCCCTTAAAAAAAAGTTGAAATCCACAGTCTTCGGACAGTGCTCTCTGAAGTTGTGGGTGTTTTTTCCTTTTCTTGGTTTTAACACTTTAGGGATAATTTCCTGCATCTCACTTTTTGCATCTTGTGTTTCTCAAGGGTCAGTTCCAAGGCTGTCAACAGGGTTGTGGGAAAGATTTGGAGAGGCACATTTCTGTCCCATTTTAAAGAAAACAAAAACAGGGAAGGTGTTTGGCAGGCATTCAAATGAGACATGTCACAGAATATGCACAATGTAACTGTTGCTGTGGACACTGGCAGAGACAGTCCTTTTAGCAGGGAGAGGGAGGGGAAGAGAGAGAGTGTTATGAGACAAGAAACTGAAGAACAAAAACTGGTGTTTAAATACAAATCATCTGTTTTGGGGTGTCTTTTGGTTGGTGCTTTGGTACTTTTCTTGTGTGTTTTTTGTTTGTTTGTTTTTTGTAAGTAAATCCACAATTAATTATTTTAAATTCTCTTCCCACAGGGATACCTGGTGGGAGGTTCTTGGACAGAGGTCGCATTAAGAAGCCTGGGCAGGAACTCTTTAAGAGTGAGCTATCTGAATACTACAAGGCTCATGATCTCTTTGTTGGAGCCAGAGTTTGTTTCCATGGCCACAACTTTCTTTTGGTGGATGCTGATGAGTACACGTTCAGCTACATGGAGAAGAATGCAAATGAGGTGAAGCAGGCTCTGGTTTAGCTATACATTTTAGTTTTAGTCCTGGTTTTAGTCCACAAGGACTGTGGTTTAGCTATACATTTTCTGAATTACTTGTACCCAGTTTCCTCACCCAAAATTCACAGCCCAGTGCTCTCTGCCTAGCAATGGTTTTAGGAGATGCCAGCCAAGGAGTGCATGCAAGTCTGGCCACTCTTTACTGTCCATTCCCCTTCCTTTCTCAGAATCCACTCATGCTCTATGAGGGGTTGTTAGAAGGTATATCCCTGCCTATTCCTTCTTGAGAGTGTTCATGGACCTCTTGTCCCTGAGTTGATGTAACCCTGGTTGAACCCACAGATACTGTGTAGCTTCCACAACTTGCTGTGGTAGCAAGTTGAACAGTTCACTGCCTGCTATGAAAAAGAAATATCTGATAAAAGAAGTATTTTTTTATCTGTTTTAAAACAACCTCCCACTAGTTTCAATGCCAGTTCTGGAGTGTGGTGAAGAACCCTATTCACCTTATGCACCACCTTCATAATTTTGTAAATCTAGGACATCCTTCCCACTCAGCCTGATCCTGTCCACTTGAAGATTCTCACCCTTTTTAGTCTGTGCTTGCAAAGTAACTCTGAGATGTGGAGACTGGAGCAGTACACAGTACTCAAGATGTGAGCACATCCAGTTTAGTCTTACTGATGAGGCTGTTTTATTTCTTGATTTGATTTTTTGGGTTCATATTATTTTTCTGCTGAAGCATTTCCCTTGTAATATTAGAAATTCTTATCACAGGAATTCAGACTTACAGCATGTACTGAGTTTGGTGTTGCCTTCAGAGGAGAGAGCAACAATAAATTGAGAGCTGGGGTGCTTCTGCTGATGTATACTTTATGAGAATGGTGCAATTTCTTTGTAAATTAATGGGGATTAGCACCACCTGCCTTCCCTGGAATAACGAGGAATATCTGCAAAGTGCTTGTGGATGTAAAATACTAAGGCTGCTAAATGCTTTAAGCAGTAAAATAGAAAGCTCTATACATTATGTGTCCTTACTGCTGGACAGTTTCTCCTTCTAGTAGAATCAAAACCAAAGATAACCTCCAAAACACAGCACATCATTAGATTAGTAAATGTTCCTTGGAACCTTTGTTTGTGTTGAGTATCTTGGATCCAACAGATAAGGTCTTAGTTTTCCAAACTGAATGATTGGACATTAACAAAATAAAACCTGAAAAATAGGAAGAGGCAACATTGGAAATACTTCATTAAAGTGAATTTTGAAACATTCTTTTCACAATTAAGATTTTAAAGCAACTGGTAGGAAAAAAAAGGTTGATTCTCCCAATGACAGCTTCTTCATTCACATCCTTTGACTAGAGCTCCAGAAGTAAGGACACACCTTGTTTGCCTCAGTTCATCAAGGGGTCACATGCTCAAATCACAGCAACTTCAGCAGTTATAAGAGAAGAACAGAGCTGGAAGATAGTTTAAAGAAGGGGGAACAATTTAAAGATCACTATTTTTCAGTTGTTTCTAAAATTTGAAAATAAATAACTTTCCTTCTGAACAGACAGGGGTTTTCTTTCAGCAGGACACATCAGTATGATTTTGAAAACTGGTGAAAGAAATCCATACAGAATGTTTTTCTTCTAGAAATTGCCATTTTGACCACAGTTCCATAGGCAAATGGTAATTTAGATGAAATTTTGATTGGTAATCATAGTGCAGGTGGATATGGAAAATTTGTTTGACACCATATTCTGAAAGTTTCAATTTTCTGTTTCAAAATTGTACTTGTTGTATTGTTTTTAAGTTATAAGTAGAGAAAAATCACCGAGTCGTATCATTTTGACTACTACCTGTACTGGAAGTAACTTTAAAGGTCTAACTCAAAACTTTTCAGCACTTCTTTCCCGATTTGAGGGACAAAATATTTATTTGGAAAGTGCCGATTTGCTTGCAAAACAGACCATGTGTGTTGTGCACAGTCCTACTGGTATTATCCAGGTCTTTGAAGGACTGTTTGAATTAAGGAATCACTGTGCCTCCTTGGCAGGGAATTCAACATCTCTGAAACTGTCTCATTGTTCTAGCTTTGCTGCCTACTGCAGCACAAACATGGAACTGGATTTTACTTCCATTGAATCCAGCATGATGACCTCTGACTTGGGCAAGACAATCAAACAAAACTGGAGTGTGCCTACATGCTGATGTGTCAGCAACTACATGAGAAGAGGGAAAGTGGGTAAAGTTATTGCCATGCTACTCAGATACTCAGTATCTATGTAGGTGTTTGGAATATGTGGTTTAGAAAAAAAGATGTAAAACCAGCTGTTTTGATAATGTGGAGAAGACAGAATGGTTTAAATACTCTGCTCACTGAGTCCTTCTGCTCAGTCTTTTCTCAGTGCCTGTTCCTTGCTTTGTTTAGGAGGGGACTGGAAATGTTGCTGTCTCTAAAACTGGTCCAGCTGTTCCACACCGCTGCCTTGCACAGCGCCTGCCAAGGCTGCACCTTGAGTTTTGGCATAGGCAGAAATTGTCTTCTCTAAACCTGAGAAAAACCTGCAACCACTGATGTATTGATTAACCTTGGATCAATTTGTACTGCTCTGGCAGTGTCATAGGGACTTTAAATACTCTTTTCTAGATTGCTTTGGACTGACACAAAGCTGTAGACACACTTCAGCATAATTGGGAGCGAGGCACAATTCCTGTGTCCTGGCCCTTAGTGTGACTCATACCAAATTTCAAATAATTGCTAGTTAAAACAACATTGCTTTCTGGAATAAATGGGAGAAAACTATTCTCAGACAATTCATTCTGCCTTTAAGGTAAGTAGAGCATGACAGATATAAGGACATCTCAGATAATCATACTTGAACTCAACCCCAATTTAATGACTAAATACTTATAGGTTTTATGTTAGAAATGAGTTTAGCAAATAAACCCTTGTTAGAGCACTAATGCAACAATCTGAATATAGCTTGAAAGCCATAGTGCTCCAGTTCTGTTTAATCTGAGTTCAAATTTATTTTAATGGCCTATTTAGGAAGAAATAAGCATTCAAGCATTCTTATACACAACAGGAAAAATTGGTTCCTAAGAAATTTCCAATCTGCTAATTATGAGTATTTAAGACAATGTGGTCCCATATGAATGAGACTAGCTGTTGGAAAATTTCGTTGGAGCCAATGGTGAAAAGATTAATTAATCTTTTAATAATGAGATTTATTATTTGAGAATCCAGTGAGGTGCACTAACATAAAATGAGGACCAAGTTATTAGAACTGTACTTTAAATGTTTCGACTTCTGCTTTAACAATGCAATGTTTGAAGCAAAAGTGGATGTCCTTTTATGTAGCTGGGATAAACTTTCTGAGAGTGCATGATCTGATGATTTTTGTTTGATTGTTTACGTTCTTGGTAGGAAGCAATTTTTTTTTCCGTAGCAAGCTTCCCTCCAAACTTAACTCAGTGCTGATTTATGCATTTGAAGTGAGAAAAGGAAGAAGCTAATAATACTCAGCAGTTCAGTATTGCCCTACATCTTGACAACATGCCTGGTTGGTTGCAGAATGCTTGTCATAGAATGGCTTGGGTTGGAAGGGACCTTAAAGATCATCTCATTCCAACACCCTTGCCATGGGTGGGGGCACCTTCCACTAGACCAGGTTGCTCAGACCTCCATCCAACCTGGCCTGAAACACTTCCAGGGATGGGGCAGCCATAACCTCTCTGGGCAACCTGTGCCAGGGCCTGACTGCCCTCACAGTAAAGAATTTTTTCCTAATATCTAATCTAAATCTGTTCTCTTTCAGTTTGAAGCCATTCCCCCTTATCCTGTCACTACATGCTCTTGTAAAAAGTCCCTCTCCATCTTTTTTCTAGGCTCCATCTTTCTTTTTGTCCCCAGCACTGTTCTCCATCTGCTCATCTCCCAGCCTGGATTGATACCAGGAATTGCCCCAACCCAGGTGCAGCACCTTGCACTTGGTCTTGTTAAACCTCCTGAGATTCCCATGGCCCACTTCTCGAGCTTGGCCAGGTCCCTCTGGATGCCATCCCATCCTTCAGGTGTTTATAATCTCTGTCTTGCTTTCCTCTCCTAAGTTCCCTGTGGCTGATGTTGGTGTCCTCCTCATGAGACTGAAGGACAAGACGGAATCTCGTTCCAAAGAAATCAGAAAGACGTTTGCTACTACTGACCCTGAGCAGACCAATGTCATTGACTATGGCACTTTCAGGTAAGACAGTGGATTTCAGGTTCTAATACTTAGTGAAGGCACATTCCCCCAAAATGTCTAGAGCATGGCTGGTTTTTCATGCTTTCCGTTTTTTAGCTGACAAATGGCACGGATTTGTTTTGCATTTACTTGGAGATTGTGAAAAAGAAAATGAAAAATAAAAAAAAAAAAAGAGAAATGTGATAGTTTTGAGTAAGCTGAAAAGCACAACTGAAATCTGTCTACTTTTTATGGAGCTGGCACGAGGTGTTGTGAAGAGGGCACAAGTCAGCAGTAATATATACACTGAAATATAAAGAAAAGTCCATTCTAAGAGTCAAACAAATTAATTAGTAGTTTTGAAATTAAAGGAGGAATGTCTGTGTTGCCTCCCAAAAATGATGTTATTTGAGTTTTGAATCACTGATGAAGAAAAAAGTCTTGATAGAACCAGGGTGTATTGAAATTACAGGAGGCAGTGGTAAGCATGTTTAAAAAAGACTGGAAAGCAGTAGTGAGAGCAATAATTAATACTTGGATAGTGATTTCAGCATAGATAGAGGGAGCGGGAATCTGAATTCTGGCAGTGATCCAGATATGGCAATGGGCAAATATATAGATACTTGAAAAAGGAAATCATGCTCGGATACAAGCTGATTTCAGCTTATCCCACAGCCAGAATACTTGAGCATATGAACTGTTTTGGGTAAAGTTAATTATGTGGAACAGAGGAGAAAATTTTACTTAAAAGAATTTGGTTTTCACAGAAGTAATATACTGTGTATTTAGGAAGTGTCATAATAACTAAAGCATACAAGTAGATGTGTATTGCTTGGAATGTCATCCCCATAGGAATGTTAAGGCAGAAACTGCTTCAGAATTATCTTAGAAAAACAATAGATCAGCTGAAGATTCTTCCAGCAACTCAAAGTGAAAGTAGTGAGAAATTAAAACAAACTGCTATTTAGAAATGAAAAATAAGTGTTTAACAGGTAAGATTTAAACTAAGGCCACAGTTATTGGCAGCTTCTGGTCAAAATATTTCTGAACTCAGATATTTTACTCAACAGAAGCAAGAGTCTGAATTGTTAATTGCACTAAGAGGGAAAATGTTATTACTAGAGTAAGAAGGGGAGAAAATTGAAAGGTGATCTCTATCTGGAGAAAGTTTTTGGCACTTGGAGAAAGGTTTTAATTTATGTAAACAGTAGCTATTTAAAATCAAATAATTATGGCTTTAATTTAAGTTATGAAATAATCATCTGCAAAACTTTGTCCATGCATGAAGAGCAGGTCAAAGGTTTGGAACATTTGCATGAGGAAAGCACACTTTTGGAAGGGAGGACTCTGCTTTTAAATATCAGGGAAAGATTTTTGTTTTACCAAGAAGAGGGTCAGTTGGGTGTAAATTTAATCATGGCCGTACTCTGTGCAGCTGTGAACAGCCCAGCTGTTTAATTTAGGGTGGTGGAATTCTGTGGCATGGAGAGAGATGTGTCTAATTATGTGGTATTGAGGGACTTTGCTTCAGCAACAAAAAATGCAGTAGCCCTCTCCATAGCAATAGAGCTGGAGAACCCACGTGACAAAGGTTTTCTTGGCCTCAATACTCACCTGGGCCAGTCTGAACACCCACTAATGGCCTACATCCCTCCTGCAGAGAGAAGACAGGGGGTCTAACAGGAAACATGTATCTTATTTTAGAATGAAAGAAGTATTTTTAATGACAAAGATGACAAAGACAAGAGCACTTCTTTGCATCTATGAAAAGTCAAAGATATTTTTCTGTGAATAGAGTATGTATTTTTCTTTCATTTCTTTTATTGTGTACATCACTGTTTATTTTTAATCTGCCATGGCATTTGATGATTGTAAATAGCTACAAATGATTATTTTTAGTACAGGCAGTTATCTTTGTGACAGCTTCAATGATAATCCTCTTATCTTAAATACAGCTAAAGCTTCACTGTGCTCTGAATTTGGCTGTTCAGATTTCTTCCTTTCTACCTATGTAATTTTTTATGAGCTGCATTTAAAAATACACCTAGAATTATGATGTAGCGAAGCAGAATTATAATTACACAATTTACTTCAACTGCTTTGTGAATCCAAATCTATGGTACTTCATCCAGAAAATAAATATATGATGTACACTGAAGCTACCCCTTAAACTATCATTAAAACTATTGAAAGCTTTGTTAAAAGGAGAACAAAGAATAACTAAAACTTAGATGCTTGTGCATCACACAGCCCTCTCCAGTCTATTTTTTCCCATAAGCTACTGGCAAGACTGTTTGCTTTTGTAGACAAAGAGCCATGTGGGTCTAACAAGGATGCCTGTCTTCAATTCAGCTTGAGAAGCAGCTCCCTTAAGCAGTTAACTATTATTTGTTCTTCCTGTAATAAATTCAGATTGCAATCTGTCTTATTCTTCTAGAACAAAAAAAAAAAAAGTAAAACAAAAGATAGCAAAGCTGTGGGAAAAATTATTGCAGCTTGTTTCTTTTTGTCAGGAAGAGTTTGGATGTTTAGAGTTTAATTCTGTTTGTAAGTTTTGAGTCCCACTCATTAGTCCCTGGCAATCACTAAAATATTCCCTAGTTCCCAAATGAGACAATAATTTTATCTGTGGGTTCTGGTGATTTGATTGTCACTGACTGGATTGAGAAAATAAAAGACACTGGAAAAAATCTGTGCCATGTATGGAAATCCAGTATGTGGAAATATTCTGGTGGCTGATGTTATCTCCATACTTCCAGCTCTGCCAGCCCACGGATTGGGAGTGCCAGGCTTATCAGGCAGCATTGTCCTCCTCTTTGTGTTTGCAGTAGTATTACTGCAGGATGCAAGAAAGAGACTCCAGTTTTGACTGGATCTCTGAATGCTGCTGCAGTATAAATAATAATATTCAGTAAGTGGCATAACAATACTGACAAGATAATGATAGTATCAGTAGATGGACTAAGTTTTGGTCATTAAGTTTGCATGATCTCAAGTGGGGTTTGCTTCTGTCAACAACTTGTCTTTTTCTTGTATTTATTTCCTGCCACTGCAAGTAAAGGATTGTTCTGATTTATTTAATATGAAAAAAGCAGCAGTTGAATCAAAGTAGACACTCTACAGTGTTTAGCATTCTTTTTTTAATAGCTGTGTAACTGCAATCATATTATATAGAGGGATACCTTCATTTGAACAGGACTACACGAGCCTCTGAGAGGATGCAAGTGAAAAATTATGTTCCTTGTTAAAATTTTGCAAATTTGGAAGGGTCCTAAGTTTCTGTGCTTTCAGGTCGCATGTGGATGTGAAGAGACCCATCACCAGATTTATTCAACAATTTAAATATTCTCCAGCCAGCAGTTTGAGTCTTGTGTCAGAACTTTGTGAATCACTACTAATTTCTTCGATTGTTTTCAAGGATCAGTGTGTAATCACAGTGATTCAGTATCCTCAAGGGTACCACAAGTTACAGCACTAGTTGCATCAGCAATTATGTTGAAGTTTATTCATAATGCAGTTTATCCAGAAATATTATATGTAGTTAATCTAATTTTAATTGAGACACATAGGCCTACGTTGATGCTTGCTGATAAAACAATCTTGTTGAACGTGAGCGGACCAGGGGCAAATGTTTGGGATCATAGAGCCAATGTAGTTACACTAAGCCAGGTTTGACAAGAGAACTTGTACAGCTGAGGGGACTGAGTGCCAGCTCTGGCCTATCAGATGGATCTCAGGAACATTTCTTCTGCCTTGGACTGGGCTGATTCATCTGAGCAGCACATGCAGTCTCGGGAGAGCACATCTCAGGCTCATCCCTGCATGGGGTAGGATTCTCTGCTTTCACTGTCCAAGCTTAAACTGGTCTTGCTGCTGCCTTCAGTCTTACATTCTTTTCAAGAGGGTTTGTGATTACAATTTGAATGTAATTTTCTTCCTCTCTCTGTGACCAGTTTCTGCTTTTCCCTGAAAGCTGCCCATCAGGCCCAGCTTTCACAATGCTTTGTGAACTTCCTCTGCCATTGTTATTTCTCTCTCTGTGCTTTATGCTGCTGTTGTTGTGCGTGCTTTGTGTTTGCAGAGAATTAACCATGTGCTGCAGAATGCAAAATACAATTAGGAACAAAACAGAGCAGTACCTTGTTATTTCACTGTCTTGTTGTATAAATGCAATGACAAAATTCGCTCTGCTAATATTCCATACCAGGATGGCATCTCTTGTAAAACTCTTCAGTCATGATTAGTATGTATTTTTGCATTATAGCCAGCTGCTGAGGAAATATGGACATTCTTCCTCCCACAGATTTAGTGATTGGTTTTAACTCATTTATTTAAAACTAACATAGGCTGTTGTTTTTGTGAGCAGAAATTGGATAGTCAGCGTCACTGACGGAGCCTTCTCAGAACACGAAATTATGACTCTTGGACGTCACTACGGTGTGAGAGATGACTGTCAAACAGACCTCACCTTCCTCCTTGCAGGGGCTCATGAAAAACTGAAGAAAAATAGCTTCGAAAATTTTGATCAACTGTCTGCAGTGTTTGTGTACTACGACCGTGAAAAGTAAGTTTCCTTTATTTATCCTAAGCTGTTATTTTGGAAGCTCTGCTTGTGAACCGACTAACCTGCTGTTTGTTGCTGAGCAAATGATATGTTGTGGCTAAAGAATATTATGAGTAATGTTAAGCCTCTCTCAACACTTGAGAGTAGACAAGAAATGGACAGACGTTTTGCCTCTTTTTCATTTTGTGTGTGGACTCTTTATTGTAGGTGGTGCACTGAACATTCTGTGACATCACAGGCAAAACACAGAAGTTTAAATCAAAGAGGAAAAATAGTGATTTTAGGGATAAAAGAAAGGATTTGGATTCTTTATGCCCCTCATTTGCCCTTTTTGTTTTGTAAAGAATCACAGGAATCATTAAGGAATCATCTCTCCCTCAGTATGGGAGAGAAAGACCTTCAAGTTTCATTACTTTGTAATAGTGAAATTTCATAAAACCTTGCTTTCTTTACCTCTATCCCCATATTCCTTATGTGTTTTCCTATTCACAGAAACATTCACTTGAAGCAAACCTGGAAAATACCTAATGTATACTTCTACCCCTCTCTTTTTGATGTGCAGATGTGGAGTGCTGCCCTATGAGACATGCAGGACTATTTGCAAGTCCTTTAGGTTGCCACTGTCTGATGAAGTTCTAGAAGCTTTACTGACTGGGTAAGTTAAGGGCAGATAGTGTGAGCTGCATGCATGGGTGCAAATCAATGCTAAATATCTACTGCCCACAAAAATCTCAAGAATTTGTCATTTATTTAATATGAATCACTTCATGATGAAGATTTTGTCCCGGTACACATGCAGACTTTACTGTTTATAGAATATTTATAATCGAGGTGCATCCATCTTAGCAACTTCTCCTCATTTTGTCTGGCGTGGTAAATCATCTGAGGTTTGGCACAATTCTATGGAATTAGTCTTTTAGCAATCAGGTACTGATACCATTTTCAATGAGATTCACTTTTTTTGCTTTAGTTTTTCATGTGTGTAAGGTAAAAACGGTAATCTTATGAAAGCACATTATGTGAGTTTTAAGAAACACATCAAGATGAATCCAATGAAATGTCCTTGAATCAAGTAGACAGCATCAGTAGTCAATAAAATTGATTTGTTGCTCCTATTAGCCTCACCTGAAACCCATTTTATTGTAATTTTTGAAAAGGAAAAGGAGTGTTGGCATGGTTTTGGTGCTTTTTCCCACCATATTTAACTGTTTTAAGACAAACTGCTTGGCTAGTTCTGTTAATGGGAATAGAAGTGAAAAGAACTAGTATTCAGTACACTTGTATTGAAGACTAGAGTTCAAAATAAGCTGTGGTGCTTGGAACACTGATGTCTTGTTGAGTTTGGTTTTCATGGCCAGGTTTTCTGGTAGTAGGTGTAAATGCATACTCGTTGGTTTCTTCTTTCCCTTGTAGGAAACCCTTAAATGTTTTGTCTGTGCCTTCCATACTACGTTAAAAACAGGAGCAGATCTTGTCTTTTGTCATGTTTAGATGCTTTCAGGTAGATATGCTTCTTGATTTCAGGAGAAGTTGCAAACTAAGTATCTGGGTTTATCAAATAATGTAAAGACCCTTGTCAGGTAGAAGTGTGGAATCCATTTTAATAAAGCTTCTTTGTACTGCAAGCAAGAATTTCCCTTGAAATCAAAACCAACAAGTCTACTTTAAGAAGCCTAAGGGGATATTTTCCACAAAGCCTCCATTTCTATACCAAAAATGTTTGGAATAGTGTCTTGCAATAGCCAGATAACACAACTTGGGCAATTTGTTTGCTGTTCATCAGTTCTGATAGTGAGTTATAAGCATTAGTCATCAGAAACATGTCTGAATTTCAACAGTAATCTAAAACTTATTTTTTAGAACTCCCACCAAGCTGCCCAACACAATTGTTGGAGGACAATCTTGTATTAGACAAGGGGTTCTTATAGTTTCCACTTCTCAAGGGCTGAAGTTGAATAGATGCACAAGGGACCGAAAGTTTTTATTTGTGTACTAACTCAGTTCTGATGAGAAACAGGCAAGCCTGACACATCTTGGGCTCCAGGGACATGTTTATTATTTGTGAATTTGTACTAGGGAAAGCTTTTGTGCCCTGAACCATTTCTCTCCTGAAGAGTCTGAGTGTAGTCAGTAACAAGGAAAAGCCCAGTACACTATAATAAAAATTAGAGATAAGCTTAGAAGGAGGAGATGAAGGGCTGGATTTCACCCAGCTTTAGCCAGATAGCCCTGACAATTGGAGGAGGTTTCAGCTGCCGTAGGTTCTTTCTGTAGGTGATGGAGAAGGAGAGAGTTATCTCCTCAGTTGGTATAAGAGCTGGATTTCTAAGTTACCATCCATTTTCCTTGGCTTCTAAAGGGGCTGTGGCCAGCCTGTCTTACAGATTTCTGTGTGAGAAAGGTGAATAGTGTGAAGCTGGGCCTTGGAAATCAGTGTGAGAAGTGCTTCCTCTGATGTTGAGCCTTGTGTAATGCCAGTTCTAAGTTACACCATCAGCTGCCTCCAAGGTAGCAATTTACACAGTGTCACAGCACTGCAGGTGATAAGGAACATTGTCACATACTTAATAATATGTGCACTTGGCATAGCTCAGGAAGTTTATTGCTTTATCAGGGAAAGATTTTTTTGAAGTCTATTCAATAGGAGTTAATTTCCAGTAATCTGGAAATCAAAGAGTTTTATTGGCTCAATGAGATTTAGACTTTGCTCTTGCTTTCCTCCTGCTTCATGTGGTTTTCTTCAACACTGAAGAATCATGAAACAGGTGGATTTATTGTTCATAAAGAACAGTCTTACTCCTGGGGAGTGTGCCATTCAGTGTGGGTGAAGTTTGTCAACAGTATTCTTTCCCTGTTTCTTTTTGTTTAATGAGGAAACATGTAATTTTGTGTCTGAAGTAAGGGGTAGTTGTGGTCCTACCCTGTGTATTTGTATCTGTGAAGGAAGAAAGTGGTACAATGAAAGTTGTTGGGTTCCCACAGAATCAGTATATATAGCTAATGCACTAGCTGGACCCTATTCAGCCATAAAGTGATGCTGGACAATGTGATCAGATAATAGCTGAAGACTGCAGCTGTGTGTTTATTCAGCTTTACTATCTGAGATTAGGTGGCAAAGACTTTCTGCAGGACGTAATGACTCTATTTTTCCATTTTGAAAGGCAATAAAGTATTTATTATTTACATTTGTAAATTATACTGCAATGATGTGTCACTTATTAAAGGCGTGGGATGGGACTAGAAATTGCTGTCTAATTTTGTGGTCACCTCCAAATGACCCAAGACTTTGTTTATTGTACCCAAAGACCACTCAGTTGCCACATAGTGCAGGGAGAATTATCACAAAGACTGGGGTTTCATGAGACATTTTCATATTGTCTGTCTAGTGTTAATTTATACTTTTAATTGTGGGATGGTGAAATTGTAGGATTTAGGTACCCAACAATGTATCCATTTTTCCAGTTTACCTGAACTGGCACATTAAAAAGTATTTCCTTTTGTCATCAGCATTTCCTCACTTTGTTTTCGTCACAAAACAATACAGAACTTTTAATCACAATGTATTAAGAGACGCAGATGGTACACAATTGTTTCTGCCAGAAAACTACAGTAGTCATTATAAGCATTTCTTTAAATTTATGCAGGCATAATGAACAATTATAGTTTGTTTAATAAATAAATTTTGCCAAAGTGCTTAGGTAATGAATTTAGGTGGGGTTTTTTTTCTGTTATTTTTATTGACTGCAATGCTAAATGTATGCTAACAAGGACTTAAAAAGAGGCAGTTCTATGCCAGAGGATATATAAACAGCTGTCAGAGCAGAAAAGAACAAATGGAGAGAAGAAAGAGTGGATGACAAGTTTACAAGTATTACATGTTGATTATTCTGCATTAATTTACATGTTAATTATACGCCCCCTTTTTTTTTATAAATATGTATTTTAATTTTTTTTAAAAGCAGCTCTGTAATTTTTCACCTGTCTACACTACCAAGGTGAGTCTGTTTGGCTCTGAAGGGGTCTTGTGGTTTTGAAAAGGTGAATCTCTGGTGCCTCAAATAGCAGTGCCTGACAGCAATGGGCTTCCTACATGGTCATCCCAGTTCTCAAGTCACTAATAAGTCAGGCCAGGCCACTCCTGCCTGCTCAGTTTTTCCCTGGATTGTAGTTGGTTAATAATTTTTTACCTAGTTGCCTACCTGTAATGTTTTTTTAGGGCTGACTTTTTTCTCTCAGGAAGGAAACCCCCTTTTCCTGCTACATCAAGTGTCCCAGTAGCAGGAGCAAGAGTGGAAATGGTCCCAAAATCTTTTTCCTGCACTCTGTCTTGTGCTTGTTACCTTCAATGCCTGACACTCCCTATGCCATTTGTGATGAAAAGACTCTCTAGCATTTGTATTTGGATCTCTTAAAAACAAATTATTTCTATTATTCAGTATTTTGAGGAATTGATGGTTCAATTTGTGGTTGTTCCAGACATGAATAAATGTATACACAAGATGGTAGCCATGAATTAATTCATGCTGATAGGCTGCCTGGACTTGTTGTGCTTGCTGGTTTAAATTTTCCATATGAGCAGTTTATGACACTTTAGGTGTAGACCTGTGACAATTTAGTCTCTGTACACCTGTGTTGCACAGAGACTATCAAACAGGCTGAGGAATCCTAACATTTTCTCCAAGGTTAAAGTAGCATGATGCTTCTGCTCTGTTATTATCAGATTAACTTCTCAATACACCTTATGCAAAACAAAGGAATTAAAAAAACTCTGCAGGTACATTTAAATTTTCACATAAATGTTTGGGTTGCAGATTTCTTGATGGGAAAGAAAAAAAAATATTAGGAAGTAACCTTTACTTGCCAAAACATCCACAGGAATGGTCATAATGTGATTTAACCAGATTTTTCACATATCTGGATTATTTAATTACAAATGTGTTTTTAGAAGCAGAAATATGACATTATATTCGTAACGTCAAAGAAAAATAAAAAGCCCTGCAAACTATGATAGGGATGGGGGAGTGACTTTCATATCCTAAAGTCACATGCATTGATGAATCATAGGGCAAAACTGAAGAGGAGCATGGTTTCAAGCTATCTTTGTTGCATCTTCTTGATAAGACAAATCTAATTTCCTTTCTTGAAGAGCACTGTCAGTCTCAGTCTTATTAACTCCAGCCACTGAAATGTATGACATCTCTGTCCTAATAATGCACAAATTGATAACATCTCCTCAGTCCATCTGGATGCTCTGTGCCAAATCACTGATGTGTGCTTTTAGTAGATTGATACAATAAGTCACAGCAGTAAGGAGATCTAAAGAGTGGATTTTTTTTTTCTTTCTGGATTATCTAGAGTAATATTTTAAGCTGCTTTCTGTAGCTATTTAAATATGGGGTTTAGGAATCCCATTTCCTCCGCCCATGTTAAAATCTTTGATATATAGTTAATTTCATGCCCATGTTGTCATCTCAGTGCTGGGACATCAAAGGACTTTTCGCCTTGTTAATGTTTGTTAAAAGCAGAAGCAATGCTTTCCTCAACTTCATTGCCTTGACATAAAAATCAAGTGGTTACATGCCTTGTTCTTTGTTTAAAAATCCTGCTTATACAGCTCTGAACCCTGACAGGAGAATTAATCTTTTGACTTTTCACAATGAGCAAATATTGTGATAACTACATCATAGTAAAAGGAAAAATAATTTGTTGTGATAGTTCTGAAATTCCAACCTATGTGCCATTGTTTTTCTTTTTTCCAAGACATATAAACTTTTTGATTGTCTTATTACTTCTAATGCAAAACTCCTTTCTTTTCTCTATTGTCACCTTCAAAAAAAACCCCCTGCAACTAACAAGCACATCCCGGAAGTGGGAATGATAATTTTCTCAAATATTGGATATATTCCCCAAAAATAAAGCTTTATGGAAGTGTTAACTTGCATGTGAACTATGATAAAGAAGCAAGCTGTCGTTGGAGGGTTTCTCATGGCAGTGTTTCAGGCTCCATTTAGTGCTGGTAGCAGTAGCATTCTTTTCTGACTTTGCTTTCATGTTCAGCATAACTCACTGTACTTAACATTCCAGTTTATCACTAGCATCTCAGTTTATGGCTCTAAGTATATTTTATTATTATCTCTCCTGCTGACTATTAAATGAAAGGTGTGGGGGGAGGAGAGGGAGAGGATGAGCTGCAGTTTATTGCAGTTTATTTTTGTCACCGGATCTATTTCTCCTCCGGTATGGTTTTCCAAGTTTGTGCTATAAATTCTCCCTTAAAGTGCCTTCATGCTTAATTTTTGTCAGAACCCTCTGCAGTTATTTGAAGGGATTTGAAGCCCATGTTTTGTGCACTGCTATTTCTTTAAGAGCAAGGGAAAATGATTTCCTAAAAGACTCGTTTCCTGGAGATGATCTTGCTCCCGTGCAATAGTATTTGTCTCAGGGCAGAGTTGTTTAACCTGATGTTTTGCACAAAAATAAGAGGTATTGAGCCTTGCTAGGTGTTTATGTCTCCCCATGGACCTCAGTGAAGCACACACACTTCCAGGGTGTGCTTTTGTGCCCAAACTGTGTCCCTTTCACAGGCAGGTGGTGTTAGGTGAGACAGGTGTCATTCACAGAAGCTGCCAGTGCTGTATTTATAGCAGAGCAGTTGAGCTGTTCATTTCAAGAATGATTTAAGCTTCAGCTTGAAGGTATCTTTCAACATTTGACTGGTGCTGCTGAAAGAAGAGTGTCTGAATCACCTCAGTGTTTTGCTGAATTGAGGACTTCTATTTCTGAAGCTGCTTCATCCAAATCAATGGCAGAAGGATGATGTGGCTTACAAATCTGTCCCCAGCATATATATCTTCATGCATTTAGGGGACAGTCATAACAGACACAAAGATGTATTTATTCCATGGAAATAAAGAATGGTGCCATAAACCAACTTCCAAATGACAAGGCTTGTGATTTTAAAATCTGGCTATTGTTTGGTAGGTTAGAGAGCTGTGTGTTTGTCAATTGTAAACTTAATCCAAGGCATATGCAAGCAGCATTTCTGAAGGATTGCTTATTTTCAGGAAATGATTGTAGAAGTCATAATAAAGCAGGTCAATTGTGTTCCAACACGTCTTTCCTATCATCCTGTTTCTTTTCTGCACGAAAGATTCATACACTGATCATCCCAACCCTGTTTGTCACAAGTTGTGAGATCCCAATGTTGGAAATGGTTGGGCAATGCTTCAACATTAAAGTGAAATTGGTTGAAATGAAATAAAAATAAAGAAGTTGAATTCTACTATAAGAGACAATAATAAGGTGTAAGAATATGGAAAAGAATGTGTAATATAGAAGTTCCTGACAGCTTGTAATGTGTTTTCACTCCTGCCAGTGTTTGGAAATAAAGGAGTTAAAAAAATTATTATCCAAAAGGTAATGTGTTCCTGTGCTGTAGATAACATTATATAACTTTGTTAAAAATTCCGTTTAACCTTGAGTCTCTTATGGATATTCTGCTTAGGTATGAAGATGACCATAAGCAGGTGAACTATCACATGTTTGTGCATGGGCTGAACTGGAGAGAGAATCAAATCCGTCCTGTCCCGACAGTAAAGGGTCGTATCAAGGTAAAACCAGTGTATCTGATCAAGGGAATAGTACAGCACACTGATATAATTTTTCCAGCTTTAACAAGAGTGTTTTATCCAGTGGACACTACAATATTTTTTCATATCTGTGTATTTATGCCTGTTTTCTTCAAGTAATTAACTTTTTCTGAGAGGTTTAGGATGAAACAGAGCAGTCAAACAAGTCTGAGGAGATGCCTAATAGCTATCACATCTCTGGAACATCTTTACAGAAGAAAACAAGAAGAGAATGAGAAACATTTGTCCATGGACAATGGGCATGAATGCTGTTTCCCCCACAAATATCATTGTCACATGTCAAATGATCTGTTTTCTTGCTGAAATACTTTAAGCTCCACTGACACTGAAGCAATTAACTATGAATTTTGTATAACTTCATAGAAAATTGTACACAACACACCACAGCACTGGTAGTTGTACACTGAGAGAAGTACTGATGGATCCACTTTGTATATGTGCACCAGCCTGCTACTTAGGGTAAATAAAGATGTGGTATCAACAAACTGCAGAGATTAATCTGATCTTGCCATCTTGTGCTGAGTGGAACATTTTAAAATAGATTGTCCATAAGGCAATTATGCTGAATTTAAAAAAAAACTTTGTAAGAGTTTTGTTGTAAGCCCTTCTGCCAACACATCATTTTGCTGTTCTGGCCTAGCAATGTGTTGTACAGGACATGTTTGATTGTATTCAGACCATTTAGAAACATAGCATTCTTTTGAATTCAAGTTCAATTGTGACATATTTTAAACCAGTATTCCTCAAGCTACTAACCTGACTTCTCACTCTTACCTGACTTACCAGCTCTTTCTTCTGTAGCATCTCAAACTGTCAGTGATGTCTGAGGACCCAGTTCTCTGGGGGTTTGCTCTGCTTTCCATGGTGGTTTATTTTTCACTTTGTCGTTGAGAAGAATTTTTCCATCTTGTACAGATAAAATAAAAGCCCTTCCACATGTTTTATGCAGCAGTCCTGTGGTTCAACATGTGCATTAGTTTTTGTTCAGGGGGTATTCTTTGTTTTTACAGAAGAATTCTGTGCTTAGGTTATAACTCAGTATTTAAACAGTGACTGCTCTCAGTGAATTATGTCAGGGTAAGGACTCTTGTGGGCCTCAGCACCACAGACTCAGAAAGAAACTCAGAGCCCAGAGGATTTTTGCCTTCAAGGTGGTGCTAAGCTCTTTACCCAAAAGCAAGGGTGAAAGAAGAGAAGGCACAGATATTCTTTCTGTTGAATGTTTTTGACCATTTTTATCCCCTCACAGAGTGGCTTTCATAGCCACTGAGCATCTCTGGTAGGTGAGAGAAGGAGGTGGCTCCTATATGATGAAGTTGGGGTGCAAGTGGTGGTGGAACCAGGAGGCAGCCTTCACACTGAAGGTGGGGAGGGAAAGGTGCTTGTGAAACAAGCAGGGAGTTGAAGTGGACATTGGTGGTGAAACATGTTCTGATCAGAGTACAAGGTGAGGGTTTGCTTGGGTATGCAAGAAGTGTTGTCTTTTCCTGGAGGGCAGCCAGTGGATGCACTTTAGGGTTGTGGCTGATGCCTGAGATCCCAATTGAGAGTGGTACATGGAGTTATGGTGCAGGAAGTTTACAGCTGAAATCAAAACGGAAGGAAGAGCATCAATAGAAGTTATAATGGGTCATCATCGTGCTGAGATAATCAATTCCCATCAGCTCCAAAGCTTTGCTGTCACTGTCATACTGACATCCCACACTGTTTTTGATGGATGCCAGTGTAGTTTACTGAGTGTTATTGATTTTGTTATTTTGTTAGTTAGCTGCAATGCCTAGGCTGTCTTTGGTACAGTACAAGAATATTTTAACAAAGAGGTAAATGCAAAATGGAAAAAATCAGAGAAAGGAAGGAATTTAAATCTTGTTCAACTTTAGAATTCGGTTGTCATTCTGTACATGACTTCCTGTGAATTAATAGCAGTATTTTGGGGCTACAGTACCTGTATTTGACAGCTAGATTTCTGCAGCAAAGTTGTGATTGTTTAGCTGACTTTTTTTCTTCTTTGTCTTGTTATTTTGTATGATTTTTGGTGTTGAGACATGGATGACTTTAGAATTTCAAGTATAAGCATCTTAATAAAGAAAATGTAGCATTATTTAATTTGAAAATGTCTGCAAAAGGGCTAACAACAGAAAATATTTTTAATAAAATATTCTGCAAGATTGATAAATATTTGCATGTAGTAATCTTATAAGAGGGTGTTCTATATGAAGACACAATTTTTCACAGATTTGTCTGTGGAATTGAAGCAGCTCATTCAATCTTATGTTGACCAACTTTTAATTATTCTTGTTTTCATTATGATATAGTAAGATATTCTCTGCATTATTTATTTCAGAAGCAAAGTGACTGGAGCCAAATACCAACATGCCCTCCTGTGAAAGTGGTCAAATACTTACCTCTTCTGGATGATCTGTTTGGCAAGGAAGAATAATCTCATCTGTGCAAGGCGCTGCTTTTAGATTAGTGCTTCAGCTCCAAAGATTTTGTAGACAGATACTGAAAACATTTCTTGTAAAACAAGAAAATATATAGGTTTTATTACATTTAATTTCTTGTTCCAACATTGATGCATACTTGTGTGTTTTTGGAACCTCTTTTAAATCAGCAGTACTCTGTCATACTTATACAAGCATAATTAAAACTATATCCTCTGATCTTCGTGTCTAGTTATATGGAGAATTTGCAAGTATTGAGAAATCTTTGAGTCAAATAGTGCACAATCTGACTGACCCTGCTTTGTTCTGCAAACAAATGCTGTTGGATGACCTCTTCAAATGTTAGGTCGAACTGCATTAGCACAATAATGCAATTGCATTCAAATTTCCTCCCTTGCCCTTCAGCTCATATCTGTGTTTTTGCTGTATCCCCGTGGTGATGCTCGAGTGCTGTTTGTGTCAAACTTTGTTATTTTGTGGAGGAAATGCCAGCAAGGTTTTCGCACAGTATAAAGTTGCTCTGGTATCAGGGATAATTATAGCCTTCCAAAGTGGAAGCAAATGTTTTGTAGGCACGACAAGGAAGCTGCCAGTTCTTGCTTTTTGTTTTCAATGTGACTCAGGTTAGTAGCCCCCCAAACTTACTTGGGTGGGACATGTACGAAGAGAAGGTGTTCCAGTACACTTTTAGGGTGCAGCTTCTTGCAGCAGAACTGTACTTGCCCTTTGAAAACTAATTGATGCCTTTCTTTTTGCTCCATGACTACATTGGTTCCTGTTAGCATTTTTGTATCTTTTTAAACTTATACCACCTCAAAGCCATGATTAGATCTGGATTTACTGTATGTTCTTGTGAGAGAAGTAATTCCCCCAGTGTAAGGAATGGAAGAGCTGAGGTGAAGGCGGAGCTGACTCATCCAGGTGATTCCACAGAGGAAGGGGAAGAGGTGTGAGCCTGGGAAGCCCACACTTGCAGTACCCTGCATTTTCTGTAATCTGAAATTACAGTTTGGGGAGGAATTGTTTGATTTAGAAAGATGAGAATTCAATGTATCCAAATCCCAAACCAAGGGAAGGACAATAGTAATTCTTTTGAAACTTGGAGATCCTTTTTAGAATGAAGGTTCCATTTAGAAATACCTTCCTGCACTTTTGCGTGATGGTGTAAATGAAATTTTCATTCTTTTTCCCACCATATGGCAAAATATTAACTTTTTGGCAGCTCTTCACCTTTTTTTGTCAGCAAAAAAGGTCTTGAGGCAAGGCATAATTATGTGTGCTGCTGCTGCCTAGGAAGATGTTTGCAATAAAATGGGCAAGTCGCAGTCTGTGTCCAGGGGTTCAAAAAGAAAACTAGGAGAACTTTAAGTGCCCCAGATTGTAGACAAGACCATGAATTGCTTTTTGATCCAAAAGAGGAAAATGGTCTCTTACATGACAAGAAAAATGTCTGACCACAGGGACAGTGTCAAGAGCGGAAACAACAATCTGCGTTTGAAGCCAGTTTGGTGAAAGCTGAATATTTTTATAACATGCCACCAAGACTGAGCTTGACAGTAACTGAATGCAGTTTCCCTTGTAAATTTTTAATGTTCCCTAGACTTCAGAAGGATTTGTTTCAGTTGTGGAAATCTTGCACAGCTGAACGTTTCCAAGAAAAGTTGACTCTGAACATTCAGAACTTCTCAAATAGCTTTTAGAAAAGACAAATTTGCTTTGTTTTGTTTTCCTTTATGTGTATGAGAAAAGAAGAGCCTTTTTTAAAGAAACAAATAGTCCAAGAAGAGCCTTTTTTAAAGAAACAAATAGTCCAAGAAATATAGTTTTTTATAATTTTGGGTGTAACCATGTGCATAGGTCTAGTCAATCACATTCTGTTGTGTTTTATTGTGGTCAAGAAAGGTGACTGCAAACTGGAACCAGTGCAGAGAAGAACTAGAAAGGTGACCGAGAGAATGGAGATAAGAAGGATGACCAAGAGAATAGAGATAGAAAAGTGACTAAGGGAGCTTGACTTATTTAGTGAAATAAAGTGAAGTCTCAGAAAGAATACCACTGCTCTCTGTACATACGTAGGTGCCAGGTGAGGAAAATCTGGTTCAGGTAAGAACATTGGTAGTCTAAGAAAAAATGGGTATAATTTGCCATGAATAAATTAAAGCTGGACTACAAACTGTGGTTTCTCACCTCTAAAACAACAAGCATCTCAAACAGCCTTCTAAGACTACAGTACTCGATTTTAAGGTTGAGATGGGTCATCTGCTGATGGTAATTCTAGTGTGTTTATTAATACCATTCTGAATTATTAGTCTCACTTCTGGTTTTCCTCTTTTCCCATGCATCTTGCATAACCCTGACAAACACAAAACCATCTCCTAGGAGAGGGGAGACAGGCCCTGAAAAATATTTTCAGTGCTTGTCACTGTGCTCACAGTGTGTCATACGCTGTGGCCTGACATTTTATAAACACTTTTCACCAGGTTTTCTCTCTTACAAGCAGCAATGCTTCCAGAATGGAAAGCCCTGGCCAATGAGCAGTCCAATAATCCTCTTTGTATAATGTGACTTACAGCATATGCTGCCCAGAATATTTCAACCTCTCCTCTAATCCTGCCACCAGCTTCTTCTCTCTTTTCACATTGCTTATGAGGGGCCTGAATGAAGACAATACCACAGGATTATGTTTCAAGATGGCAGGAGGCCACAGCTTTAAAGCATGCATGGTATAAAGGGGAAGGCAGCCCCCACAGTTGCCATTAATCTCAGCTCTCGATCTCTGTAGGGCAGCCAAAGATATCTTCTTTCCACAAGTATCCGTGCTGTCCCCGGCAGGAGCGGAGGGATTCACGTTACAGGGCCGGCTCCCCATCCCACTGCTGGGCTCTGCTGCATGTTCAGTGTTAATGTTTGTTTCCTCAACTTGGCATTTGAGAATATGAGGCTCCAAGTTCTCAGGAATAGCTGCTGCTGCCAGCAAATGGCTGCAAACGGGCTGGCTCGTGGCCAAGCTTCTGGTCCTGTCCAGTTCAGAGTGCCCCTGGCGGTCACCAGCGGATGGGCCCCCTCAGACATGGTCACCACAAGGAGCCATAGAAAACCTGTGGGAAAAACATGGAATTTCCTCACCAGGCGATATTTTCCTGTGTCCTGCTCATCATCCAGGCAGCTACTGTGTTTTTCTAGACCACCAGCAGCAGACAGATGTTCATCTGCGTAAATGAAGGGATGCTGAAGTCCTCTTTCTGCATTTGTCCCTCGTGCTGATGGGAGTTGATTCTATTTCATGGCAGAAAAGCTCTTCTTAGAAAAAGTTTGAGCTCAGTTGACTCCTACGTCTGCTCTCTCTGTTTTGTCCTCTTAGCCCAGGAGACATTTCTGCCTCCCAGAGGAAAACTTTCTGTGGGAAAACTGCAGGGATCCTGATTCCACAATAACCAACATGCTGGATGTTTTCTGTCACTTGACTGCTTTCAGAGAACAGCAGTCCATGTATCACTAACAGTAACTCACCAGTTGTGTGCTTGCTGGACCGTTCTAAATGTTCCTGTGGTTTGAAACATGGAACTAATAGAAGAGTTTTCCAGTTTTTAACATTCTGTAGTTCAGTGACATGGAGGGAAACATTAGTTCTTTAAGCAATAATGTCCTGTACCCTCAGTAACATATCTATGGTGTATTTACTTGCACTGGTTCTTCCTCTTCAAGGTGACTTAACCATCAAGCCCCAGTACAATGAGAAAGACAAACCAGTAGCTTGTTTGAGAAGAAGTTTAGAATATCATGAGGAAAAAAAATACCACAATCTGAGTTCAGTTAGATTTTTGGAATTATTTTTAGGTTTTAGAGGGAGTATAGATAACATTTGAGAGAAAGCTATCTGGAAAGAAGACTTTTTAAAGTTGCTGTTTGCTCTAAATTAATTCCTTTTTGTAGTTTGTTTAGGGTAGTGACTCAGACCCAGTCAGAGGCAGCACTCATGTGTTAGGCAGTGGTCAAACAAGCCAGAAAGGGGGGGTGGGGGTAAGTCTGTGTCCCCACCAGTTTCTGGTGTAAAGTTCTAAACTAGTGAGGAAGCATAAACAAGACAAGGAAGGAAGTTAATGTAGCTGTAATCTATTAAGGTTCTAGATTGATTACATGAACTCTTTCTCTGCACAGTTGGTCACTTCTGAATCATCTGGAAGTTTCTTCTGGTATGTGTTACACACAAATAAATGAGCTATCCTCATCTGCCCTTCACCCCAGCCATCTGTCCTCTTTGCTCTCCCCTTTCATCAGGCAAGTTTTGTGTTAAGAACTATGGACAAAGAGAAGGAAAGGAGCTGATTCACAAACTTATTCAAAATCTGATGCACCTCCCTGTCAAGCAGGATGGTGGGATGATCCGTAACAACACGAAATTCATTGTATCACCTAACAGGACTTAAGGGAGCTCCCACTTCCAAAGGCAAATCTGTCAGAAGAATGGCATTGTCTTGAAAGCCAAGAGGAAGACCCTTTGCAGAGCTGCTGTGCTGCAGGTGGGACACAGCCTCCTCCAGAGTGGAATGAGGTTTATGGGTGAGATTTATGTCCCCTGCCTTCAGATGTCTGCACCTGCACTAGCTCTCTGGATCCCTTACTTGGCAATGGAAGGGCAATTGGCATGTCTGGGGAGTGACCAGCCTACAGGAATGTCTAGAGGAGGCCTGTTGCCCCTTCCCATCCCTCTGCACTCACTGTGAAGGGATTTGAAACAACCAGCTAAATGTAGATCTTGACAGGACCTGGCTGTGCTTGAGCTTGACTCAGGCTCTGGCCAGTGGGTCTTGGTCAAACCTCACTCCAGCTGGGTAAACAGGAAAATGTGGGTTGATTTAAATGAAAGTACAATTTCTTCTGGTGGAGCTCCTGAGAATCTAATTTAGCAAAGTATTAAAGCGTGTGCATAAGGCTGTCCCTTTTGTTCAAAGCCACTCGAGTGTGTTGCAGGCAGCTCACTAAAATCCATCAAACAAAGCACTGCTGGAAATGCTTTCCTGACAAAGAGGAATCTCTAATTCGAGGCGTTTAGGAATTAAATCTTTGTAATAAGAAAAAAACCCCAACATGCTAGAAGGTAGCAGTGAAAGGAGGTGATATAGAATTGTCTGGACATGTTTATACAGGCTATATATTGTGTGTTGTTAGTGTAGTTCTTCTACAATATAAGCTAGCAATTAGCAATTAAATTCCCATTATGGGATCATGTTGGTAATTGAGATAAACTGTAAGTGCGTAACTGTTTTAAACCTTTCTTTTAACTAACCCAAATACTGTAGTACTTATATAATTTAGAGATAATATCCCCATTAGTAGAGTTTATGACTCAATAAACAGCTCCCACAAGTTCATAAAAGCCAAAACTGTAAACACCAGTACTATTAATGCAATAGAAATTCTGTGCCTCCCTCTTTTCTTGGTGGTCTAGATAGAGCAAAGGGAAATGCTATCTCAGAAAAAAAACATTTATTCTGGCTACATAAATATAAATGAATTGTCTTAAAACCCATCTGGAAATTTCCTCTCCTCCCCATGTCCCAGGTGGTCTGGCAACAGTGATGCATTCTGCTTTTGTCTGCAGGCAAGGACAGGAGATCCCATTGGAAATCATTTAGATGGAGGAATTGCATGCAAAGAACTAGTGGTATCCTCACCCTGCCTCTCCCACAGGAGAAAAGGGAACAAAATCTTGCCTGGAGTTGGGTTTCAGTGTGCTTTTCTATTATTATTTTAATATTTATTATTATTTTAAAAGAAAAGCCTCATTGAAGTGCCTGGAGTCCACAATTTTTGAACCTCTGCTGCTGGCTTTTTTTGACAGCTAAATGTATTTTAGGGAAGTGTGTCTGCTCGCCTGGAGATTAATACAAGCAGACCTTTTGTAGCCTGAGCCTCTTTCCATTTGGGGCTGAGGGAAGTGATTAATTAAGCCATTTGCAACAACAAAAAACCAAACCCTTTCCTTTGTCCAAAAGAGCTTTATTTTGCAGTGGCGTTGGGCACCATCCTGCTTAGCAAATCCTTGCGGAATGAGCCACCTCTATCTTGTCACTTACTTTGCTGCTGAAGGACATTTCTTCCTGTGGAGTTAAAAATCATATTGTTCAAGCTCATCAAAATGCAGGAAGTTTTTTGTCCTCGCTTGCCAGCTGGGTTCAAGTGGATGTGGAAAGCTGGAGGTACACAACAGAGCCACTGCCCTTGCCCTCTCCTAGTAGGTAACTCATCCTGGGACCAGACACATGGTTTTCATCTGTTTTGCTGTTGTATCAGCTCTTCTGTTCTTGCCACTTGTGTGTGAGAGTTTGTTTCCAGAGTAAGCATCTCAAGTGACTGCTGGGATTCGTGTCTATCACCTCGCTGCTGCTGGAGTCCTGACCTTTACACCTACGAGGGAGTTTGGCCTTCGGGACACCCATTTTCACACAAGGCAGAAACTCAGATATTTTATTCTGCAGAACCCTGGTAAGAAGTGAGCAAATGGTGTCTCTTGGGCTTCCTGCCATTTGCATTTCACTGGCCTTCCTGAAGTTTTAATTCTCCATAACAATGGTATCAAACAGGGAGGGCATTCCCTCGGGAATGTGCCTGCCCACTCCCTTTTCACCCCACACGTGACACTTTCCAGTGAAGTTTCATGGCCTCACAGCAGGTTCAGAGACTCCCCTTTTGATTCCCTGTTGGCAGCCCCTTAATAAAGACAACCCAAGACCCGAAGCAAATCAAATATGTGAATTAGAAAGACTCAGCATCCTAGTGAAGCAGAATTCCTTTTTGAAGGCAAACAATCATGAAGGATCTGAGCTGTCACTCCTGAGGTCCCAGCAGTTGATTTCTGTGGGAACAGGGTTTGGCTTTACTTTCTGGGAAAGGGCGTTTGCTTTGCTGCTTTCCTACCCTTGCACACAGAATCCCCGACTCGTCTCAGGGTAGTCCACATGCTTCAGCTGCAGCAGCCAGGTGCATGGAATGGGTCAGATCCTGGCAGATCCCAGCTCAAAATGCAGTATTGCAGATATGCAGGTATGGGATCTGTGATGGATGCACTCATCCCCTTAACCAGACTAGCAGTAGTTTGGTACAGGCTTCAGAGGAGGTAAAGACCTAAACCATAACTGGGCCAAGAACTTCTCTGTTTCCAGCCTGTTCTCTGAAAACCCACAAAGGAGCAGAGTGACACACTCAGCATTGATGCATATGAGCTTGGAACACTGATCATAGGATCAACAGATGAATAGTGGGGTGAGAGAGTTGGGCCAGTTCAGCCTTGAGCAGAGATGGCTGAGAGGGGAACCCATCAATGTCTGTCAGTGTCTGCAGGGAGGTGTCACAAGGAAGGACCAGGCTCTGCTCGGGGGTGCCCAGCAATGGGACAAGAGGCAACGAGCAGAAACTGATGCCCAGGAAGTTCCACCTGAACACGAGGAAAAACTTCTTTCCTGTGCAGTGACCGAGCACTGGAACAGATTGTCCACAGAAGCTGTGGAGTCTCCCTCACTGGAGGCATTCCAGAACCCCTTGGACATAATTCTATGCAGTGTGCTCTGGGATGACCTTGCTTGAGCAGGGATGTTGGACCAGATGACCCACTGGGATCCCCTTCAACCTGACCCATCCTGTGATTCTGTGACTTATATATCAAGGAAGAAAGAAAGGTGTGGGTACAAGGAGTCTCATGGACTTTTTCTTCTCATGTAATGTGACCACAAGCCAACCACTTTATTCTATAGCTATGACAACCCAAGTGAGCCTTCTCTGAGTTCTCCCTGCTGGGCAGCCTGGCTGCATAGTGATCTCCCCTTGAGCTGGGACACCTCTCCAGGTTGCTCCTCGAGGCAGAGAGGCCTTTCACCAGTGGCAGATCTTTGGTAAGCGACTGGTGACACCCATAACCTTATGTTACCATAACTTTGATTTTGTCTTGGTGACTTTCACTCTGCCTTGGTGGTTTTGAACCGCTGTTCAAATGATTTGCTGTACTGTAACTTGCCATCAAACTTTGATAAGTGGCACTTTTACATCATATTTCAATAAAACCACTTTTGCTGATACCTTTGGCTGTGGTTCTTTAAGTGATCCAAACCCGTGACAGTCACACTGACTCCTCTGTGGCCGCAGCATTAGTGGCTCTGGCTCCCAGCACCTGGTGGGACAAAGAGCCAGGAGGAGCTGTGCTTTGCCTCCTAAGCAATATGGGAGTCTGGATGCAAGCCCTGTGGAGACGGAAAAGACAGATGGTGACTTCAGTGCCAGTTTCAACCTATGTGTAGAGGGAGGTTTTACGAGTAACACTACCAAGACAGCACAGGGGTGGGAAAAGGAGTAATTCCTAGGTATGAGATAACATTCCTGATGTCATGGAAGTATGTTGATGAATGGGACAACATCTGAGATTCTGCATCACAGAAAAATGTCTGTAATATTGTCTGCCTAAACTACTGCATCTCTATCATCCTGTGTCAGCTGAGGGGATTGATGGAGTAACAGAGAAATTTTCTTGTAAGAAGAAACTCTCATAAGAAGAGAATGAATGACTTCTCATTGTGCTAAAGTACATCGTATTCTAACTATGTGGGTGGGCTGTTATTTGAATCACAGAGAAGAGAACTGGACTTCTCAGGCATTGGCTACATTGTATGCAGTTATGAAATGTTCCAAAGCCTCCTGAGAAGTTCCTTGTCATTTAGAAGGAGTGGGATTGGGCCCTTCTTTCAGGTTAGAAACTCGTCATTTGAAGTCTGCAGGTGACTGTGGCTCTTGTTGGTTGCCCATGTCCCTGTGTGTAGCTTGGGAGGCAACGGGGAACTGTTTTCCCAAAGAAAACCCAGCAATTGTAGGATTGCCTCCTCACCAAGGAGAGGTTTCAGCTTTTTGATCGTTCTTTCCCCCTGCTGGATTGTTCCGCTCAGTTGCACAAACCAATCACTTTCCCCGGGTAAGAAGCAACACTCCCTGCCTTGGGGATAAGGGTGGTTTCATAGCCTTCCTCCTGCTTCATCAGCTGAGGCTTTCAGATGCTCTGAGACTGTTTAGCCCTGCCCTGCAAAGCCCCATGCCAAGCTTTTCCTGCTGGTGGCACGTGGAGAGCCATAGAAAGCATGAATGGTGTGAGTATTGACACCCGACAAGCAGGAGGAAGAGCTGCACAACTAATGTGTGGATGTTGATGAACACTTCCCTCCCCTCACAATCCTTTTATAAAATTGTGCCATTGGTGGCATTTGAGGCATCTCTGGCTCACGTGCCAAAGGCTTCTCGTACTGCAGGAGGTAAACCATAAATCACAGTGCAAGGTACATTTTTTTGGATTTAATATTGCTAATTTAATCCATGTTAGTGATGCTGACCATGCATCAGCTAAAGAGAACAATCAGTTGGCCATCTCTGGGGGGCATTTTCAGTATGTTTAAGGTCCAAACTTACTGAAGAGGAGGCTTTAAGTACAGGTGAGCAGAAATCGTTCTTGGGGTGATATGGTATGATGCTGCGTTTATCTCACGAGCACAGCTAATAGGTAATCATAGAAACACAGAGTATGCTGAGTTGGAAATAGATTTTAATTTGAAAATTTGAATTTTCAAATAGATTTTAAAGTATGATGTCATAGCAGCCTTTCACCTTTTTGCCTAAATATTCAAGCCAGAATAGCATCCCTGAGGGAAATGGTCACTGTCTTTCTGAAAGATAATAATGCAGGATTCAGCATAAAAAGTTTGCCTTGTTCAGTAGACTGGACTGCATCAGTTAAAATGGTGGTGGTAATGTAAACAAAAGATAGGTGAGTTTATTAGGATAGTAATGGGATTGTTGCTTCTTCCTTTCTCTTATTTGCATCACTCTCTGTATCTGCTCTGGGTGATACAGAAGAGGGAAAATCTCGATCTCCGAGTCTGACAGGAAAGAAAGGGTGGGTTGCACCAGGATGTGTTGTTCCCAAGAGTCAGTTTTAGGAAAGATGAGCAAGAAGGACTGGGAAAGACTTGCTGCACAAAGATGATTACAGCTGGGTGAGTAAGCCTTGCTTTGCCTTCTGGGAACTCACGGCTGCTGCTTCAAGAAAACCAGTGTGTGTGTCAGATGGCAGAAGGTGACTCATTAAACAGCATGTGGTAGGATTGCACTAGTGTAGTAGTGAGAAGGATCAGGAATGGAAGGAGAAAGAGATAATCAACAGTTATTTTAACAATACTGAAATTAAGTTGGTATTTTTTTCTATTTTCAGGGCCAGCTCCTGAGGTTGCTATGCTCACTGAACCTCAGTTCATGGCTCTTGCTCTTCCTTATCCAGAGTAGTTTTTCACATAAGGTGAAAGTCAACATTGTGAATTAGGCACTGACTGGTGCTACCAAGGAAGGTAGTGTCTCTGCTGGGCTGCACTTGCCATTCAAGTGGTAAAGGTTTCAGTCTGTATTTTTTTTCAGTTGCAAGTGTGATGCTGTAATGTTGGCCTGGTGGGAGCACTGCTGCACACAGTTGCTAGGGAAACATCTTCAAGTTCATTTTTCTTTGAGTTTTGTCATTCAACTCACAGCATTGCCATAATTATTCTTTTAAAAGTGAGACGTCTGAGCCATGAAGAGGTGCCAGTCACTGATGTAAGAGCTGGCATTGACCAAATGCTCTGGCTTGAATCTCACCAAGGGTCTTAGGGTCAGCAGAGAGGTTTCTGCAGGTGCTGGAGTGGGGTGGGAAGCAAAATAGCATCAACATGGATTTGAATAATGTACTGAGAAACCCCTTCAATTATGCCTGCAGCAATGACTCAAGTTCAAGCTTATATGTGTGAGATGTTTTGCTAGACTTTGTATTTACATTTCAGTAGCCTTTTCTTCTGACAGTGATGCCCCTTGTCTTGTTAATGAGCCTGCTAGCAGTGTATTGGTAGGCTCTGTAATGAAAGAAAATGTGACAGGATGTATTGACACAATACTCAAAACTGATCAGAAAATTCTCCTCTAAAGAAGAAGCAAAAGGACAGGTCTTTTTCTGTTATTCAACCTTGAATGCCATTAAAATCAGCCTGTCACAGAGGCAGTGATGGAAGTAATAAACACCAACCTCTGGGGAAGAAGAGGCCTCTCAAAATAGGTTCGTCTCCCAAACATTTGTACGTCTAAACTCTACCTTGAAGAGATAATGAGGCATAAAATCACTCAGCCCACCGTAGGGACTGAGCTGGGGACTAATTTTGTGATGGACAATTCTAGGACAATTGTGAGCAGAGGGAAAGCAGAGGTTTTGGAAAAACAGTTGCAGTTTTGTCACCAACTCTGTGTAATGCCTGTTTGACAGAAGAGCTGTGTGCGGAGCCTCATCTCTTTGCACAGACACAGCAGGAGTTGGCTTGTGATCCAGGGATACTGCCCTGGAAAAAAAAATCCAAGGAAAGTCAGGAAGGGGTCTTGAGCAGTGAGATGAAGTGGCACATCCAAGATCAGCACAGAAACCTAAGGCAAAATCCTGACGCTCTGAAGTCCTAAACAGCACCTTCTCCAGCAGGCTTCACCTTTCCCTTTTTCATTTTGGGTCCACGGCTCAGGTAATGTTTTCAGAGGCTGGATACTCTTACCCAAGATTTACCAGCTGAACCGACTGGGATCTTCTGTGGATTTTGTCTTCCCTGGGGGCCCAGTGTCCTGCACTGGGTGATGATTTGCATCACACAGAGAGGGGGACAGGAGGGAAGCCCCCACATCCCCCAGGGCTGTGCAGGAGAGTGACCCACTCTGGGCCACGAGCCACTCCAGGCAGGTTTGACCACTTCTCCTGTTCCTGGCCTTGATATCCTGCCCAGACACAGGCTGGCAAGCACAGGGAGGCTTTTTTGGAGCGAGATGGGATCCTGGGCTTCAGGAAAGAAGACAAATTATCCCATACCAGCTCTCTCATCCCCCTCCCCCGTGTTGACAGAAAGTTGGGTCAGTGTTGTTTTTGTTTCTGCTTCTTTCTCCCTTGCCAAAGAAATCATTGTGACTAACTCCTCATCATACATGTTCAACAGTGTTTCTGGGATCAGGTCCTCCTCATGAAAACAAAAATAATCCCTCTTGCTTCCCCTCCCAGCTATCCCGTAACATACGTAAGTGTTCAAGGAAGCCAGGAATGTATTTTAATTCAGATCATTATTAATAAGTTCAGGAGCTATGAGTTTTCCTCTCTTCACTCAAAATGAATTATGGCTTGGAGAAAAATATATCCATCTTACGAAGTTTTAATCCAAAGGGACACCTCTTAATTAAATTAACCAGTGAAAAGGAAATACTTGTAATAAGGGTGCAAGATAAATATTTGTACCATGCACATCCTAATTTATCACAGCCCTGAAAGAGTCCATAAGGTTTGTTTTTCTTCGCTGAAATGTGGTGCATTCAGATATCATTCTCATTTATAAATTAATGTATGTCACATGGGATACCCCCCTATGGGTTAGGGGCACTGGCCTGCAAGTGATATACTGCAGCTGAGAGAGCTGCAAAGTGAAGATGAGTAGTCCTGGAACTCAAGCCCTAAATTTTACATTGCCCAGAGACAAACACAGCCCTGAACTGACTCAAGGGTGGAGGCAAAGCTGCACAGCCCTGATGTATTATTGCACAGTGTGGAGGTGCTGCTAATTTTGAGGGAAAGAGGTGAAAGCACCCACACTTCCTCCATTAATCTGCATTTATTTACCTGTGAGGTACCATGGTGATCTCCACTGAAGCTCGTGGTAGGCAAAATATTTAGGCAAGAGCCTATTTTTGAGCCAGCTGATGGGTTGCATTGATTTCACACACAGTGCTTTCATATCTGTAATTACGTTCATGATTAAACACTTGATGCCTTCGCTGCTGTAGGTAACTTCTACCTCTTTGGGTTTTATTTAGCAGTTTTCAAAAAAACCCAAACAACCCTATCCCACAAGTCCTGTACATATGTGCTTTTTGCACATTTATCTTCTCCAGTGTCTGCATGAACGCTCATGCTGTGTTATACACGCACACACACATGTACTCGGGTGTATAGGACAGACAGACAAGTCAAATACAGACTTGCATATTTTTACTCTATATTATACATTTGTTTACACTAAGTATGCACATTTCTGTTTTGTAAAACTTAGGGATAATCATGCTGAAGGAAAATATGCTAAAACATAATAAATATCCAAGAAATGAGTGTGCACAGGGAAAGCTCTGATTTAGAACAGAGTAGAATAAAATAGAGTAGAATAGAACAGGACTATTTCAGCTGGGAGGGACCCACAAAGAACATCTAGTCCAACTGCCTGACCAGTTCAGGGCTGACCAGAAGTTACACCACGTTCTTAAGGGCATTGTCCAAATGTTGTCCCTTGAACACTGACAGGCTTGGGGCATTGTCTACTGTGCCAATAGAACTGAAATTGTAGAGGCAGATTAACAATAGTGCGTTTCCCAATGTGGGAGGGATCTAATTATGAACTCAAATCATAGCATTAATTGCAGATGCCAGGCAACGTGACAGCTTCTGGATGTTCGGCTGATGTCACACATTGTGTTTCACCCACAAGAGACCGCAGCAGTGAAACCTGTGAATAAAAAACTGGAGTTTGCAGTGGGGAAAAAAATAAATCAAGGCTTTTTTCAAGGAACAGGAGAACTTTCTGAATATTTTAATTGTGGATATACTTCGGCCCAGTCTGTCGAAGAAGTTATGCTTTTTAACAGGGAAACTAACACAGATAACTGAACTTGTCTACAGGAAATATTTGTTGCCTTTTTAATTATTAATAAAGTCTCACATTTGAACCTTTTATTCCAGATATATTAACTATAGCTAGAAATAATTCAAGAATGAACCTGAGAACTGCAAACTAATGTGCTGACCTTCTACAACCAGGTAGGGTATTGAAAATTCTATCACAGATTAGAATTGATAGACAGAAATGGATCCTGTGTGCATGGGAGTGATGGTGAGAAGAAAGACATGTTACTTATGTAGGAGAGAGTCAGGCTTTGCAAATCTGTTGGCAGAGGTCAGTAAGGATGTGCCTAAGCAGGGCGTTACTGGTAAAGCATATCCAGCTTTCCAAAAATGGTACTTTGCCACAGACACATTGGATAGCCAAGCTGTGGGAGAAAAAAGGAAGAGGAAAGTAATGAAACAGAGAAGTGGCAGAATGACAACTGCTTAGCCAACAGCTGGCCATCAGCAAGCCTTTTAGAAAAGAATTTGGAATATTGATGGAAAATTCTGTGAAAACACGGTTCTGATACTCTGCAACAGATGTAAAAAATAGTGAAATTAAGTACTAGATACTACCAGGCAAGGCTGTTGTCATATGAAGCATAAACCCAAGCCATGCCACGCTTCAATCACCCTAAAATGGATATGGAAGAGCCAGAGGCACAGAGAGAATTAAAACAAGACTGAAGAGGACTATGACCAAGCTTGCACAAGGGGAGTGATGAAACAGTTTGTGAAAAAAAGGCCTATTCAGGGGAAAAAAGCCTATTCAGTGCTTCTCCTAATGTAAGAACCAGGAGTCTTCCAAGGACAAGATCAGGTCTAAAAAGAGGTCAAGGAAGTATTGATTTCACACGCAGCGTAGCTGCCTTGTGCTGGTGCCTTTGCCACAAGAATCTGCAAAGGCCAAGAGGGTAGAAGGGCTCCAAAGGGGATTAGACAAATTTGGAGAGGACTGGGCTGTTGGTAACTCTCAAACACAGTGGTCCAGCTCCAGCTCAGGAAGCTCTGTGAGCACAGAGTTGTAGGAGCACAGCAGGGACACCAGGAGAGGCCCCTGGGCACTGGTCCTGTTTCCTCTGAGCTTTGCTCTGAGCATCTGCTACCGGCAGGATACGAGGTCGGACCAACCCTTGGTCTGACCTTGCAGAGCAGTTCTTGTGCTCCTCTGTCTCACCGAGAAGTACAGATGTGCTGTGCTGACATCTAAATAAAATAAAAGAGTCTAACTCTAAATAAACGGAATGTTCTCCTTGAACTTAAAAAAAAAAAACCCAACGCAACAAAAACCCCCAAAATAAAACCAAGATAATGTTTATACTGGGAAATGTGCATATTTTTTTCTTTTTCTCTTCTTGGATAATTCAAAAACAGCTGTAGGGGTTTTATTCAGACTCCCCCTCTCCAAAGTTCACTTTTAGGTTGAGACAAATGGTTTCAGTGCCAAAGAAGACATTTGAAGAAGGCTGTAAATGAGAGAAAACAGAGTTAAGATGCAAACTGAGTTTTGCTGCAACCTTAACCAGTAATCTCATGATTTACAGTCATTTTGCTAACATTTGCTTATCTTCAAGGAGGGAATGGCTCTGGTTTAGAGGAAACTGTGTTTTACCAGGAGGATAAACAATGGTCTTACTGACTAACCAGCATTTCCCAATGTCGTCTCATGAAGATTTCAGGAAAAATCTCCGCAGAATAATGCTCTTGATACTTGGGCTGAGAGATTTGAAAGAGAGCATTAGACCTGACAGCGCTTAAGCAGTTCTGGGACAGGCCCTCTGCATGTCACAAGAACCTAAGGAAATCTGGAATTAATCTTGGTGGCAGGCGCGGCGGGGGGATTTTGCCTTCAGTAAAGACAGGATTGCCCAACACTTCCCATTATAAGCTCTTGCTTATGCTTTCTCATAATGTTGGCAAGCTTTATCTCTTCAGGCTAGTATTATGCACAATGCATATCTTTCCCTAGCTTACAGGTTTGGGAAAATGTCAGTGCAAATGGATACTTTTGAGGAGAAGGAGAGAAAGGAGGCAGAAATGGGGGTTTACAACCCACCTGCCAGATCATTCCTGTAAAAGTTGAGAAGTCCCTGGGGAGTTGGGGCAGAGACTTGAAACCTGGCAAAGGAGCTGGTGTCAAGAAAGTGCGTTTTCTTGCTGTCACCACAAAAAATAGCTGTCAGACAGTTACATGATGCTCTAAACTCCTATTTTTCATGCTCAGAGATGAGCAGAGAGGCTGCTAATGCATCAGCAGTACTGGGAGTGCTCCTGTCCCATTATACTATTCCTGTTTAGTGGGCACTGTCCTGGAGTACAGAAATTATCCTAAACTATGTTTTGGGGTGTAGGAAGAATTCTTGGTTTGGTTCTTCCCCTTGCAGGTAAGGGGAAGCTAATTTTATAAGAGCACCAGTGGTGTGACTTCAGGTCCTGCTGCATGAGGGAGTGATGGAACAGAATGTGCAACCTTGGCAAGGCTGGACTTCAAGGACAAGGTCCCAGAATTTCAAGGGGGAGTCCCAGCACTCTTCCATCATCCAGGTGTGGTCAGAGGCAGGATTTCATGTTAGCAGCCATGGTTCTCCCCCTCTGAAGGGGAGATGAGAAATGACCAAGGGTGATAAGCACTGAAAAGCTGTTGATGTGCATTCAGGACTCTGGGAGAGAATGTAGGAAATTTGTGTTTCCTGTTCTGCCCAGAGGCACATTTGATGGAACTACCACAATATATATGTGCAGAAGGTTTGAATGAAGGGTCATTACGTGTTAAATTAACTGTATTGCAAGAGCATTAAAGAAAACAAGAACAGGAGAAACTCCTCAATCCATGAGAGGATTTGTGTGATGCCTCAGAAAAACAGATCTCCGTGTTAGCAGGAGGCCTATCATTCTTGCGGGGTCATTGGAAGACACCCAGGGCCTTTTGCACTCTGCATGTGCAGCATAAAATAGCTTCTCATTTGCTTGATCTCTTTCATTGTATTATACAACCTTGAAGAAAGAAAAGCAAGCATCAAATTTGTGATTTATGGCTTGATATTTACTTGCTGTATCCGGGTGCGAGACCTATTCCAAGAAACAAAAAAAGACCGTGAGCCCAGAACGAAAAATACACACTTAAGGACTAAATGTATTTTTCTTGGAGCTCAGTCACAACCAGCTCTGCTTGGAAAGCCGACCGCCTGCTCACCCTGCAAGGGTTTCCAAGTTAGCGCTGCTTCCACGTTGAACTCTCTCTCTCTCAACACTCTTTGCTCTTGGCTCACTAGACCTTAACCCCCATCCTCACTGCTCCTTGTGGAGGAGATCCCTGCACCCCACGGCTGGGCTGAGAAAACCCCTCTTTTAATAAATTAACGCGGTGCGATGGGATGCGGGAGCATCTGGTGCTCCCAGTGCTGATTTATTTCTGCAGCAGCACACAAAACATCCAGTGATAAATTATTGAGAGTCAATGGGCCCTTGGAGAGCGGGACCATGATGAATAGTGAGCAGTTGGCATCCCACATAACCGTGTGTCCCAGAGGGCTACCTAGGGACAGGGTAAGGGGAAAGAAAAGGCCGGAGCCTTTGAAGGATACAGCTGTTGGGAAAGTCTTCCTTTCAATGGGAGATTACTGTGATTTTTAACGCCTTTTTCAGCAGTGGGAAATGGGATTAGTAAATGTCTGGGAATAAATAGTAACCACTAAACTCACTGTTACCTCAGCCTGGTCTGACAAAGGATGACAACAAAGCTGAGCACTGATTTACCTAAATGAGTTTTTCATTAAGGACACCAGGAGCTCCCTTAAAAGATGTTGCAGTTACCAGAGTTATCTTTTGCAACTTCCAAGGCAGGGAAATCCACAGTCTGTGTCTCACCAGTAAGGAGGTCACAATGTGCTTGTCTGGTATGGAAATCAGAATTATTTTGGAGTCAGTGTTTAAAGATACAAGAACAAAGGCCAGATAGTGTAAACACTTCCCGATTGTCCTGGTTGTTCGGGACTTTCACAAGGAGCAGTGTGGAAACAACCAAGAAGTAGCTTTCCTTAATGAACCCAGAGCTTGTGACTGTGGGGAAAAAATCTCCAGGTGAGGGACAGTAGTGATTGGGATTACTTCAGGGGACTTCTGGGTGGCACCAGGAGAGGTGCCTCCATCCCACAACTTGGGAGCCAGGTGCAGAGAAGACACCATTGGCCATGAAGGACCAGTTGACAGAAGATTTGTTGTACATCAGGTTGTTACAGCTGCCTTTTCCAAGCCTGTACTTATCAGGAGGTTCATTACATCCTCTGAAGCAAAATACCCATATCTTTCATGCAGGGGTGTGAGAGTTAAAATGAGCTGTGTGTCCAGAAGTGAAAATTGAGCCAGATTAAGAACAGGAAAGGGTAGCGCTCTGGGCACTGACCTTTCCTGCCTGACTACAGCCTTTCACACTGGATTTCCCTTCAGGAGGGCATGCTGGAACCTGCTTGTGGGCACCTAGAGCATCCTTGTGCAAGCAGTTTGAAAATCTTGCAAATGCTTCAGCTCAAAAAGCTGACAGCTTTTTGAATTAACTGTATCACAGCTGGCAGACAGGTTATATCCCACAGTAGTATTTGGGAGCACTCTCAGTTAAAAAAATGTATGTGGCTATTAAGGATTACTTCACTTTGGCTTGAAAATTTTCATTTTAGTTGCCACAGAAGCCATCAAATGCTACATCTTCCTGGCTGCTTCTGCTTCAGGCAGCTCTGCTTTCACATACTTGAGTTTGGGGGAGTTGTTTACATGCATAACTACAGAAAAAAATGAGTACAGCATTTTGGTGTTTGTTTTCTCTTGTTTGCATCTGCAGTTGGTCACATGTGACAGCAAGTTGGCTGATCAAAGTTAGCTGTGACTGCACTAACTTAAGAGTCACTGGGTATGGTGAGGAGTCTGGAATAGACAAACTTACACTACGTCTCTGGAGGGCTTTACAGCCCAGGCTGGGCTCTGGGCTAGCAGGGGTCAGTTCAGTCTGCCTTTGGTGTTTCAGACTTTATCCACTTCAGTTTAGACCCTTAGCAGTACCTTATTGCAGCTATCACAAGGGAATGGCTACTGAGGTGCCCTTATGAAGGTGCTTATGACACAGCAATGTCAGGGTATTTTGACACCCATTTGAAACCTTCCTTGTTGCCTCTTACTCTCTCTAACTTTCACGATTTCCAACCTCTTTTCCTTTCACAGAGGCATTGGCACAGGTTGTCCATACTGTCTCACCTACTTTCCCCTCCATCCTTGCTGCCAGCCTGTCTCTCCAGCAAAGAGACCAGAGCCTGAAGGGGCATTACAGTCTGAATTACTTCTGGCAGCCTGTTCTCTTTGCCAGGTCTCCAAATGCACCCAAGCAATGCTAACTCTGCCTCCTGGGCTGGGGGACATCATTGGGATGACCACCAGCAGGTACCTACTCTGCTCATTCAGGACTTCATTTTTTCCAGAGCTAAACCAGTGGTTTTCATTAGTGCACTGCATGAAAGAAAAACACAGCACAGATATGTCATTTAAAGTACCTTAATTAGAATAAATTCACCACTGATGGTATCAACAGTGTCCTTAGGCCATGAAAACAAAACATTTATTCTTTTTAATGGAGATTTTTTCCCTCTGCTTCTCAAATGAACAGGGGCTCATTATCACCATTCCCACTCCTGTATTCCATATGTGACTCCAAATCAAACCCTGAGTTATTTCATCTCTTACCTGGCAGGGTCAGTTTAACATATCAAACCCAGCCTGACTTACATCTGCTTTGCAGATCATCACTGGCATACTTTTAAAATTGTTATAAGTCTATAACGATGCCTTCCTCCCCTCCCCCAATGCTCCAGTAATGTCAAGATTTATTGAATCTGAAGGTCCAGTTGTGACCTTGGCTCCCACTCACTAAATCTGAACCTCTGGGGTCTATAAATCTTCGTGCACTGTTCAATTTATAGAAGTGAACATCTGCTTATCATACAATATTCAAGTTGCAGGTGTATTCTACCAGTAAAATAAACACAGGAGTTCATGATTGCCTGGGCTACAGGACATTACACAGATGCTGGAGGTATGGTGATGGTTCTGCCTGTTGGGAGAGCCCTCAGCACTGGCAGAGCTGCTGGGCAGTGAGGTGGCTCTCAGGGCTCTGTGTCCCCAAGAAGTGAAGATGCCATAGCTTTTATCCCAAAATCTTAGTCTAAATGTCTTGCTGTGTGCGGAGCAATGCCTGTCTGAGATGCACACAAATCACATGAGGGAAAAACTCTTGTCTTCCTGCCTCTCCTACGTCTGGTGGGAAAGGCATCAGCCCACGGAAGGATGGTTAGCTTTCTGCACAGCCTGGGGAATGAGAGGCAGAGTGGTGACTGTTTCTTCATTCACATGGTGAAAAATATGGTGCACAAGAGAACTCTGTCTCAGAGTGTGCACGGAGAGGGAGGGATCTACGAACACCTGAATATGATGAGAAAGGCTGAAAAATCCTGCTCCACAGTGTAAGGAAAGAATTATTGACCACAAATCACTGGAAAGGGAGAACAAAAGGAACAGAAAATAGTGTAAAGAAGGAAAGAGGAGAAGACCGAGCCAATATACTTAGAGAGTCACAGAATCACAGAATATGCCAGGTTGGAAGGGACCCACAAGGATCAGGGACGGCTGAGCTGGGAAAGAGAAGGGCAGCAGAAAACCAAGATGCCTTTATGCAACCTGTAGGAGATGACAGGACAGAGAATTTTTGACAAAAACTGAAGAAGCCAGAGGAGATAGCAGTTTCACTAAACAAAGACTGAGAATACGGGGCAGTGGGATCACTCCATCCAGGTCCTCTGCTCTCCCCATATCTCGTACACTGACACTGTACACTGAAGTGCCACTCCAAGCAGTGCCTGGAGAGTAACTGAGCTCAGAGCTGTTGTGTGTCTTCCATCCCAACAGCTGGCAAGGACAGAGACTTTCTCCTGGTTTTGCCCAGAAGATTCCTTGTACAGTACTTTGGCCAGGTAAAGAGTCATTTGCAAGCAGGTAGGAAAGGTGCCTTTGGACATGAGGCATTTTAAAAAACATGTTTGCCTTTTAAAAAATCCTCATGCTCCTTTTTGGGGTAAAGACCCTCTCTGCAAGAAGCCCAGCTCCCAGGTTGGTGGATGGGGCATCCTCCCCCCAGCAAGCAGCTGGCTGGGGAGGGAACGAGCTGGAATGGATGCAGCCACGTGGCATGGCACGGTGCTGGGCTGAGAAGCAGGTGGGGGTCTCACAAGCCATGTGTCTGTGTCAGCCATAGGCTGGCACTCACCTCGGTAGTCTTGCTTTGCAGAAGGAGAAAGGAGGAGTATTTCTGAGGCAGACCAGAGTATTTCCAGGCACGTGTCTGGCCACTGTGCTTCTTCCTGCTCACTGCTTCCTCAGTGCCCCAGGGTGGCCCCGGGGCAGCTGGAGCTGCTTTACACAGCCTTCCACTGAAAATGTGAATTCACTAATCAGAAGGGTTGGACATGACATGAAGAGTTTGCAGTGGTGTGGGTTATATTTTACTTTTGTTCCTGTATGTCACAGAATCACAGAATATGCTGGGTTGGAAGGGACCCATCAGGATCATGGAGTCCAATTCCCATGCAGGGCACCCCAAGGATCACACCATGTGCCTGAGAGCATTGTCCAAACTCTTCTTGAGCTCAGACAGGTTTGGGGAGCCTGTTCCAGAGCTCAAACAATGTCCCTGTGGAAGACAGAGCCCTGCTGCTGGAGGTGTCCTCATCATTGCACACATTTGGAGGGTGACCAGCTCAATTCATTTAGTTGCCCACAAAGGAGGGCAGGAGGGTGTTTAGTTAACAATAACAAAGCACCTGAAGAAAAAATACTATGAACTATTCCAGCTCCACTTCTATCAAAACATCTATTAATATATTTCAAGACCTTCCACAGTTGTTTTTGCCTCCCTTCAGGCTAGTCTAACCCCAGCCATAATTTAGCATAAGGCATGAATATCTTCACTTGTTTTACCCATAAAAGAAGAAAATTGGGAATTTGCTCAGACTGCCAGGAATCTGGAATTTGTTGATGAATGGACATTTGGCTGAACACAGTGAATTCCCAGCTAATTGGAAGCAGATAACGAAATAATGAATTTACCTTGAAAAACATAATTTTCTTAATAAATAATTGAAATGGCATTCTTCTGACAGATGAAATAAGAAAAATTTACTAAATAAATTCAGGATTAATTCCTGTCCTATATATTATAGTGTACTTAACAGTCACATGTTGTGAAGAGATTAAAAACTATAAATCTTTTTTTCAGCACAGTCCCAGAGAGTACTTTGGTCTAGAAAATGCAAGGGCCATCCTGTTCTGGGGTGTGTGGTTTCAGTCATCAACAGCCTATGCTTCTGTCTCCAAATATGATACCTAGAGAGAATGCAGAGGCCAGGGGAAGGAACCAACCTCAGAAAAATGTAGGGGGTATCCAGCATGATCACAAATAATTGAATTAGCATCTTAGTAGGTGTTCACCCTTCTCATCTCCTTGTTATCCTTGAGGATGGGCCAAGAAACCTGTTTCACGTTGCACTGGTGGGGAACTGTGGTTAGGAATTACACTTCAGTCAGACAGCAATGATTTTCAGCTAAGGGGAGGTTAATGGCTGAAAACATGTTAGCTTGAAACACTTGCAGATGATCCGATTACACCCTCCATTTAAAGGAAAAAATAGCAAAGGGTCCAAACAAAAGCATATGGGTCCAAACATCCTGATCTGGGTAGGGCTATGACTTGGAAACCTTTCTGGATCCAGAAGCAGGTTCCTCCCATCTTTATGCAACAGGACAAAAATTAAACTGCAGATCTGAACTCCAAAGTGTAGTTTACATAATGCAAAGGTGGATTTTTTTTTTAATTGCTTTAGTTTGACAGTAATGATTTCTTGTCTGATTGTGGCTTGAGTGGAACACAATGTTCACACAGAGACACGAAACGTAACAATTTTTAAATTATTAAACTGCAAAACTTGGCCCTAGTAGTTGGAAGCATTATTAATCTGGGTTAAGTTTGGAATTACTTTTCAATGAATTTGCAGCAGGTTGTGGTTTTGGGCAAAAGCCACGGAAAACTTGGTAATTTCACAGATTTTTATTGGGAATAAGGGGAAAACTGTGGTGATTTTGCTTAAGTTGTGATTTAAGACTTTAGACTTGGTAAAATTAGTGGGCTGCAAGGCCCTGTGAACTAAAAGAACAAGACATGCAAGTGGAAACTTTCCCACTGAATGCAGCAGATCTGCTCACAGAGACGCTTCCTGTCAGCAAGATGTGTCCAACCTCTTCGTAAAATCAGTGGGTAAGAAGTCCTACAAGGCCACAAAAGGAAGTGAGGAGTATAAAGAAACAGGATAAATGATTTTGAACCTCTAGCTTCCTTGCTACTAAATGTTCACTAATTTTCAAGACCAGTAAGTCCTGTTGCCATGAGGAAATGTCTGTACTGTCAAGATAGAATTAAAAGAACAACTGCTGAAAAGCTTGACAGTGACTGAACATGATGGTTGCACTAGCTAATACTTCTTATTTTATTTGCCTGTAAGAGCATCTGGCTGGTAAAAGCAGACAGTAACTTTGGTATGTGTAGAGAAAGGTCTTCCTTCTTCTCAGTGGTGAGACAGTCTGCTGGTTGAAAAAGCCACTGAAAATATGTGTTGCCACTGACAACATATTTTCTCAGGTTTCTTAGGGTTAGAATAGACCTGAGGGCCTTCTAGAAAGATCTTCATTGTAATACAACCTATGGAACCCACATTGGTTTCTTCCTTCTTGAAATTCCTGATTTCAATCCCTGAGCCTTCCTTGGGACATACCACATAAATTGAGCCTTTGAGTCTCTCAGAATAAGGTGTGCTTTCCTATCCTTTAGTCAAGTTAGTGTGTGTGTTTCTGAATCCCCTTCATTTGTTTTCTGAACACCAAAGCAATTGTAGGAGCCACCACACCACGGTGAAGCACAGCAGATACCTACTCCACAATGGACCCTGCTTTGCACAGCAAAATGTTGTCTTGGCCTCTTCAGACACTGAGCTGAAGTTTCTCTGATTTTCTACCAGGATCTGGAAATCTCTGCAGAATCATCAGTCTCCTCACCTGGAAAGTCTGGCCCGCTTTGCTCTCCCTGACTTGTGCTCTGCCTCAGCAGAGGAGCAAACCAGCTCTGCCATTCACCAGTCCCTCACAGTCTCTGCCTTATTTGCCAGCTTCATCAGCAGGGAACAGTTAAAGAGTGATAAAGCCAAGAGCCCAGCTCATGAAAGTGGGCAATTCCCCAAAGACAGTTTTATTTGAGGCAAAATAGTCCAGTTGGTAAAACAGTCCAACAGTATCATTTATATCAGCTCCACCACCTTTGCTGATTAAACATGTTCATACTCCCGCGTTATAAAATTGTTTTGATAGGGTCTGTTTTTAATAAGTTCATGATAATGTCAATGTCATTCTATTTTTTCCCATCTAATTCTTAAGAGAGTTCCCAAATAACCATTATATTATTTTGTTCAGATTGGTGTCAGGCTGAAAAGTCTATATTTATTCATGTCATCCTAGTTACTGTGTTTAAGTGCTGGCACAACTTTATCTTTCCTTCACATCTGTAACTTCTCTAGTGTTCCAAGACTTGTTCAAAATCAGCAGCAGGGGTTCAGTACACATCTTTCCCTTTTGGATGCAAATTATTCAGGAACTGCCAATTAAAAATTTCTAAGTTTAGAAAGTATTGTTGTGAAAGAAAGGCTTGTTTTTCTGATGTAAGATTCAGTGCATTATCTGGCTTTTCCCCAAACAGAAGTAGGAAATATTTACTCATCATTTTTACTTCTTTGGGTTTATTATTAACAGTCTTAGCTGATAGACTTAGTCCATTTAGAAGTAATGTGGTACCTTTCTGATGATCCCATTTGTAGCTAACACACTTTTAAAACTCCTGCTGACCACAGATGTCTGCTTTTGTCCTTTTCTTACCACACTGCTATAATTTAGAGACTGTAATTCATATTCATGAACATTGATTTATCTTTTTTTGTTTAGTGACTTCTCTGGACTTAGGTCTTTAGTACAGGTTCTCAACTTACTAGACATCAGAGGACCCAGTCCAGAACGTTTGTTCCCAAGTTGCTAGGAATTTGGAAGCAGGCCAAGACCCTTTTCACCTACAGTGAACAACCCTCCTCAGATTGAGCTCAGCTGATCCTCCTGAGTAAAGGCTGGTTTAAATATTCCACAGATTTCAGCGATGGTGATCAGGTCAAGCTTTGTTTCTAAAGGAACAAAAGTTCTCCTCAATTCGCTATATGAGAAATTACAGATTTTTTTTTTTTCCCCTGGACTTTCTAATTTGATGCTAACATGAATGGTTGGATCTTCTCTTGCTTGTCTCTCTTTAGTTCCAGTGAGCCAGGAGGGTTCCTTCCTGAGACAGAGGCTCCCCAGCCTGCCACAGCCCCTGCACCAGAGAACAGAGCCAGCCAAACCACAATCTAATGATAGCTGCTCTTGGCATTTTAAAACAGCCAGTGGTAATTTTGCTTATGAAATAAAGTTTCTAGCTGTTTGTCACGTAACATGGGAGACAGCCTGTCTCAGTGCAGATTGAATTATTGTAATGAAGCAATCATCCTTTTACTGCAAATCAATCCAAGTGATAAACAGAAACAATAGCAAATGCAGCTACGATATTGGCTGCCTCCCTCCAAAAAGTCCCCTCAGGTCTCTACAGAGTGGAAAAAGAGGCTAGGTTAGGCCAATGTTCTGTGATAATTAGGATAAAGAAGGGAAATATGAGGTCATTCTTCTTTGAATGTCAAACTCATTAATTGTATTTATTAGGATTACCTGCCTGGTTTTCACATTGATCTAATGGAAATGTATCACTTCTTAAAATTCTCGGCTTCATTTTCTTATTGGTAATCAGTTTTGGGTGAAAAGCACAGAAAGAATAATATAACTTGAAACAAACTCTTTGTTTATTAGTAAAGGCTTATTCTGCCTTTTGTACATGCAAAAGTTGGATGGTGAGGCTGAGGCCAGTCATCTTAAAAACTGTTCTCCAAAATTAAACCACTTGGGGCTGGTGGCTTGTTCTGACTACTGACGTGGAGTCTACCTGAAGCACTCAAGGCTTGAATAAACCCGGGGCAGGATTCATCTCACCTGGCCTTAGGAAGCTAAAAGGAGGCTTTTGTCATCAGTGGAGAATGGCAGGTTTGTCTGGGGGCTCAGTCTTCCTTTCCTGTAACAGGTGTACACACAGCCTTCAGTTTTAATTAACCATTATTAATCATTCTCAGCAGCCCCAAACCCCATGGGCAGTGCTGGTACCCTCAGCAGGACTGCCCAAGGAGCAGAGTCCTGCCCAAGCCTGGTGGGGCTGACAGCCAGCTCGTCATTTTGCACAGAAAATGTGGTGATTTGATCAGTTCAGATTCTGGAGTTTGAGAGACAACAACGTAATTCCTGCAGCTCTTCCCTTCCAACTGTCTTGCCAGACTTGGAATGCTCTTCAGCCATTTGGGAAGGTAGTAGACTTGCAAATCAGTTTATTACTTTGACTTTGGCATTCTCATTAGGGCCTTGGCTGTACATCTGAACTGTTACCCCAGCTCAGTTTACCTTCTTGTAAACTTTGCTGATATGTGAAGTGTTGGATGGGTCCTTTGTAAAGCATATTGTCCTATTAAAGCACATTTAAAGAGTCTTGTAAACCCTGGAGATTAACCCCAATGTTTATGGAGAGTTATAGATGCTAATTCTTGCATATTTGTCATTCCAGAGCATGGCCTGGTGGCAAACATTCTTGCTACACCACAGCATTTGCGTCAATGGGATTTGTCCATGCTCTGATTCCTTCCTTAGGACAGATAAAAGAAATGGTGGGAAAGTGAGGAATATGGGCATTTACCATCCTGGGCTACATTAGGTGGTCATAAAATCTTAGAGCTAGCTCATAAGAGGAGGCTGGGAAACAGTCCTTCCCCAGAGGATAGTTTTGGTTAAAAACATAGTGATAAGAGGTGGTCTTGTCCTGAAAAAGGAGCAGAATTTTCTCTTTCAGTTTTTAAAGTTCCTCTGTGGAGCACCTTTGTGTATGGTCTCCTCTCCCCTTTGTCCTGCCACACTGAGTTGGCAGCAGCAACCCCACAAACCTTCAGCTTCCTCACCAGATGTAGGTTCTTTATATATATATATATATATATATATATATATACACAATGTATTACATATATATATGTATTTAAATAGACATATGTGTGCACACACACATGCAGAGTTTGGCACATATTTATATGGTCAAAATAAATCTGAGCAAATTCAGTTTCCCTTTAGCTGACATTTAACTGTACCACTGACTTTGTTGAGATCATTAACAAGTAACTTTTTGGTGGAACAGAAGAAACATTTTGGGTGATGTAACTTCTTTAGGAGAAAATGGATGTATCAGTTATGACGCTCAGAGGAGTCACAACTAGCTCAAGAATTTAAACTTGGCTTTTTGAGGAGAACTGAGGTTTATGAGAGACATCACCATGGAAGGAGATGATGATGATGATGATGAAAAGGGAGCACAGCTCTGACCAAGCCCTTTGTGAGCAGCTGCTGTCCAGAAAGGTTATGAGGGGTACCTTCAAAGACCTCCATTCCTGATGGTGATTATTCCTATCTTCAGAAGAACAGGTTTTAACAGCTTTAGTGGTTTTTTTTTCTTTATGCCTAATTTCTTAAATAAACAGATGCCATCAATAAATCAACTGGATCCTTAATTTGACAGTCTTCTGGATTCCAAACTTTGTCTGACCACTGTGATTAAGATGAGGGAAGTAGATGGAAATTAATCTTCCTCACAGCAGCCAATTCAAATCCAATTTTCTTTTTTTTTTTTTTTTTTTTTTTGATGGAGAAGGATTCTTTGAAGCTTAAAAGAAGAGAAAAAGTGCTCTATACAACTGACAAACCCAGAGGCAATAATAGGGCAATTAAGGAAAAGCAGATCATACAGTCCTTTTTGATTAGACTGCTATTTGACAAAGCTGGGTTAATAATTTGTCAGCAAAAATCAATCTGATGAATTTCATATCTTTATTTTCTTTCTAATACATTTCCAAGAGAGCTCATTATTTTGAACACATTCATTAATCAGCAATATTTTCTGGATAACTTTTGAAAAATATTTCTTACTCTCTTGGCCTAGAACAGGTCACATTGAGTAACAGATATTTATGATGCCTTGGTTGCATGTTTCACTATGTAGCACACTTCTGCTCTCTGACTAAGGAAGTGCAGCTTAAAGAATCTGATTTCTAGTAACCGTATCTATTACCCAACTATGATGTGACATAGAGGAAGGTGCACTCACTTGTATAAAAAAATGTTATTTGCAACATAGACTGTAAAAAAGACATGCTCCCTTTGGCTTTTGGAGCTTGCTGGGGCTCTAGGTTTCTAGTAACAGCTAAATCTTTGGAAGCTCTTTCCCTTAATCCCTTTGCTGTGTCCAGCCTCAATAAACAGACATGACTATAAAAGTGGGCAGTCTATGAACTTGTGAGCAACACTACAAACCCTACAACTCTTTTCTATCAGTTTTATTTGGTTATATTTTACAATAATTAAATTCTCCTGCTAACAGTTGTGTGGGCACCGCGTGGAAATTTTACTGATAATGCTTGAATTCTACCTCTTGCCCTTCCATAACACCTCATTTAGGCAACTTGCTTCATGTGGGGGCAGCTTCTGTGTCTTTCTGATCCAAAAGCTTGCACCCAGAGCACGGGTCAGAGCAAAAATTAAACCATAACATTAAGACAGTTTGGCCTTTGGATGACTAAGAAATTTGAGTTCGTTATCTCAAATAGCTAAAATGCAGGGAGCCAAAATTACTTCATCTTGGAGCAGTGTGGAGTTGGATGAAGACAGCTCCTCCATAGAGAGAGAAGAGGAAAAGCTCTCCTTCCCAACCATTTATTAATCTCATGCCTGAGGGATGGCCGATAGCTTTAAACAGCAAATCCACTAATTGCATTTCCTTGCAGCTGATCTTGCTGCAGGGTGTGGACCAGGGCACTGCCTGCCTTTCCCACGGCTGTGAAGCATCTTTACAGGCGCCACAGTTTTGGTCCTGGGGCTGCCAAAACAACAGCCAAGCATGGGCTAAGAGTGCTGCACCCTGACTAGGTAAAGAGAAGAGCTATTTAACTGGTAAAAGATTAGGTAACAAAAGGCTGGCAGGTTTTGCTCATATTCTAGGAGTCATAGTGACCCCTCAGGGTTGGTGTCTCCACTGTTTTTCTCTCAGCGGAGTTAATTTACACCTTTATTTTGCAACACATGTTATGTGCAAGCCACGTATGCTCCTCTTGAGCAGGAATTTCCTCCATGGTCACAGCAGGTCTTTGTGTGAGCAAGGCTGGTCAAGGGAGTGATTGCAATCTCACTCTTTGAACATGCCCAGCGGGAGTGGAAAAGCCTCCAGGCTACCTTGAGGGCTCCCTCTTCAAAGGCCTCAGGGTAAGGTAGAAATCAAGCTTTCAGCATTACGGGGAGAACCCGAAACTTCAGGATTTCCCAGCTGCCAACAAATGTACCCTGGCTGGATCCGGTTTATTTCTTCCTCAGTGAAGAAAAGAGAAGATGTTGTTGATTGTGCCTACAATGAAGACTAATGGGGAAGAAACCAGAATAGCTGAGTGGCTAACGAGCTGAAGCGACTCACAGCTGTTGAGTTTGGTCTGCGTGAACGAGTGTTTGTGCAGCTACTGCAGAACGCGGTTTGAGTGCCAGTGCAAACAGTTTTCTTTTGGGAGACGCTGGATTCCCGCTAACGGTAGGCTCCCTCTCATCTACTGAAGGTAGGGAGCCTCTGGCAGGCCATACAGGAATTCCACTGCATGGCAGAGGGTGGCAGTTGATAGAGCCTGAGAATTGCTGGCTGTCCTTATGACCACCAGGCGCTGGGAAAGCCAGATGACCCCAAGTGTTGGGAAAGCCAGATGACATTCCTGCCAGGAGTACAGGCTCTTTATGGAATCCAAGGCTGCAGCAACCCCCAAAGGGAGTAAAAAGTGGCAGCCTCAAATGAAAACGTGCCACTCCACCTTGCAGCTTGTGAGGATATTGAGTCTCCAGCCCATAATGATGACCACAGGGCCAGCAACCACCAGTCCATTGTCTGTGAGGAAGGGCCTTGTGTTAATTGCTCGTTGCCCAAAGCAACTGCTTGCTGCAATTAATCTGTGGCTCTTTCTTCCATACTGGAACTTGTCCTGCAGGGCTTTAGCTGGCTGAGCACAGGAAGGGGAGGCTGCAAGTAGACTGATTTGACTTTAGCATTTGTACCAGCTCCAGCCTGCCCGGGCTCGGGGTAGCATTGAACAGGCCGTGCTCAGCCAGGGCTGCTTCAGGTCCACACAGGAACTCCTTTGGATGAGTGGGTCTGGAGGGATGAGTAAGTCAGCTTGTCTGGGCTGACCCCTGGATGGTGTTTTCCTGCTTGGATGAGCACAGCAGGCAGAAGAAGGTGCAGATCATGGGAAAGTGGTGAGAACCTCCCTTGGTGAGCCAATTACTCAGACTTTCCCCCTTGGATTGTGTCAGGTGCCTCTTTCAAAAACCTTAACTCACACTGTTAGGAGTTTAATTTTAGGTTCATGCCTCCCACATATGGCTTTTATACTGTGGGAAGCCTTCAGACATATCACACTTAATCACTGTTTATCCTTACTCATTTTCTTGCCATGCTGGATATTTGTTTTTAATCAAGAACAACTTTTCTGTGTCATGCATTCATCCAGCTAAATGATAATGTGCAGTTTTGCTCCAAGAAGCCACTATGGCTTGCTACATCAGTTCAAAGTGGGGCTTGCTGAATTGGGTGACAACAGAGCTTTTTCTCCTGCCACCCCAGAGAAGCTGGCACAATTCTGAGGAAATAAAATAAATTATATTTTATTTTATGCCTTGTCAAAAGAAATGGAAGATAAATTTCCTATCTGTATAAAATACCAACAGCTGTGTGGTATTTTGGAGATGTTTCACTTTGCCTAGGAGAGGAGATAGTAAGTACAGGAAGATTCCTGTTTTACTGACACTGTCCATCTGCTCATTAGAAAAACCACAGTGGCTGAAAACTTGGCCCTTCAAAAGTCAGCAAGAGCTTTGCTACGGACTTTAATAAAACCAGGATTAAACTCTCCTACTTTTAACACTAATATAGCAAGTTTTGCACCTAATACCTCTGACACATTTCCCGTTGAATTTACTAGTAGCCAAAGTGGGATATTTGGTCTGAGAGATAGTAAACTCAGAGCTACAACTATATTTCACTGGGGAGCCAACACTCTCATACCACAGCTGATGTTGCCAAGGCAGAAGTATGTGAAAGACAAATGCAGACGTTTTAGCTCTGTAAACCTTGGATTCAAATTGGAGGAAGAACTGGATTAAAGGAAAATACACTCTCGCTTCCTTTACAGTCATTGAAACCACGGTGAAGAGAAAGAAAAAACACTTGTCCACAACATATATCGATACAAATATGAGTTTGCAGGGTGTTAGAGGAAATAATGTCTGTGAAAAGAGCTTTGTATAAAGATAACAAAAAACCACGTATATGTTTGGGGTTTTTTGTTCGCCCATTGCATTTTAATCTCCTTCTTTACTACTGTTGGCTGTTTCCAGGAATGTGAGCTGTTTGGGAACACCTAACACACCCATCAGGTATTTTCCATGTCAAAATCACCATGTAGGAGATATTATAATGTTGTTGAGCATTCATTTTTATCTGTTAGTGAAAAAGATGAGTGAATGAATCTACATTCCCAGCAGAGCTGTCTGGGTGGGATGGACGTCCTGTGCAGGCAACCTCCTCACAGATGCTGCCAGACACCAGCACTTTAAAACTGCTTATCTTTCACCTTCCATTTTTGCCTACAAAACATCCTGCAAAAAGTACATGATCTGGAGGGGCCAAGGGCTGGGTTGAGACATAACCATATCTAATTACTCTTGTGCCCTTCCCCTCTCACAGAAACCATCCTCTAGGCCTCTCCTTTTAACATCAGCCTTGCTCTAGTTTATAAAGGATGTTTTTTCTGCATGGCCAAGTTTTACAGCACCTTGCACCGCCGTTGGACTGTTATTTCTCCACTCCTGGGAACATCAGCTTGGACAAGGGTGGCCAAGGGGTGCTGTGTGACACTGCTGTGCAGAGAGGACAGGGCGTGTGTGAGCTGCTGTTTCACTCAGCCGCAGATGCAAAGACAAGCTGTAGCTGATCTGTGTGCAACTTTGGGTGAACAAAGACCTGTCCTTAGGCTTATCAGCTTCTTGGGTCCCAAAGCCTTGCTGCTGCCTCAGTTCTCATGTGGTTTTATGGGGCTGATGAATCAAAAAATTATCTAAATCTTGCATTCCTGGAAGGTGCTGCAGTCATGGGACAGCTGGGAAAGTGGTGGCATTACGAAAACCAGAGTATGACAGCCCTAAGGGAAGAGATGCTTAGTCAGATGGTTTGCTCTTCTCTGGGCCAGAAATGCTCCCCTCCTGAAGAGATATCCCAGTGTTAATTCAGTGTGTCTCCTGTTATGGTGACAAACAGTTTTGCCTTTGGTTTCTGTCAGCACTCACATAAGTCAACGACTACTTCTTTATAGAAGAAACCATTAAGGACTCAAACCATCTGACACTCCACAGGCAGGTGTAAGAAGTGACAAATAAAAGAATCCATAATATTATTAAAACTTCCAGAACAAGGATGAGATTTTATTTTTTGTTTGTTTGGTTTTCCAGACAGAAACAGAAAACACATCTTTAAACTTAGATCTGCTTATATGTCATTAGCTAAAATGACCATAATCCTAGGTTAAAATAAAATATCCTTCTCAAGTCCTCTTTAACTTAGTCTTACCCACATTTCATCCAGGTATTGAAGAAGCAAGACAAAGCAAAAAAGCTCATAAATCAGAAAGCTTTTCCTCATCATACTGTAGCTTTGTGCCAGAATTTATTTTATAGATAAATATACACATGCTCTCTTTGAAATACTCACAGTTGCTAGAAAACACAGAAAGTCTTTGAAGGATTAAAACAGAGCATGGAACCTGCAAATAAAGCTTGGCTAATAAAGTTTTTTTTTCAATTAATTGACTACTGAAAGAATTAAACCACAGTTTGTTTCAGGTTGCCCCAAAATGAGAATATTCAAAGGGTTTTATATGAACTGAAGAGTAAAAAAAATAATTTGTGGCTGAATAAAATGACTTTTTGTGCCTGAAACCAAATATTTCAAGTGTTTAACCAAAACTGGAACTATGCTTTCAGTCATGAAAGCATAGCATTTCATCTTCAAAATATGAACATTTAATTATTTTCTCAATTTGTCAGGGTTTTTTAGGGTCTTATTTATCTGACCAGTCCAACTAGGCAACGTTGGGCATAAATTAGAACTCATCTTTGTCAATCTGCGTCAGCATTTTCCAGGAAAATAAATATAGCTGTAAACAACATTCCTCTGTCCAGCCAGAAACCATGATGTTACCTGCTTCTAATTTGTATAACAAGTGTGATTCACTAATAACACACAACTGTTCAGAAATGATCATGAATTCTCAGCCTTACAGCAGACCTCTAGTTTTTCATCCTCCTAGGGTAATATTGTACTGAAAAAAAAAAAAAAAGTCAGAAGACGTTGGTCTCTGCTACCTCTTTGGGAGATGGTTTCTCTCTGAAGTGTTAACTCCACCTCACCTGCAGCTACGTGAATCACGGAATCTGCCAGGGCTGCCTGGCATGGATAAGGTCACAGATCTCAAGTGAACAAGTTCTTGAATTTTGCAATCAACTAGCACTTTTCAGTGCTGGGAGTTCTTCTGTCTCACAATGGGCTCTTTTCTAAAACACACTACAGAACAGATTGTTACCATCCAGTCTTCCAGTTACGCAGAAAGCTTTTAAAAACACACGATACATGTTGCTTTACATACTAATATTTTAGGTGCAGCACATATTCTAAGTTATCTTCTCTACAAAGACCTGTAGTAGCATATACGTTGACTTCAGCAACATTTCCTCAGACCAATGTCCATGTGGCTGTTGAAGAGCAGGCGCTTTCCTTTCCGTGACAGCCGCCTTGCGTTTGAGACCCAGTATGGGAACAGAAGGCTCATAGAGTGGCAAATGAATGTATTTCATTTCAACCTCATCACTCTTTCTGACATATTAATGCACATCATGGGGTGAGAGCCTCGTTCTGAATGTTGGGCCCCAATATTGAGCAGTTTTGTGTTTTGTGGTTCCTCTGTACAGTGTACTGTGCAGACCAAAATGGCTGTAATACAACAACAAAGCAAACCCATTAAGCCTGGAGCAACTGCAGTTTCATAACCCAGAATATGAACACAGTGGGGTGTTGCCATGACTGTCAGAGCTCCCAGTGAGTTTGACGTTGCTGCACCTCAATCAATGGAAATAAGGACTTTGTGAGAGTCAGCATTTGTGGTACTTAGAATAACTGAGATGCTTGTCTGGTTTTTTTTTCATTTGATCTCTGCCATCCATGGCTCAAGTGAAGACTATTCCTTTAACTAGGAAGCCCACAGTGCTTTTTGTTTCTTGGTATTGTCCCACAACACTAGTTCCCTGGACACAGTGGAGGAGGATTGTCAGAGGGATTGCTCAGAACTATTTTCTTTGCTGGAGGTTGTGTACAGCCCCAGGAAACAAACACAAAGGCAGTAGACATTAAAAGCACTATCACATGCTTCTTTTCTGTTCTCAGAAAGCCTGATTGTTATCTATGAGGAAGAAGTCATGGGGGTGAGGGCAGGAGGAGCATTTTTCAGTAGTAGAGGGAACTACTTCTCTCTGACCTTCTACATGATGGAATGGGAACCCTCCAAGAGAATCCAAAGGGATGCACAGTCCCAGAAGATGTGCTAACAGTAACATACAGTGCTTTGCACAACTTAAGAATTGTAGCAGATGTGCATTAAATCATGTCCATTGATGGAAAAGACATTTCTACCCTGGGTAAGATCACATCCTTGGTGTTGCAGATTTACTGCACAGTTGAGAGGGGCTCATGGAAAGCCATGAGCATTCCACTATGAGCTGTGCTCTGGAGGTGGGGAAGGTTTACACCTGCTTTGGCTGGACCACTGTCAGAGAGCAGTGGAACTCTCCAAGGTGATCCAATTCTGGACTATAGGGGACAGCTGCCCAGAAAATTAGTCTGGAAAGAGAAAGCTGATGAAAAACTGATAAAAAAAAATTCTTCTTCAGTTCCAGAATCAGTCTTGAATCCTTTATCAAAAACATTTTTTCTCCCAGAAGAAGTATATGAGTGAGGGAAGACCAAAGGACAGTGTAACAGCAGCCAAGGTGCAGTATGTGAGTAAGAAAATCGCTGAGCACGTGGTCTGTGCAGTGCCACCAGCCAAGTGGCAATACCATGATCTTATGATCATGAGCAGCAAAGTAAGCAAACTTCATGGTCACTTTGTGATCTTTCAAAAGACCCAGGCAGAGAGGCATGTCATGTGAAGCACAGGGAAAGTAAGTGGGATTTTGGTTTTCCAAAGGCAAGCAGGTATGATTTTGGAAGCTGTCAGAGACACATGTGACTCTCCTTAACCCCTCCCACCCCAAAATGAGTGGTACTTGGCAGAGATAACCCCAGTCAGTGATGCTGTCAGGAAGGTATCCTGTCCTCACCCTCATCTGTTCATAGGAAGACAGTCCTGGACAAGAGCAATAATCCCCAGCTCAACCTCTCTCAGCTGAATGGTTCACTCTTTATGGAGATTTATTATCACCCACAGATTTCCTGTACTCCAAAGCCAGAAATTATTTGCTGTTGTTTTTTGGTTTGGTTTGGTTTTGATTTTGGTTTGGTTTGGTTCATGTTTTTTGTTGTTGTTGTTGTTTTGTGGTCAGTATTTTTTTTGCACTGAAGCATTCTTGCTCCACACCTGCCCAGCCACCCCGGGGTGCCATGTGTCAGACAGACTGACAGCAGGGCCCTGTCCTTCCCACCCTGCACGTCAAAAACCCATCATGGCATCCTCAGGGGCTCAGCATTTCCTGGGACAGTCACACACTGAAATGTATATCAGGGGATTCAGTTCCCTTTGCTCTTTTCACCAGAGATATCAGCTCAGACCAGGGGCTCCTAGGGGTTTGGATCCTGGTGAAAAAGAAGATGGGACTATGAAGTGGTGGCCTGAGAGGTCAGTGGGACCATTTCCTGCCTTTAAGCAAGCCCAAGTGTATCTGCTTTGTCCCTGGCAGTGTGCTCATTCCCAAGTATTTTGGACCAGCTCCCCAGTTCTGTGCCTGAGGTCTCTCACAGATCACCAGCAAAGCCACCCCACTGGCAGCAAACCCATGAGTTTCTGCATTTAATATTGTTCTATGTATTATGTATGGCAGAACCATTTTTCTAGCCTAAATAAATTATTCCTTCATCTTTTCCCCATAAATAATGCATTTCAGTCCCTTGCAGCTCCTCTTGCTCCTCTTTCCTGTATGTTCCCATCTGCCTGAATCCTCTGCATTGAGGAACCCTGAGAAGCAGCCCTGTGCCCAGACCTTGGCATCAGGCTCTGCAGAGTGTAGCAGAGTAATTGTTTACAGTACTTGCTGTTATGTCCTAGAATGACATTTGCCTTTTTTCCAACAGTATCACATTGTCGATTCATGCTCAATCCCCGCTTTTCTCTGTCCCCCAGTCTGGTTTCTGAAGCAGCCCAGTCCCTCTCACCAGCTTGGCCTTCTTTTGGACACCCGAGTTTCCTTCCTGAATGCTGCTTTCTCACTGAGTTTCGTCCTGCTGATTTTAGATCTGTTTTACTTTGTTTTATCAGAGCTGTTTTGAATTCCAGTTTTATCTGTGAAAGTGCTGCTCGGACCTCTCCAGCCTCATGCTTTTGAAAATCTCACTGAATCCAAGATATGCCACATCCAGAGCACACCCGTACTCACCAGCCCTACGACTCTGCCAGAGAAGGAAATTCTGTTGGTTTGACACAATTTGCTCTTCACAAATCCACATTGGCTGTTTCCCTTCCCCCTATGCTCTGAGAGTCACTGACTGTCTAATAAGTTGGCTGGGTAGTTTTCCGAGTGTTGAACTTCAGTTGACTGCTCTAGCATTCTCCATGTTGTCATACTCTTCCCTTCTAAAGCCAGATATCATGCTTTCCCCTTGGTTAGTGAATCCCACATCTCAAAATTCATTCATACCTGACTTTTGGGGAGCACTCTTCCTGGGATTGCCAGCAGTGCTGGCAGTGCGCGTGGGTATGTGGCCAGTCCTGCAGGTAGATCCACATACCCTTACTGGCCAGCTTTGAATGAGCTGTGTGTTCCTAAAAAGCAGTTTTCTGCTTTCTAAAAAGCTTCAAAAATAAGTAAAGTCAAAAACTCCTGTGTAATTCTGGAAACAGAATTTGTCCCACGGGAGGTGGGTCTCCAAGTGTGGGTCTGGGAGCGATGCCTGAGCTGACCAACAGAACTGTACTTTTTGAAAGACTCACAGGAATACAGCTCCAAAAAACCCCCAAACGCCAAACAACAACAACAACAAAAAAACACCAACCAAAAAATGAAACATCCTCGGTTTCACCTGTCTCCTGAAACATTTTCTGTTGGAGTGCTTCCCCATTCCCTTGAGATTCACTCCTGAGTTTTCTGAATTTGGGAATGATGTAATTTCCTTGATCTTAGCCTGGTGCCCCAGCCACCTAATCCTGTGCTACTTGCACCTACCCACATGACTTAAATCCCTGTGCAATACCTTTCACAGACACCTTCTTTAAAGATAAACATATGCTACAATAATAGTAAAATAACACATTACTCTCGCAGGCCTTCACACTCGTTAACACTCATCTGGATCTATGCAGCCTCATTTTTATGTCTATGATTTTATTTCCATAAATTTTAAATCCATACCTAGGCTGTGGGATTTAATCACAGGTAACTAATGCCTTTCTTTATGAATCTTATTGTTGGTGCACTTAAGAATAGTGCAGAGTACAAAGCAAAGGAGAAAATTTCTTTTCTGGGGACCATATGTTAAAAGAATAAAGCTCTGACTTAATGCCCTTGCCTTGCAGAGTAGCACAGTCAACAAACCACTATTAGATCACAGGATAAGTATCGACAAGTTCCAGAGTACTGTTTAAGCCTGTTACTATAGTAATTTGAATTTTTGTTCTATCCAGCCACATAAAAAAGGGGATGAAACAACGCATTAGTATTTGATTCTTCCCAAATTTGCTGCATTGACACCACTCAAACCAGAATCATCTGCTTTTAAAGGAAAAGTGGGGTACGGGCATCTCTAGGCCAAGTTACTCTATGTAGGCTTCCACCCTGGAAATTATTTTTTCATATTAATGCAGAAGAACAGGCTTTCCCCTGCTCATTCAGCTGATGCTTTAAGATTCACAGCTCTAAACCAGATGATACTGCCTATTTTTGCAGCCATATAAGTTTATGATTTCATGTGAGAGGTAAGTGTTTTAGTGGGCAGTCACAGAAGGACATGGGGTCATGTAGTGAGTTTTCCTGAGCAGTGAGTGTCGAGGCTCTTAAGCACATGTATCATCCATAATGCATGGAATACCCCCAGGCAGGCTTTCTGCAGTGTAAAAAGATGATTTGAGTGCATCAGGGAATGGCAGGGACAAAGGTCAGGAACCTGGGCAAGCCTGAGGGAATCAAACCAGTTGTAGGATGTGACACAGGATCAAGCACTGACTCTTATCCAAGTTGCTTCTTCATAGCTACAGCAACTATGTGATGCTTATGTCCCTTAGCAAGACCTGACAAACTGACCAGTAGTATTTTTCCCATGTTTCTTATGCACTTCCTTCCATACCCTTAGTAATTCACAGTGCAAACTTCTGAGACTCCTTCTCCTGCATTTACAAGTTACTACAAAGTGTGCTAATTCGAGAAAAAATTTCTTTTGCATTTTCTCTGAAGTAGGTAATATTCTTTAGCCCCTCTGTATTTTATTTGTTACCTTTATAACCAGTTGGAGGTATCCTGCTAGATTGTTTCTTAGGATTTTATGGTTACTCTTTTTTAATATAAAGCTGCAATTTAATTCAGCATTTTGTAATAGTAAGGCTTTAGAAGGGAAAGTGCTTTCCAGTCTGTGGTATACAACATGTTGTGCTGGTCTGTGAGGCAGCAGGCAGGTGGTCTGTGGATGATAAAAGAAGTAAGAAAATCAAAGCACATTCGTACATATCTGAGAAACAAATAAACTAGGGGGGAAACAGACTTAAAAATTAACATCTGAAGTTTGACACTGAAGGTTAGCTGCGTTTGACTGCAGAGGAAAAGAAAACTGGCAGCACTACACAAACTACCCTTGACTCATTTTTTCAAGATAATGCATATTTTTTTTGAACGCTAAATGCTAAAAAGCGCTGTTGGGCAGTATTGGCCACACAGATGCATTAGAGTTTTGGAGACTGCAACACCACCAGGTGAAATATGGTAAGTGCCTTTCTCTATGTGCCTGGGGATAGTACAATTGCTGTCGTGTCTTTGATTTGACACCATCCTGCAAATTATTAAATAGTTGGCTGTGTGCTCTGAAGGTGCTGCACAGAGGCTTTTGATGGCAAACACTTAAAAAAGTGAGCTCCATCAGGTTGTGCAAGACAGGATTTGTCACTGGTGAGTTTTGGCACATTGGGCACGCTCGCTGTCCCCGTGACATTCTGCAACACCAGCCTGGAAGGGTTAAATCCTTCCATCTCCAGTGCCCTGGGTCCAGCCTTTCTCCAAGGAGCAGCCTTTCCCCCCTCCTTAGTGCTCAGAAACCAGGCAGCTGGCACCCTGCCCACAGCTTGTTTGTCAGGAACTGGGGTCCTTTCTTTCCTGAGTGCAGGGCCGAAGCACGGCGAGTGTGCCTGGCCTGGCCTGGCAGTGCCCTGCCTGGCTGGGGCTGCAGGAAGGTTCTCACGGCTCTGGTGACTCGCTGCTGATGTGGTGACAGCTCTTGAGATCCACCGGATGACATTTTCTTTTTTCCTTTTCTTTCTTTCTTTTTTTTTTTTTTTTTTTCCCCTCCTTGCAGTCCTCCTGGCAGGTACAAATCTTCTATTCATGTCTCAACAGGCAAACTTTTTCACAGGGAAGGGTTTTGTCCCCTCCTCTGCAGTGGTCTTGACATGCATCACCCAGAAACGAAGGAGTGGAAGAAAAGAGGAACGAACACTCTGCTGTCACTCTGAGGACCGGTCACAGATACCTCTGAGGGCTGCCCCCCCCCAGCTGAATTTCATGCAAGACAGGTGAAGAAAAACTCACAGGGTCTTATTTGCACCTGCAACTCATCTGGAAAGTGCCACCCTGTAAGTGCAACTGAAAGGTTCAAGACCACTTTTTAAAATAATCTACCCTAAAGCACCACTGCTTGGGCTGCTGGAAAAATCACTGGCTGAGTCATGGGGCCAACAAATGCTCTTGCACACTCATTAGGCTTCATGGTTGCAGGGCTCTGCACACAGTTCTCATCTGGATCCTGACACACAGTTTATAAACATCCAGAAAGTGACAATCCAGTTATTTCTGCTACTCCAGACTGGAAACTGAGGTAGTTTGTGTCTCTTTGCCTTCTTTTTCCATGGGAAGCAAGAGCTGACAATTCCATTCAGCATCACCTGCAATGTCCAGCCTCACACACTGTCGAACACCCCTTGTGCAAAAAGCAGTTGGGGAGCTTTCCTCTCATCACTATGTGTTGTGCAAATTTGTCTACTTGTCTGCAAGATGCAGCTGCACTGAACCCTTCCTATGGTTGCAGAGGAGCTGTCTCTGAACCCTTCTCAGAAATGCCCAAGGTACACAGCCTATCCATAGCCATTTTTAAGAGCTGCCTGTGATTTTTTTGATAACGTGCAGTTTCTGTGCCAAACTCTGTTGGCAAAAAACAGGAGAGTGTTGAGGACCCAGTTAACCAACACTAGTTGTGCAGATGGAAGGACTTGACCACTGAGGACAGTAATGAGTTTCCTCTCACCCAGCATAAGTTGGACAGTTCTGCTTTATTCTACTGGATACTGCTGTCCCCTTCAAGCTTAAAGAGTGTCATTGCTCTTGGCTGTAAGGAAAAATCTGTTGGGGCTGGCACCACCTGCTCAGTGTTTTTTGCTGACAACACTGGTACTTCCCTTGCAGCTTGACAAAATGGGCTGGCAAGCTAGCCATGTTTCGGGTCCCCATGTCTCCAAGTGTGAGAGCTGGTCTTTTCCCTTAGGGCCAACAGGAGTTTTCTCATCTGCAGAAGACCAGTAAATATCATAGCTGCAGGTTTTGGGTGGGGGAAAGAGGAAGAATATGGTCTGCTAGAAATCAGCACTGTTGGGCACTTGAATTCTGGGGCAGCACTTTTCTGTAAATGCCACTGGTGGCATCAGTGAGAATTAGTGGAAAAATTGGACCAGTTTGTGAAGCATTAGCTTGAAAATGAAGCAAGAAAATCAATGCTTTTATGGCTGAGAAGAAAATGCGCTCAAAGAAAATAATATGCTCAAAAAGAAGTATGAATTAAATGCCTTAGAGGACAGTTCACCTAAGTCCCTAAGAAAAAAAAAATATTTGGGCACCCTTAGCTCACTAGCACACCCAAGGAAGTCTTGCAGGTTTTAGTATTCTTTAGATGTGACCTCCTTTTTTTTTCAACATTATTTCTTTGCAATGCAGGGGTAGTCTCTGAAGTGCCTCTGCAGGGAACTGTAACTCTATATATGATATCTGTGAGTTTAGGGAGGGAACGTGAGCAGGCAGATGTAACTGTCCTCTAGAGAAAAGGCTCTTGAAAAGTGAGGAGTGACCCTGTAAAACCAAGATGCTTTCTAATAGCTAGGAGCAGTTGGCAGGTCTAAGCATTGGACAGGGCTAGAGGCAGGTATGCATATGCAAACATGAAAACAGATATGGAACCAGATAACATTTATTTTGCTTAATCCTTGGTGGAGGCACATTCCTGAAAGTAACTGGAGTCTCACGTGCATTTCAGGAAAGCTGTTTCTGCAGCAGAAACTGTGCCAAAAGGGCACAGAGTCTCAGCCACACAAGTTTGCTGTGCTTGGGGCACAGCCTTAGGACCACAGCTGGCCCATCTTTGCATGGGAAACATGGACATGGGGATAGAAATGGTGGGAAGAGCAACCACCACCATGAGTGCCATGTGGCACAGGCAGTGCATCCAAGCTCCTGGAGGAGGACAGAGCATCCCTATGGAAGGGTGGGAGCAGGGGTTTTGTCCCAGCCCTGTAAGTCACAGTTAGCTTTCCATCCTGAATTTTTTTTTGTCAAGATGTCTGTCCATTTCTGTGTTATCTGAGCAGATCTTTCATTTCTCACTGTGTGCAGAATAACACGTTTATTTCTTCAGAGCAAAGCAGGAGGGAATCAGATTGCCAGGTGGCCCATGTAGAACAAGCATCATTCAGCTGGACAGAAGGAAGATCAAAGTATGCCTAAATACATGGACTTTGGGGTTTTCTTTTACTCTGTATAGTTAAACATTTTCTTTTCTGCCGTTGTCTTTTGGAGTTGTATTAGAAGCCACTTTCCAGAGTGACCCTTTGAGACATCAGAGGGGAACATTTAGAGAAAAATGTTCTCTACATGGTAACTGGATGCTCTGGTCCTTTATTAATTGCCCAGCAGGGTTCACTTCAGCACATATGTGTTGTCCAATTGCATAGTTTCCGTAAGTCCTGCCATGCACTGGTGTAAGTGTGTGTCATGTTTCATGGTGAGCATGTGAAGGCTCCCTGGATCGCAGTGGAGCTGCTCAGAGGGCAGTTGTGGCAGTGGCTGCAGAGATGGGCTTACAGATCTTTTATTTTCTGCTTGGTGCTGTTCATTTTTGAAGGGCGGGTTCATTTTGTTTTGCTTCCTATTATGCGTCTGTTGGGGGTGGCGATTATTTAAGATTTAGAAAGTTGGATGCTGGGTGAAATTTCTCTCAAAACATATGGTATTTTATTGTGGGTTGTAGTTGCTTGATGATTTTCCATTTGGATCCCATTAGGGTTTAATATGTGAAAACTGAGGGATAGAGGCAGTCGGTTGGCTTGTGTTTCTGCACTGAAGCAGCTTCTGGTTCCTCACAGAATCACAGAATACACTGAGTGGGAAGGGACTCATCAGGATCATCAAGTCCAACTCCCGGCCTTACGCAGGACACCCCAAGAATCCCACCATGTGCCTGAGAGCATTGTCCAAATGCTTCCTGAACTCTGTCAGCCTTAGTGCTATGATCGCTTCCCTGAGTGGGCCTGTTCCAGTGCTCAAACACCCTCTGGGTGAAAAACCTTTACCTGATACCCAACCTAAAGCTGCCCTGACTCAGTTTCACGCTACTTCCTCGAGCCTTGGTCACAGGAGTGAAGAGATCAGTTCTTGCCTCCCCACTCCCCCTCGTGAGGATGTCGAAGACCATAATGAGATCACTGTAAGGTAAGAGTAGTTCCTTTGATAAGCAAAGCCCAGTCTTACACCAGAAAAGTAAGAGCCATCATTGCTCTCCTGCAAGTGACTAATGGTCCCTGGGAGTCCCCTCTAAGGCACAGCAGTGTGATATACGTTGAATAGCTGCAAGCTTAGTGGAGAGAGGTGTGTTGATCTTCAGGCATACTTGTGCAAGGAAGATTTAGGATTTCATTTCTGTAATGATAGTGCACATGAAGCTGACAGAGTATTTCAGACACAGCTCAATGGCATTGTTGATGACCGAATTTATGACGGGAACTGAAAGCTAAATACAGACTTCAATCCAGCTGGTGAGCATATGGTTTGTGAATGCTGGTTAAAGCATAGACTTGGTGACATAGGTATTGAAAAAGAAAAATCTTCTCTGGAGTTGTCTTATAAAGATGTTGGAATATTTTGGTGTAAGCTGGGTGCCTACGGTCTGAATTTACGGGGAAAAAAAATATTGGTGGAGGTAGGGATGAAGTGGGTGACTTTGGTGGTGTGTTTGAGTTGGGGATCTGTGGCTATATTTTATTTTGTAGGTCCTTGGGAGAGGCTGTAACATTTCACTGGGGGTGTTGCTGCACAGACAGTGCTTGGCTGTTGGAAGCATGAATTGTGATAGTTTGTGGCGCTTCATTTGAGGAAAAAGTCCTCAGCTTTCTGTGTGAGGACGGGCTGAGGATCATTTCTCTTCCTTGTGGTAATTCATCAGGAAAGTTGGAAGCAGTTGATCTGTCGAAGCTGGTGGGGGATTTTTTTGTGTGTGTGTGTTGTTGGCTCAGGAGAGCAGGAGCTCTGAATTCAGAATTGTTGTCTCGGTGCAACCTTTGTGTGCCGCAGGGCTTCCCAAAGTCGGGAGCCAGGCAGCTGACCAGCCTCTGCCAGCAGCCAGGCTCCCGACTGCCAGGGCTACGTGTGCACGCATGCAAAGAGCTGCCTGTTCTGCTGCTGCCTGACCTCCTGCCTCTCCCCCTCTTTCCCATTCAAATCCTCCCATGGAGGAAGAGGTTGCTGCACGGCTGAGGAGTTGCACAGGCAGGGAGCTTGGGGGATGTACTGGGATTTTCGGTCATGTTATCCTGACTTGGGTAGCTGTTTGTCCTCCTTCAGTATTCCAGGCAGCCAGCCTGAAAAGAAGTCCTTATCCTGTGCTACAGGCCAGTGGTGTTCACAAAGGTCTCTTTGTTACACCCGTGTCTGTGGCATTGTTCCTCTTGAACAAAACTCCCCTGCCAAAGCTCTGGCGTGCTTGGCTCTGAAAGTGCCAGGCTGGTAGTGCAAGGGATGAATTCTTGCTCATTCATCCCATCCTGCCTCCTGCAGCATCCTGCCCTGTTACTTCCTGCTCTCTCAGGCTATGACAGGCTGGAGAATGTAGGCAAGACATGGTGGTGCATCCTCCTTGCAGCCCGTGTGTTTCATTGGCTCCACATTATCAAGAGGGGAAAAGTCCTGCTCTCCAGCTATGTTTGGATAGAATAATAGAACCATTAACAGTGGAAAAGATCTGTATGACCATCAGGTCCAACTGTCAACCTAGAACCACCACCACGTTCTCCACTAAACCATGTCCTCAAGTGCCATATTGGCCCATTTTTTGAACAATTCCAGGAATAGTGATTCTACCACGTTCCTTGGGCAGCCTGTTCCAATGCCTGACAAACCTTTCTGTGAAGAAATCTTAACTAGTGTCTAATATAATCCTCCCCTGGTACAACTTGAGGTCCCCTTTCAGGTAGTCATAGAGAGCAATAAGGTCTCCCCTCAGCCTCCAGGTTTGCCTGGTGTCAGACCCAGCACTTGGTTTCTGAGCAGATGATGGTGAATGAGCTTTCAGAACCAGGGCTGGCTCTCAGCCTGTGGGGAACAGGAGCACCAAGCTCTTCATCATACAGGAGGGTTTTTAATGCCCACGTGGTGGGATCCTTGGTGCATGTACAAACTACAGTGCCAGATACCTGGGAGCATTTGACAGATTTTTAATCTAATGTACTCGTTTCTGTTCCCTGGGACAGGACACACATTCAGGACAACAGACTCTGCAATCCCAGTGCAGCCAAAGGCTATACCTTGAGCTCCTGTTGCTGAAATTTTACCTGGATTGTCATGCAGTATTGATATTTTCCTAATCAGTTTGCCCTGTACTCCTGCATGTATTCACTGCTGCACTTTTTGCTATCTTAGAGGAAAACCAGGAGCATTTTCAAAGCACTTTCCGTGCAAGTTTACTTGTATTTCCTAACAGGAGGCTTAATAGGGAGGTAACAGAGGTAGGGAACAGTAAAGATGCTCTCCTTTTTCTCCTCTCTGGCTCTGCATCTCAATCCTGAAAGGTCCCTCTAAGGCATCCAACTACTCCTGGGAAACACCAGTTAAACACCTGTGAGCCAGATGCAAACAGCTGCATGGTAGGTGTCGTTTGTGATCCAGACTTAACACAAACCATGCTTAAGATTAGTTACAAATGGCTCCATAAAAAAGACAGAATGCATAGCACAGGTAAGTAGCACCTCTTTTCTTATTTCATCTTTTCTTTTATCTTATTTGCTTTCATATCTCTGGTATGAAGGGTGCTCTTGTGTGGTGGGATGAATAGCAGTTGAACTTCATTAATCTGGCCTTGATGTACTAAATTACTTTAGTAAACAATTAAATAATATGCTCAGTCTAAATTTTTGTTTGACTTCTCACCTGAACAGGGAAACTTTAGTGCTATTACGTACCTTCACTAGCCCTAGTAACTAGTCTGTCAGGCTGGCTAGTTCTCTCTGTGATATTTAACTTGGTGCATGTAAAATTACCTAATCCAAGAGTTCCTGATAGCAAATCCCTTTAAATACTGCAATCCCTAGGCACTGCAGACTTCAGAAGGGCATTGCCTTACAGCAAAGTACCTTCTGAAGACCCTTCAGGTAAGGGTAAAGCTCCTTTTGCATTTGAGATACCAGTGCTACAGGCTGCAGTTGTCTTTGTTCACCTCTCCAGGGCTGGCTTTCCACTACTTGCTTACCATTACGTTTTCTATTTTTGAATACTATGGATTGATATCAGAACCCCTTATTTTAATTTATTTTCATTTTAAACTTGCAACTCCTTGCCTTATCCAAAGGCTGCTGTTAGCAACAGTAGGGAACATACTGACTGTTTTCCAATAGTCTGTGTGCCTTTGCCGACAACTTTAACAAATATATTGAATTTCAATCTGGATCATGATATTTTGTCATCTCACATTTTATAATCTCACATTCCAGGCAGTAACAGTTTGATTCTCCTGTCATTATGAGCTATTTGTATTTTTAGTCGGCTGCTGAATAGTTCATGCTGTGTCAGATCACGCTGGTTTCTCTATAGTAGTTGCATTATAAACCCCAAGGAAACATATTCTGTAAAACAGGTTTGGCTCAGACTGGGTGTTAAATCAAGGTTATAAAAAAAGCTCTCACTTTCTTTTCTGTATTTTTCTTCTTTGCATTCCTCCTCTTTCTTTCTTTCTTTCTTTTTCTTTTTCTTTCTTTCTTTCTTTCTTTCTTTCTTTCTTTCTTTCTTTCTTTCTTTCTTTCTTTCTTTCTTTCTTTCTTTCTTTCTTTCTTTCTTTCTTTCTTTCTTTCTTTCTTTCTTTCTTTCTTTCTTTCTTTCTTTCTTTCTTTCTTTCTTTCTTTCTTTCTTTCTTTCTTTCTTTCTTTCTTTCTTTCTTTCTTTCTTTCTTTCTTTCTTCTTTCTCTCTCTCTCTCTCTCTCTCTCTCTCTCTCTCTCTCTCTCTCTCTCTCTCTCTCTCTCTCTCTCTCTCTCTCTCTCTCTCTCTCTCTCTCTCTCTCTCTCTCTCTTCCTTTCTTTCTCCTTCTTTCTCCCATTCCCCTCTTCATCCATGTCTATCACTTAACAGTTTTCACTCACCATACAGGATAGGAATCCTTAGGAAAAAGAAAGCCTTGAGTCTGTTCTCACCCACCATCAGCAAAAGTTGCTGAAATTAAGTTGTAGCCCCAAAAAGCAGGATCGAATGTAAATGACAATAAAGGCAATGTCAATATGCTGCTTTTTTAAGCCAGTCTCAGATATCTTTTAGAAACCTTTAGAAACTGAAGTACTTTTAAGTAGCCTTTTGGTTTTTTCTAATCACACCTCAGTACAGCACTACAGACTCAATACTCATAGTCAATTGCTTCATGTTTGCTTTATAAAATAAACAGCAGCCATTAACTGGTATCCTTAATCGTATCTTTACTAAAAATTTAAGAGGCAAATAGAAATCTGGAGATAACAAGCACATGCCTATCAGGTAGGTTTGCACATGAATGTAGACCTATAGCAACCACTCAACAAAAAAGGGAAGCAGAGCTGGAGGTTATGTCAGTGCTCCCTTAAATTAGGAGATGAATTAATTGTGGTGGTCTCCTGTATTGGCGCATATTCCCAGCCATCTCCACTTGATGCTGTTTCCATGGAATCACTTTGGCGACAAGTCCTGAAGAGGTGGGGAGAGACCGGAGTCAAGTGTCTGCTGGTACTATCGCACCTAAACATGATTTGCTTAATCTTCAAATGTCAGAAGAAAATGTAGAAACATCAGACTCTGCTGGCAATAGCAGCCATAGCTTGGACACTCGAAAGTTAGAGATTCAGTAAATACAACACTTTTTTTTTTTGCCCTGTTTGCTCTTGCTATCTCCCTGGCCTTTTCCCACCGAACACTTCTCTTTCCAACCCAGCAATAAGTTGAAATCATTTTTGCTCTGGTTTAAGGAAGTTCTAACAACAAACTTCAGACTTCAATAGAAAGCAAGAAATGAGGCAAAGGAGATACACTGGCTTGGAATTTTTTTCTTGAAAACAAATTTGCAGAATGGTATCAGGATAACTTAATTTGTACGGACATTAGAGAAAATGGAAGATGACATTTAAACATGTTTAGTGTCTGTGCAAATTCTTAACATGAAAAAATCACTTTGGCTTGCTTTAAAGTTGTTGCATTAAGGCTGGGGTTCAGTACTGAGAGAATTAAAAAAATGAGAAAAGGGCAATAGATATGCTGGTTTTCCCCATCAAAAAATGGACTGAAAAATATTTTTCATTTGGAAAGCAAACAAGAAGAAAACTAGACTTTGCAGGGTTGAGTAACCCTTGCTACCAGTTTCTGGCACTGCACTTGAATCTAAATGAGAACTGCACACTGTATTGGTCTGTATGTGCAGCCTCTGCAGTTACACTGCAAAGCAGGAAAACAGAGTTATGTCACCTCTGTATTTGATCCAAAGGCTCTGGCTTGTTTTGGGAAAAGAAGTGATAGAGTAATTCAGATGGACCAAGTTAAAAAAATGTCGTGCAATGATTCCTTAAGAATTCCAAGCCTGTATGCTCCTTTCCAGATGTATATATGTAAAAGTGACTTGCTGTTTTAAAACTGTTTTAAAACTTTAAAACCCTATAGTCCACGAGAGGCTTTCCAACATGGACTCCCTGGTCTGTGCCTGGTGAGAGTCTGGACAGTGCTGGCATCCCATGGATTCATTAGGCTTTTTCTCACCTCCCTTCCTGGTCTGTGGGAAAAATGCCCTCTTGAGAAAGCCCATTGCTGCCTGACACAAGTCAGAGCTGCTCCAACCATCTCTTTGAGTTTTGCTTTCTCACATGTGGTTTCAGTTCCCAGATGCCAAAATTTCCCCATTGCTTTGTGGGTGTCAGCACTCCACTGCACATCTCTGGTGAGGGCACTGGGCACAAAGACTGAAGTTGAGAAGCAAATTTTGGGATAGAAGTGTTTCCAGCTGACCCTACCAGACCCCACTTCTCCATAAGGGTGGAGAATGATGCCAGACCATGCTTCAGACAGACTTTTCCACACGAGGGTTGTTCATCCCCCCTGCTTTGGCGTGACTTGAAGACAAGAATGAAAACTTTAAAACGAGATTCACAAGCCCCTGTTGTGTCTTACCTTTGAGTGTTGCAGCATATATGATTGCGAGTAGGGATTTGTTCTTTATCAGGGACCTTCACTCTCTAACCCCAGATAAAAAGCCAAATATTTTGAGGGACACAGTAGGGACGACAATACAATACTCTAAGTCATTGCAGTTAATATGTCTGTGGTCTGTGCCTGAAAAACAGTGCCCCCACAAACACACCACATCTATAAAGGATCCTGATGCTCTGGGTGCTGTGAGGGGATGTATCTGGACTATCCCAGCACAGTGGCTGCAAAGTGCTGCTGGGACTGCACCATCCCCGACACTGCAGCCCCCAAACCCAAGGCCATTCCACCAGCTTCCTCTGGCATCAAACATTTTTTTAAGATGGTCCCTTCCCATCTATAATCTGTTAATGAACAGAAGGATTTTGGTTTGGTTTTGGGAGTTGGATGGCAGCTCTGGAGCATCTGAGGGACCTGGATGTGGTGATGTGTGTTAGTGAAAACTGGAGCTCGTCTCTCCGGGCGATCCTCCTGCCCATTCCTGTGCATAGAGGATGGTATTGCTGCTGATAGAGTTCTACCAGCTGAAGATCTGCAGATGAATTAGATGTTGACTGGTGGGTTTAGTCCTTATTTTTAGATTTCTGGTCCTTTGTATACATGAGAATTGCCAGACAGGTTTATCAGATCTCCTGGATCTTTGTATTTTTGATTTGGTACCGTTATATTGACTGCAGGCAATCTTTTCATTTAAGGCTGTATAAATGAAGTCACCGCATAGCTCCTGGGAAGAGTTGTGTGTTTGGAAGAATAACTGTCTTATTAATTCTGTCATAAATTAAAGATGTTTTTGCCTGACATTACAGTTACAAATTTTTTTGCTTCTTGTTCTCTATGCGAGGCTTTTATGTCAGACAAGATGGTAATGTACATAAATTAAATTTTATATAGTCTGTCAAACTTCATAGCAGGTGGTGCTTTGTCTTACTATACCATAGATGGAATACTTTGGGATCAAAGCACGTCTCGCTGCACAGGAGGACTCCAACAAACTCACTCCTTCATGACAGGTGACAAATGAATTAAAAATTTTAGCAAGGTGGTTGCCTTTACCTGGAAAATCAGAATTGGTAATGGTAATTAAAGAAACTGCTCATATAGAGACATCAATGCTTGAGTATTACGAGCAGTCTGAGACTGCTGTGCTGAACAAAGATGTTCATCAATTTATTACAAACTGGATAGATAGAGCTGGTCTCTCGAGCTCTGTAGACCAGGCCATTAAAATAAATGTATTTGATTTACCACTACAGAGAACCCGAATTGTAATTTTACTATTATAAAACTCCAGAAGAGATAAATTATGTTTTCTAACAGCATCATTTTCTCCAGGAAAGTACAGCATAAACGTAAATTAAATGTTCTGTGAAAATGTAACAATCTTAAGAAAAAAAAAACAACACAAATCTCCAGACAAACAAAATCAACAAACTGTGATATTGCATTTCCTTATCAGAAGGCTTGATTTTACAAATTTTGAGAATTTCTGTTCTGAGGAGGCAAAACCATTTCATTTGGACTTCATTATCTGATTCTCTTAATTCAGTAAACTATTGTGCCATGATATAAAGTGTCTTACTGCGTCAAGCACAGAGCCCTCAGCGTGTCTGAGGCGGATGTTCACCCAGCCAGCACCCTGCTCCACAGTGGCCAGCAGTGGATGCTGGTGGTGAGGAGCAGCCAAACGTGTGGGGAGGACTGTTCCCAGGACCAGCCTCATGGTTTGGAGCCCTCTGTAAGGTGCTGATGTCTGTGCTGCCCTGCCACGGTGACAAGGCCCTCCTGCCCTCAGCACTTTCTGAGGGAGTTGGCATCATGACTTTTCACTCCTGTGGAAGCTGCAGTTTGGATCTAGGAGCCGCAGTTCACCCCCAGCAACAACAGGGGAGAGACTTGGATGAAGAAAGGAAGGCATGTATTTCTCCTGCCATGTTATCTAACGTGGTTCTGTAAGCAGCTTTAGAAGACATAGTACCAAAAATGTTGGTGTCTTGGATACACTACAGCTCCAAGTCCTCCAGATAGTTGAATGGGCTTGACCTACTTCCAGTGTGGCCCTACAGCATTAATTTACACCTCAGAAACACGAGAAAGGTGAGTTTGTGTGTCTATTTGCAGATGACAAATCCAAGGCAGCTTGGGCACACAGAGGAGCTGCAGCTGTGACAGCAGGGACTGAGGTGCACTTATTTTATGTACAGTTCCCAGAGCCTTCATTGCACCAACAGTCTGCTCTGTGGCACTAAAGCCGTCAGTCTTGTTGGTTTCTTTCTTTTGACAACTAGTTTTGAAGGCCTCTCTTTTCTTTAAGCCAGAACATCAATGACAGAAGAAAAACATAGCAACATTTCCTACAGACTGACCGTCCCTTTTCTGTGTCCAACAACAGCACAATAAACCACAGGTACCATGTCCCCAAACTTCAGAGATTTTTTAGGATGCCTAGAGCACAGCCATGATTCCTTCCCAAACTTATCCTGAGAAATCAGCATCCTACAGTACTGTATTTTAAGCATTGAAACAATACAACTGCAACACCCTATTAATTGGATTTATTAGGTGAGTAAGTATTGGCAATACCAAAATAGGGACTATCACTGTATGACTGGAAGGAAAAATACAGTGCTGATGTGAATTTAGGAGACTTGCTGATGGAATTAATGTAAGCCCTCCTATTTTGCAAACTAGGGATACAGCCTTGCCATTTTACTTTCCAAAGTGGTCTTTTGGAACAGAAGGAATGAGCTTAACAGCATGAGGCTCTCCAGCTCCAAAGCATCACTGCAGTCATTGCAAATAGATTCCACAGGGTGGTAGAAGGCTGTGACCTCAGCCTGGTCTTACAGAGGCTGTAGCTACCCAGGATCCCAGTGCAGCCAAGGGAAGGTACAGTTGAGCAGGGGATGAAAACTGGATCTTTTATGAGCTTTGGACCAGCTCTAAGCCAGTCCACAGTGCAGAGCTGTTGGCAGTCACAGCCAAGTCTGTGAAGCTCAGAAGCCAGGGAACCTGACAAAGACCTGTGTAATTAATGTGCTCATTTACTGTTTTATTCATTCATGCAGTGAGTGAGTTGTAAGTGACCAGCATAGCTCAGCAAGGAACTATGCAACTCAAAACCATAACTCCAGCAAGTTCTTAGGAAAGCATTTCAAACAAGCTTCCTGTTCCTTTCCTACAGGGTTAAAAATAGAAGTAGCGAGGAGGAATCAGCAACACAGAATTAATGCCATAAAAACAGTGTATTAATTAGTGGTGCTTGCTGGCCCTCTAAAGAGCCTTTCGCTGCCAAGTGAAGATGCTGTCTTTGACTAGATGTCTGCACCAGTGCTGTTAGGAAGCAGAAAACCCACTGTCTGTCCTGAGCTCTGAAGCTCAGCCCCAGCCTGCTTCAATGAGACAAACTGAGCAGGGCTTACGAGGATGGCCAGTGGCATTTCCAAACCCATACCTCAGGGTCATGATGCACAAAGTGCTACTCTCCAGGCATTGGACTCATTTGCTTGGAGTTGTCTCTAAGAAATTTAGATTTAAACTTGTTCTCAGAGTGGTGCAGGGTTAAGGATTCTTTAAAGGTGTCTTCCTCCTTGTGTTAATAAAGTTTTCATCAGCACAAACACACTGTGAGCGTCGGCTAGAGCTGCCCATGAGCCTTGTTATCTTTCTGGTGCTGCAGGTAGGTTCCCCATGCAGGTCACCATTCCAGTGACATTTGGCACGCTTTCCTTTTCATCTGAGATAGATGCATCAAGAATGAGTTCAGCCCTACCACGATCTGCCTGCACCTCCCTGTGCTATTCCCCCTTCCAGGCATGCCATCCCTGTTGCATGGAGCTGGCAGTCATTGCTAGCTTTGCTGCAGCCCTGGGGGGACTGAGTAATTTCCTCAGCTCAGATTTGTAGATTGCCTTCCCTTTGGACAAGAAGAGGGACCAGTAAGATTTGTGAAGTCAAAAGGTGGATTTTCTTGGCAGGTTTGTTTTTCTTTTCCTGAGAAGAACTGCCAGTTTGCCTCATGAGGCAGTGAGGCAAAAACGTCTCAGAAATGAGGATCCTGAATCACAGGAACAAAGACTCACAAAATCACAGAATGGTTTGGGTTGGAAGGGACCTTAAAGATCATCTAGTTCCAAACTCCCTGCAGTGGTCAGGGCCACCTTCTTACTAGACCAGGTTTCTCCAAGCCCCATCCAACCTCGCCTCGAACACTTCCAGGGATGAAGCATCCACAACTTCTCTGGGCAACCTGTTCCAGTGTCTCACCACCCTCACAGCAAAGAATTTCTTCCAGATATATAATCTAAACCTACCCTCTTTTAGTTTAAAGCCATTATCCCTTGTCCTATCACTACATACCCTTATGAAAGTCCCTCTCCTACTCTCTTATACGCCCTATTTAGGTACTGAAAGGCTACAGTAAAGTCACCCCAGGGCTTTCTCTTCTCCAGGCAAAGCAATTCCAATTCTCTCAGCCCTTCCTTGTATGAGAGGTGTTTCACCCCTCTAATCATCCTTGTGTCCCTCCTCTGGACTCTGTTTCAATACTGGCTCCTGCCTAAGAGCACTGTCTGGTGTGTCAGTGTAGTGTGTGTGTGTGTCGCCTAGAAGCCCTTCCCACAGAGAGAAGAAGAAAACTTGCTCTGTTCACATACTGACTGACTTTATTTTTCTTATTTGTTAAGGAAGTGACATTTCCTTCCCGTGGATGGATGTGGAGTCTCTCCGGGGCTGAATTTCTCCCTGGACAACTGATTCCCAGCCCTTCAAACCTCACCCTGGGCTGGGGGTGCAAGGCTCCAGCCATCCCCCTGGAGCAGGGATGGGGACAGTGAAGTGCTTCTGTGCTCTGCTCTGCAGTTTGAAGAGTCCCTCAGCCATTTCTGCTATTGTTCTAACTCCAGTGCACTCACCCTTGGGGTGAGATCAAGGATGTGACATTTTAAAAATCCCTGACACTATTATGAACTCTCTCTTTCATTTGCACATGCCTTTATCTCCTTCAGTGGGGAACAGTCCTTCTGAGGCCTTTCTTCTCTTACCTTGTGCTGCCTGCAGCTTTTCTTTCAGTGCTCGTAACCCTGTCAGGCACCTTATCAGCTTGTGCAGCTCTGTCCAGCTGAAAATTGATTATTGCCATTTGCCTTGTTGTCCTTTTATCTTGCACCACAGCATTTTTCATGGCTCCTGTGAATAACCCCTTGCCTCTAATGGTGCTGTCACCATCCTCCTCACCCATGCTGTGCATCATAGGTTCATGTTGATTTTTTCCCAGACAAGGTAATCTGTTGTGATTCTTCCATCTTTTCCCAAATGCTGGGCACAGCTGTACCTGTATGTGAATAATATGTGGTCTTCCAGTGTCTCCCAGGGCAGTGCAGACTGGGCTTGCCCTTCAGTCTCAGAGTGCTTTTCATAGTCTCTGTACATCCTTACATCAACCTCAGTCTGTTCTGATTGACCTCCTTTGCTTGGGAAATCCTAATTCCTTACTCCAGAGTTAATTCTGCTTCCTGCAGTAGCCTCCAGGCTCTGCCCCAGGCAGTAATTTCAAGGAATACTCTTGCCAAGGGTCTGCTCCTAAATCTCCTGAAACTGTGCTGTATATTCGGCTCTGCTAACAGAGGGCAAACTTTCCTTTTTTTTAGCCTCTATTTGGTAATCTCTTATTCATCTTTTTAGCTTTCAGGTGAAGTACAGGATTCACATTTCTACAATGGCTTCTTTGCCCATCAGAACCTAGGATTATTTGGAGCCACCAAGAAAAGGATCTTTCTCCTGCCTCTGCTGCCTTTTGCTGGCAACCTCCGTTATCCTTACTGTGCTCACTCTCAGTACACCACAATTTATACCCTCTTCCAGTGTCCTCTTCAACTCCAGTGTTTCAGTTCTGTCAGGACTTTTGCCACCTCTGGTCTTACACTAAGAATGTTTTCTTAATTTGTGTTGCTCCTGAGGCTGTGTGCTGCTGTCCTTACTACCCAAAAAATCCTGCTTTTGTTTTGCTTATCACAGGCCAAGCAAGGGCCAAGGATAGCAAATGCCTTGGCTTTCCATGATCTGTCACCTCCCTGTGGCCTGAGCATCCCTCTGGAGTCAGCAGGGTCCCAGGAACTTGACCAGCCATGGAGACTGACTGATTTTTCTTAGGGGTCCTTGGTCATGCACAGCAGAGTGTCTCTCCTTGTAGAGAGGAATACAAATCTCTCTTTTGTAAGGGTGGTAATGAGGCAGTGGTTTAAAGTGCTTTTCTCAAGCTCAGGGATACTGTACATGAAGTCTGTGTCTGATTTACACTTGCAGCTTAAGGCATATTCTATATTAGAAAGATGTTTCTGCTTCTACTTGAAAAAAAAAATCATAAAAAACTGCATAAGATGCCAAAACTTTACTCACATCAAAATCCATAACAAGATCTATTTAATTCCTTATTCTAGGCTTATAGTATGGTAGAATAATTAAGTTCATATGTCCATTTGGACTGAATAAAGAGCAGTACTCTGAGGAACTTCAGTGAGTTTCACCTCTGCTGTGGAGACAAGCTGCAAAGTATCCAGCTGTTAAGGACCAGCCAGTGGTGGCACCAAATTTGCCCCTGGCAAAAGGTCACAGATTACAGCAAAAGCCCCAGAGCATTGCTGACTCTCATTAGGTGAGGAACCAGCCCCTGGGCTGTCTCACTCTCTAGCCTGAACTTCAGCAAGCTGCCTTCCTGCCTTCTGCAATTTTGACATCTGCCAGGTCAGGCAGAATACTGCATTGAAGCTGAGTCCAAATGCAGCTGTGTGTGGGCATGTCCTTGTGGCTCTGCTCCCACCTACTGCTGGGTCTCCAGGAGCTCCTCTGAGTTCGAGGGACTTGCGTGCACAGAACTAGAGACCAGCACGGATTTCAGTGCAATTAGACAGCTGCCCACGGGGAGTGCTAAAAAAGCACTTGCTTCTGGTTCTGTCTAGTAGGTGGGAGATTTGTCTGGGGACATTGGTGAAGCTGGGATATCAGTGAATTGGCCAAAATGACCATATGTCTAAAGATCTCCCTGCAAAGAGGTACTAAAATGCACAGGTTTTGCAGCTGAGGGCACAGTCTGAGCATCTGACCACCGCACTGTAATGACTTTTGTCCTAATAATAACTGAAATGGTTTCCTAAACATTAACTTGAACTTGCTCAAGGGAATGGCCTTCCTTTGCTTATAATAATTTCACATGAAGTACAGCATGCACATTGGAGGGTAACTGGAGTTAATGTCGATTATGAATCACCAGTTTCCTTCTCTAAATGGCATTTCTTCTCAGCAACTTCCCATACGCCAAGCTGCCCTGCAGTTTTAACCCGAATTGGTTAGCTGAGACTGACTCCCATTTAATGCTTCCTTTTAAAACATGAGGTGTTGCACAGGGAGTGGCCTCACAAACCTGTGTCACAGACAAATTATTTGGTTCTAATTTTTCATAGTAAATAGCACAGAAAAATGTCCCCTCCACTTTGCTTATTGCATTTGGACTGCAAGAAAATCATATTGTGTGGGTATTGGCAGGAGACTGCAATAAAATAAGGTTGCCTTTATTACTAGCTGGCTGTACCTTGCCAGGTCATTCTTGCAGCTCCAAGCAAATTTATGGGAAGTTTTTTGTCATTATGGAAATGTTGTTCAAACCACAATCCTAACCCGAGGAAGGAAATGATGCTTTTTTCAATTAGGTGAAGATACTCCTCCTACCTTAGTTAGTGTTTTTTTCTCTCTAGTGCAAACCATCCTAGAAATGAAGCTACAGTTTGATGCTCAGTGACATGCAAGCTCCAAGGAACCCCTTGGGATCTGATCCTTGCTGAGATAAAGTACTTCAAACCACATTTAGAATCATTAACCCACAGTTTGTATTCTGGCAAAACTGCCAGTTGTGCCACTGGACACCCTTTAGGACTTTCTGGCAAACTCTGACCTCTCGAGGACCACTTTCCATGCTGCAGGAAACAGCAGAAATGTTATTGCTTGTGGGTTGGGATGGTGGGGTAGAGAGACCGATGTTGATGCCCAAGATGAACCGTGTGTCACCCACGTGGGGAGGTGCAGATGCAAACACTGGAGAAGCAGGGGAGAAATTACTGCAATTCCACATTGCAAACCTGAGGGGCATGACTGTAACTCCTTCCTACGAGAGACTGGGGTTAACACAGCCTGCTTTTTGTCTTGGTGATCCTGTAGGACACATCCTAACTGTTCTTTGGTAATCAGCTAAGCATTTGACATATCACAAGTTTTCAAAGAGAGACTCTTTCTACCCCTATCAGATGGAAGGCATATGCTGCAAACTGCACACTGCACATCAAGTGTCATTATCCCACACTGTTTGATGCAAAACTTTCCCTGCAGCCTTGGCAAACAAAGTGAGATATTTAACATTGACCCATGTGCAACTACAGTTACCTGGTATGTTACGTATCTACCACATATGCTTATAAGATAATTTGAAACAACCTCAAAGGTGGAATTCATCTGCCCTAACCAAGGCATTCAACAGCTGGATGACTAAATCTGAACCAGTCACTCTTGGCTCCCTTTGTTATCAATAGAGATAAATAGGTACTGTCAAAAGACAGTCCCACCTCGTCCTATCATGAGCAAGTGAACAGCCCTTCAGGCAGTACCTATTCGTGGTTTCCACCAACAATAAGAGGAGCCCAGCTGAGACTGAGATAGCTGCCTTCAGGGAGGGTGGATAAATCTCCCAAGTGTCTCATTCATGTTCCTGAATTTCAGAGAAACACACTAACTGTCCTCTGTCTTTATTAGGTATAAAGTAGTGGCAAAGAGCACCAGAGAGGTGCAGCCAGTCACTCCAAAGGTGATGGGAATGGGGATCATGGTGGCCCCAGTCTGTTCTAGAAGAAATACACTTTACCTGGCAGCAGCCTGAAGGCAGAAAATAGACATCTTTACTCTCTTGTTTATGCTTTTCTCATAGGATTGAATTGCCTTTTTTTCTCTCTGCTCTGATGTTAGTGTCTCCATTTAGTTTTTCAGCCAGAAGCCCAAATTCAGCCAATTTTAACAGCGAGGCTGAGGTCTCAGAGAAAATTAAATTTCTGGACAATTCCTTGGGCATGTAAGAAGCTGCAGTGCTTCTGTAGGAGTATTGCATCTTATTGCTGTCCTGGAGAGGGACACCAAAGAACCCACACTTTGGCAGTCTGAGGAGGCACAGCATGTGCTTGCTATCCAGTGAGGGTGTGCTGCCCCTTGCTCAGCCAGCAATCCTGCAGGGGCTTTTAAAGGAGTTGAAAAATTTGTGGGAGAGTCACATCTTCAAGTCAACCTATAGGCTATTGTGCACAGGCAATATGTCTTTTGGACTTCTGTCACAAAATGAATAGGAAAATAGTTCAATCTTTCACCAATTTTCACAGTCTTTTCCATAGCAGCCTTATTCCCTAGATGAAGGGAGCCTTGCTGTAATAACTGTGTATGTACAAATAACCAAAAAAACATTTCCAGATGCTGTTTCTTAACAACTCACATTCATTGATACATATAAACATTGAAAGAAGTGGCACATTGTGGTTACTGAAGAATATATGTGTTTTGGTATTTAAATATCTTTGTGTAACAAATCTGAATAAAGCAGTATGGGGAGAAAGAAGAGATGAAAAATGTTGAGTGCTTAAACAGACTTTTGTGTCTCCTGGTCCTGCATTGCTGTATGTGGGTGTGTAATTTTATTTATTGGGAATATTATTTGTCTAATATTTTGTTGTCATTATTAAAATGATAGAAAATGCTTCCTCTAAGAATTCTGGGTACCTCTTATCTACATGAAGTATATATTCATTATATAAGTATTATGTTGCTTATTGCTGTAGACTGTCAATACAATACTTTCAGTTCCTCCTACATTCCCAACTATGAAAAGAATACTGATGGCCAATCCTCAAACATAAAACACCCTTCACCAATTCAGTAATGGAACAAAGCATTGTCCTTCCCTGAAAAGCATTCCAATGCATCCTACTCCCTCTAACTGCTTGCAGTAATAGTCTGTGCATGAGTATATATGTACATTTAAAAACTGTCCTTGCATGTGCACTCCTTTCATGATCTTTGCAGGCATAACCAGCACAAATACCAAGTAGTGCATGTTCTGACAGCACATTTGAGTTCTGGACATGGAGGTCTGTTATCCACTGTCTCAGAATGTAAACATTGCCTGGGGAAGACTGCAAAGTGGCAGCTCTGTAAAATCCTTCAGATGAAAACGACATGTTGGTTTTGCTGCACAAGTCTGAATGCATTTCACAACACATGCATGATGGAGACATGAAATCTTGCTCCTTTGAGGAAGCAACACTGAGTTTGGTGATGCCAACAGGGCAAACAATTGGATCCCACTGAACTGCAGGTAGTGGCAGCACAATACCTTTCCGAGGACAAACATGGGTCTTGTAGGCCATACAGTGGTGGAATAAGGAAATCTGCAAATGAGGGTTGCAGGCCTCCAATTTAATTTATGGGGATCGAACCAGGGAGATTGGTAGAACTCCATGCAGAGTCAGATCTCCATCTCTTCAAAATTACAGCATGAGGCCTTGAGGGAGGGATTTGTCTCACATGGTTTTCTCTATTCAAAAAAATTGATATTTAGCTCAACTGAGTCAGCAGAATATTTCTGGTTGTTGACAGAGACAAAATTTGCAATTGATGCCAATCTGAAATGGGCTTATACTGAAAGTAGTTTGGGACAGGAATTCTACATTTGCTGCTGGAAAAGCCTACACTTTGTTTTCAGGCAACTACTTTGAAGTGAGATAAACTCCCTCTGAAGGGAACTCAGATCAGAACTGATAGGAGCAGATACCTTAAATCTTCTGGAAATATTATCTAATATCTGGGGTCATCTCAGATGTCTAATCGTCTTTGAAAACTGAGCTCTGAGCTCCTGTGCTTTCCACTTTTATTTGTTTCTTCAAAATGACTGGTTTTATGGGTGGGATTAAGTCACAGAAGTTGAGAGAGGCTGAAGATTTATGAACAGCTATGAAAAAGTTATGGGCCATAATGTTCTTGAGGTGGGGGGAGGCTACATTCGATGTTTCTACTTTTGTGCCTGTGATCTTGTGTAAGTTCATTCAGAAGGCCACAAATGAGAGCGTCAGTTTATAAGTCACCAGTCTGTGCAGTCAATTAATTGCTGATTAACTTCCACTGGCTGCCTAACAGGGTCTGGAAGTCGAAGATATAAAAATTTAAAGTTGCTTTAAATTTTTTGAAAAATTTTGCTTATTTTCCTGTATTAGGAATTTATATTGTAGCAAAATTCTGAGCACTCAGAAATTCCACTGTTAGAGGTATTATTGATAATTGTTGAGTGTGTAAAGTATGCTTGGCACCCAACAAAAATTAATACAGATATTTTTACCTGTAGATGACACAAATATAAGAAACCTAAGCTGTACCAGTAAAAAAAATCTAAAGCAACATTTTCAGTAAGGTCCATGAGTAGGATATCTACTGTCTCCTGGAGGATTTCATGCAGGAGCTACTTAGCAAGGCCTTGCACATGGCAGGTCCTTAGTGTAAATAACTGGAATGTGTAAATCACTTTCTTGCCTATGGAAAAAGAGAGACAACAGAACAGTACAATGACCTTCATTTTAAAGGAAGGTGTTGGCTAAATTAAAAAAGATTGCTGTGTGTAGTCTGTCTTTTTAAGGGAAGTTTAGTGCCAGATTATCAGTAATGTTTCATCCTGCAGTTACAGCAAGGAAAAGATGCTGGTGACACATATGTTTGGTGAAAGAAACCCAAGACTGACTTAAGAGGCAAAACAATGTAAACACTGAATATGAGGGAAAAAATGTGCAGCAAAACTCACGCCCCAAGAATCTCAGTCCTAAGTGGGTCATTTGCTTATCCCACCAGTCAAACCTGACTCTACAGCAAAGCAAGCCAAAGAAAGTCTCCTTTATTGTTTCCATAATGCTTACTCAACTACAGGCCATCCCCGTTTTGGATTATTCTATTTTTAAGGCATAATTTCCATCTGTTCTTTGATCTTACACCACATAAGACATTTAGCTGATAACGTTATCCATCAAAAAGCAAATTTCCTTTAGAGTTCAAACACAGTCGGCACAGGACCCCGTCCATCTGCTGGCCAGTGCCTCTGAACAGATTCAGCTTGTGAATGGCCAGCTATGTTACCTATCTTTTAATTAACCAGCTTAGGTCTGTGCTTACTGTAAACACTGCAGGATGACTAGCGGCAACTCCACAGGGAAGGGAAATGCCCTCCCCTGTGGAAGCAGAGAAGAGGGTTTGATGCACCCAGAGCTGTGATGTGCTTGTGGTAAATGGGGTTGTCCAGTGGATGGTTTCTGCCTTCAGTCCCTCAGGAAATTATACTTCTTTTTTGCATAAACCACAATATTTTTATAAAAGGTTTGAAAGATTTTTTTTTTTTTTCTAAATTGGAATTCTTCAGAGAAAGGTGTGTAAAGCAGAAAGACAATGTTTTCTTCTGTGAGCAAAATTCTGAGTTTGTTTGAGAGAAACTCCAGAATTTCAGGGCAGGTTGTCTGAAGAAGCGGAATTTTATATAGAAAATGCTTGTCTGCTTACCCAACTGGAGAGCCAGGGAATGTCAGATGATTTAGGTGACCAATTGTAGTGAAACAGTACAGCTTGAATTCAGAATATCTGAGATCAATCACAGTCAAAAAAAAATCTAAGAAAAACTTGTCAGGAAAAAAAAAAGGAGATTAATGAGTAAGCCAGGAAAAAGGTAGATTTTCTATGGATATTTTCCCAGTGCAAACAGTTATCAAATTCTTTAAATCATTACTGTCAGATTCTTCAATTAGCTCTGTTACCTTGCTTCTCAGTGGTTTGCTTTATCCTGCCCACGGTGCATTTGTTCAGGAAGGAATTTGATTCAGGGTTTATATTCCACTGGCTTGCATATACCACAGTGTAAGTATCTCCAGATCCAAAACAATAACAACAATTAAAAAAGTGCCTACATTTCCTTCTATTTCCTGGCTTGCCAATAATAAGTCCCTGCAGAGGGGAGCTTGGCTGGTGGTGTTTTGTGATTTCTCAGATAACAAGAGCTTCACATTTCTGTGGAATTCCCATTTGCCAGTGAGCTGCTGCTGCTGCTGCCCTGATTGATATATGACTGCAATGGCACTTTTCCATTTGACATTCCCTCTCTCTCCCTCTCTCTCCCCCTCTCTCTCTTAAACAACAGTCCTAACTTTTGTGTGTTGCAAATATAAAAGGCAAGCCATGTGACAGAGGGACAGAAGAACAAAAGCATTTGGAAGTAACAGGACCTCTTTTTAGCTCTCTGAAGAGTTCAAGGGGAGGAAGGAGTGGTGCATTTACCAAAGGTAAGCACACAAATTAGAGATTCCTACAGATTTTGAGTATTACATGGACTTAAACTGGGTGCTTACTGTCTTTCTCTGACATACATGTCGTCCTTGTACCATTTTTTTAACTCTAATGTGTCTAAATGGAATCAACACAGCTCTAGTACCTGTTCTCCTTTTCCTTCTACCTTTATCTCCTGTCCTAAGGATGCCTGTAAACAGTCAAATAGGTAGCCCAGGGTGCTTCTGAGCAACTTGGTTAAACATCAATTCTTGTGAGCATGCCGGGCTCCTGCCTGCAGCTCTGTGCTGCTCCTGGCTGTATGTCTTTGGAGTGAATGGACAGGCTGGACTCTGCCCTGAATTCATGGAGAGAGCGCTGGTACCGCCAGCACCCTCTTTGTCACACTGCACCAGGGCTCTATGAGCACAGGCAAGCCAGTTAGTTTAAAGCCGGACTGTTTACTTTTATCACTCCTTACGCATGCTGTGCTCTTGCCAGTCATCTGCTGGAGTGCTTGGAATAATTTGAAACAACAGGCAACATTTATTTCTAGCTTTGTGTGTCACGCTTCGCGGGAGCACTCTTAATTTGCACATTATTATTTACCCAAACTTCTGCGAGGCTTTCCCTATGGGCTGGGCTGGTTGTGCATTAGGACAGATTTAACATACACTCTTGATTGGCTGAAACCTGTGAGGGAAGCCACGGTGTTTGCCTTTGCTGTAATGCCGAGGGGTATATTTAGTAGGTAGCCGACCCCGTCAGCGTGACACGTAATGCGGCGTGGCTGTGCAGCCGGGAGCTGACAGGGAGGATGCTGCAGGACCCCAGACCGCCAGCTGAAGGAGAGAGGGAGGCTCTCCTCCGTTCCCGGCAGATCATTTCCCTGTGTGTCACCGCCAGAGGCACGAGTATAGCTGTTCTCTTTCTTTGGGACAAAAGAAGAGTTTCACTGTTATGAGCCCAGTGACAAAGTGTCAGTGTAGTGGCACTGCGAGGCTCGGGAACGGACACTGCCCCGGGGGATCCTGGCTGAGGAAAAGAGCCCCGTCTCCCTGCTGGGATTCAGGTGAGTGAATTCATCCTATAAGGGTTCAAATGAATGGGTCCAGTGGCAAATAACAGAGTAACAAAGATAAACCATGTGCAGACCAATCTCAGTCCCGGGTTAGATAACTGCTGCAGTGTGTGCTGGGGGGGCAATTTTCCTGTGGCAAATCTGAATTTACAAGATGGTGTATGTGTGGACTGAATCTCGGGGGACTGTCAGGCAGATTTCTTATCCTAACCCTCAAGTTCATTTAAAGGGGTCTCATAACCCCCCCATAACACGTCTTATTTTTTTCTGCTTGAGACAGATGGCATGGCAAGTAACCTTTTAAGGTTTCTGCAGCTCTTGAAAGATGAAAAAGATGTTTCCTATATGATAAATGTTACTTACAGTTTCTAAAGCTTTGCAACTGTCCCAGTGGCTGAGAGGTAGGAACTCAGCATATTGAAAAAGGACAGACAAATAACTATTTAAAACCAGTAGTGGGGACAATTCACTTGAAAGCAAATGATTATTTGAAACCAGCAATGGGGACAAATTAACTTCAAATCAGTTCCTCATTGCAAAGTTACTTTCTAATAGAAGTAACCCAGCTGTCCAGTTTGGTCAATAAACGTGGATATAATAATCACAGTGCTGTTATTTGTCCCTCCTCAAAAGAATATAAGAATATCTACATTTCAGGACCTCTTTTTTTTCCCCCTCTTTCTTTTAAGTTACTAATGATGCTCAATGCTCATTTGTGCGTAGGCTGTGTGATCTTACTCATATCTGTGAGTAGTTATACACATGAATAATTCCCTGGACCTAAATAGAACTATTTGGTGAGTAATTACTTACCAGCTTGAATCGGGGGTTCCCAATGTGACTTATACATACATGGACATGCTCTTGCTGGAATAATGAAATCTTACTTACGAAACTGGTACCATAAAACAATGCTCTAAAGATTTTCCAGTTAAAAGCAAATCTGTGAGGAGTAGATGTTTCAAAGATGCGTTTACAAAGTAAAATGCAATTTGATTTAGGGGCAGGGTATAATCAGGAGCTGCTGCTGCTAAGTTACGAGCTCATTTCTCTACCTGAAGGTGTCCCACGTAGGTTTCCCGGGTTTGTGCAGCACCTGGTTTTGATCAGATGCCTGTATGCTGCTGACTGCCCCTTGCAGAGCAGGATACTTGCTATGGGTAGTCTTGTGTACAGTTTGCAGTAGCAGTGCTCCAGGTAGCTGCTTATGCATGGCTGATTTCCACAAAAGCTACCTGTCCCACTGGAACAATCCCTCACCTGCCGTTGAGGCTCGTGATAGCATCTGTATGTTCCTGCCTGCTTGTGTTGCCAGGATTGCAGTCTCTTTTGCCCAGGTGGGAGCTCACATTGATGCCTGCCTTGACTCATTTGACAGGCAGTCCTCCTGGACTTGGCTTCATTCCCCACTTCCCCTGAGGCTGATTTTGTTCCCTTCCTGGCTTGTCTGCTCTCAGATGCACTAGGAAATGCTCAAGGTTGTTCTTGGACCTTGAAAGGAGGTGACTATCTATGGTGCAAAGCTTCCATGAAGCTACTGAGACATTTGTTTTTGCAACAAATCTAGTGGATTACTTGTTTAACTGCAAATAGAAAAAAAAAATCTCTCCCCACACCCAAATATCACTATTGTAATTACAATTATAAATATTTGATAGTTGTATTATCAGTATTACAAATTCCCCTCTCTCTAATGTCCTCCTGATTATGAGGAGAGTCTTGAGTTTTAAAAAAGTTTTGCTACATGAGGCTGTGCCACAGACCCATGTTATTTGAGCAATCCACCTCTTGAGCGTGGCTGGAAGAGGCCACATCAAAGGAAGACATAGAGACCCCGTGGCAGGCAGCTACAGGGTAACTCGCTGTGGCAAAGGATTTTTCCCTAACCCCATCAACTGAACCTTCAGCATCCTAAGAGTTTATAGCCCTTCCAAAAACTCTTTAAAAGTAAAACCCCTGTGACTGTAACCCTCCCATGCATAACAGCTCCTTTTGCTGAGCCCAGCTCAACTTTTGCCCTCTGTGATATCTTGTTCCACCGGATCATTGTCGGTTGTGTAAACATGTGTTTCTTTTCATCAGTGTTAAGTGTTCTGCCTCTCAGCTCCCCTATCCTTCTCCATGTCCTGGTATCTTGGGATGGGGTGAATACCCATGCCCAGATCACCTTTTTTTCTGCTGCCTGACTTTCCACTTGACAGTCCTTTTGCTGAAACTCAGCTCAGTGTCAGGAGAAAGGTTTAGCTGGGTCAGGTTAGTGTGGGTGTCTGAGCCAAGAGTACTTTGCCTGTATTCTGTACATGTATATGAAGAGATGCTGCAGGCTCCTCTGACTATGATCAGCTGTTATTTCCTTTTTATCTGTGTCAGTGTGGAACATATTAAAATTTCTCAGTAATGGTATGTAAGGAATCCCTCTGATGCCCCACCTCTAACTTAGCAGAACAATAAAAGCAAGGTTGTAGTAAGCCTTTGAGCAGCTGCCTGTCTATATATTCCTTCTTTTTTCACATCATCTAATTCAGACTATTATCCGGGTAGCAGTGGCACTACCACTTCCAGACACCATCAGTCCTTGTCCTGTTTGTTGGAATTCCGTTGTGTGGCTTGGAGATCTTTTCTACCACAGGCAAGAGTAGCCTCTCTTCTGGTGTCAGGGCAGGGGGCTGCTGGTGCCATGGAGACATTGGTCCCAGGAATTCCTCCTCATCGCTATTTTTCAGCTTCCCTTTGATAGTTTTCTTTTTGCATCAGTCATTGTTATGGCTCACACTTGTCACATTTCCGTGCTCATTATTAGTGAGCTGCAGACTGTGTGAGCCCAGCAGCATGGAGGCAGCACAGGTTATGTTGCCCTTTAAGACGCGAGTTGAGGATCTGAGTTAATGCCTCAGCTCTGGTTTGGCAAAGGTTAAGCATACCATGGCAGTGACAATCACATTACTGTCATAGCAGCACGGCTCAAAGGGAGTGGGACCTAGGGGAACACTGCTCCCCTTGTTAGAAGACATAAAATTGTTACCATGAGCCAAATATTTAGGTTCCCTAATTATTAGAAGTATATGGATGGTGGTCTGAATTTTGCCTGTGTATAAAAGAAGAAAGGATTTTGCCCCAAACATCAGAAAAGAGGGAACATCCCCTTCCATCATGTGCTGTCTCCAGAATGCATAGCACTCTGCTGGTCCCAGTGGCAGGGATGTCTTTGCTTAATATTAAAGAATAAGAAACTCATTCCTACTTTTGCATCTATTGATAATTACAGCCTTTGAGTTCTCTGTGAGATATGCAAAAACCAGGGAACAAAACCCACCCACCTGCTTTCAACACACTCCAACAGGTAGAGGACACATGCCTGAATGCCCTAGACCTCTCTCAGCAACTTGTAATTTGGCCAAGAGTCATTTTGCCTCATGTTGGGTCATAAGACTAAAGTAGAGGTAATTACTGAAGCAAATCCTATAGCTAATGCCTGGCTGGGAACATTTGCACTGCAGCCAGCAGCCACCCTTGCTGGTTTGCCTCCTGGGAGGGATGGGCACCCTTACTTAGACACCTCGGCATTGTGCCTGGTGCTTCACCAAGGAGTGATGGCATCCAGAACTCTCTGGATGACCAAGTGGAAAACTGTATTCCTCTCCTGTCCCAGACTCAAGACCATGACTACTCTGATATTCAGCAAGACACAAGAAGAAAGAAAGAACCCAAGGCTGGCATCACCTCACCATTAAATGACTCTACTGGCTCATTAGAGAGATATCCCATGCATGCCCCTAATCAATCTATTTAAAGTTTCCTGGAAGCAGGAAAAGGAAAGAATAAAAATACAAGCACTCTTTTGTCCCCCAGTAGTTATTCTTTGTGAGTGCATTAAATCCTTTTCTCTGTGTTGGCCTGTGCCTGTCTGCTGGCCAGGTGCCAGCTTGCAGTACCCACTAGGGTTTGTTATTTCAACCGCCTAGCAGGAAGGCACGGTTAGCTCCCCCTCTCCCACCTACCTGAAGGGCTGGAAATACTCTTGGAAACTTCAAAAGGAGAGGGAAGCTCAGCCCAGCTCAAGTGCTGTTCAGATGAATTTGTTCCATCTCATGCACCGGGTCCCCATGATGTGAACACTTATGGGGGCCTTACACGAGCTGCCCCGTCAAAGCCCAAGGAACCAGTCCCATGAGTGCCTATCCCATGCATTCTGATGCTCCCACCAATAACTATGTTGTTTCTTATGCTTCAAATGCCATGATTTTCCTATTTTTCTTTTTTCAATTTGCTTACAGTCACAGGTACTCATCTCCCGAAATATTAAAATACTTAAGGAAGCCTCACAGCAGAAAATTATTTGCAGGAGTTTCTCTCATCTACCAGATCAGTGTGTTTGACATTCTGACTGTCCCTTTTATCTTCTTGGGCTTTGCAGGACAATGTCACAAAGTCACAGAGTATTCTGAGTTGGAAGGGACTCATAAAGATCATTGAGTCCAACTCTTAAGTGAATGGCCTCTATGGGGATCAAATCCATGACTTTGGCATTATTAGCACCATGTATTGTCAGCAGTCAGATGGTAGGACAGCACAACCTCAGTAGAACCAGAAGATGGGCTTTCCCTCTGTGGACATCCAGAAGAAGACATTTAAGTCCTTTTTTTTGAGCCTGTTTTCCTTCCTGCTCCCTTTTCCCTTCCCCTGTCCTCTTGCCCACCAGCTGCTGCCAGCTCTGTCCAGGAGTGCATGTTGTTGGTGTTCTCCCCTTGAAGGCACACACCGCCCTGCAACCTGCCGTGTGAGGGATGGATGGAGCTCCTGTACAGTGGGTGAAGATATTCCCCTTGGTGTCAAAGGGGACAAGCTTCAGCACAGCTGGATGTCAGTTGAGCAAACCCTCTTCGGCTTAACAAGGCCTTGGGTGAACATTCACTTATTTAGACCTGTAAGGATCTCACTCAAAATATTTTGTTTGGTATTTGCCCTGCCTCAGCATTGGAAGAAACCTGTTCAAATGCTGCATGTAGAGGCATTTTTCAAACAACTGGAGTTCCCTGTGTTCACCTTCTGCTGCCCAGCTGCCACATGGCCACTCAGTGACTTTGTCAGGTGTTTTGGCAGACAGCTTGCAGAGTGGAGAGAGGATTTCGATAGCATATATGGGAGGCCAGCTCCTTCTCTGCTGTAACAGAAATGGCCACAGTAAAATAACTAGATAAAAAGATTACTGCATTTATTTACTGAGCTAGAAGATACCTTGGAGCTGACAAAGTTGATTCAGCAGAAAGCGGGATCAGACACAGCATCTCATTTTGGGTTGTCTCCTGTGCTGCATAAACTGTTCTCTTAAATGGCTCGGATTGTCACTTGTACCATTTAGTTTCACAGCACACAGTGCTTCCCAGGCAGTTCCCAGGCATTGTGCCGGTGGTTGTGTGGGCTGGAAGCCGAGTGCTGTGGATGCTGAAGGATCTCTGGGAATAGACCAAGCCACCCTTGTCATGGCAGTGGAGAATTTAACCCTGAAGAACAAACCTGGTATAGCATGACTGTAGTTTGCCCAACACAATTGTTCCCTCTCCAGTCCAGACCTTCAACCATGAAGCCCCCAAATCCTCATCTTTCTGGTCTAAACTTTTCCAGATTAGATAAAGCTCTTGAGAAATCTCTTCTGGTCTCATGAAGGACTTTGTGGCTTATTTTTGTCAGAACAGCAGCAGTGAATTGCACATGCACACACACACACACATATACACATATATGGTTAGTGACACTTTTTCAGGGCTGGAGTTTGGAGAAACTGAGTAGTCTTGTAACTCTTCTGTTTACATAACAAATTCAGAATGAGGGAACCACATGGTAGGGTCCAAGTAATTGTGTTTACTAAATATGCACAGCATGCAAGGCCAGGCTTAAGTTATATATACACACCGCTGCTTCAACGGGATTTTGGCAGCCTCCAAAGCACAAAAAGCATTGAGTGACTTGAACTGTACCCCTATGGTCAAGCAGAAGTCTTGAACATAGAAAATGCACAGCAAATGAAGGCCAAGCTGAACGTACATTTATGCCTAAATCAGGGGGCTCAGGAGCAGGGAACAGCCAAGTAGAAGTACACTGTAAAAGAGCTTTTCCACTGCTCTCTTCCTACCTTCCGGGGTAAAAATGGTACAGATTCAATAGACCTTTGGAGAATTGCTCAGCCCTTTATTTTTTCCAAGATACATAGCAAAAAGGGAATTTCTGTTTACGTTCTCACAAAGTGACTGGCTAAATAATTCCAGATGATGGAATTTTCTTCTGTCCTTAAAGCAAAACAAAACCTTAACCTTCACCACTCTCTAAATGATATTAAGACTATGGTAAGAAATCTTTATTTCAGCATTCAGAAAGCAGTTAACAAGAACAGAGAGTTGGAAAAATAACCCTAACTCTGCCCCTATGTCCATGTGCAATACAGGCTTGAATTGTATGTTAATAAGGTCTTTCTTTGGGATGCTTTCTATTTTTCCCTGAAGTTTTTAGGTAACAGCTGTAGCAGTTTTGGGTAACAGCTGTAACAGCTTTTAGTATGTTATGCCTCTATGAATTCCTGCAAACTAGTTATATAGAAAGGGAACTATAAGCCTATTACTAACAAAATGTACTGCCCATATTGGTGAATTCTGAAAAAAATGTGAAGTAGTGATTTTCATCCACTGTTAGGCCAAATATTTTTGGAGACAATTTTCAGCCTGAGAATATGAAGTCACCTTTTAATCTTTTTCTTTACAGAATGCTGTAAAGAGGAAGCATTTTACCTTCCTTTTCGTTAGCTTGGCAGATGGGCTGTCTACCACAGTTTTTACATGAAAAGAAACTGAGGAAAACACAGCTGAAACAGAAGAAAAAAATTTTTCTATGTGAAATTGTGGATCTTAATAAAAAAGTATATTTTCCAAATGAAACAAAATGTCATCAATTATGATGATTAACGATTACAGGTGTACTTTCTTCTGGTTTTGGACAGAAAAGTAGGCTGGAAACCTCATATGTCAATCCTGATATCATGTGCTGTCTAGGATTTTGTAATTTCAGCTTTTCAAAAGGAAAACTTTTAACTTTAAAAAAAAAAGAAACTAAGTTCAGGTAAAATGCCATTGCACAATATCAGCTGGATATGGAAAATGTCACACCAACATATCTCATCATGGTGATGTACCCGTGTGAAAGTGTTTATACTTTTTTTACAGAATCAAAAATCTACACTCTAACTTCTGTATTTTTAAAATATCACTCTAGGAATTTTTCTTCCATATATATTATGCTGGCTTATGTACTTGAGAAATGTATGTGCATATTTCCCATAGGCATGTCAGGAGATACACCTACACACTCGTTTTGCCAGTATGTCTATCCACAACTGTACACAGCTTTTTCACAGAAGGTAGATCACATTTACATCTGTTTTCTCTCTCTCTTTTTTTTTTTAAATAAATATGTGATAACAGTAGGTTTTTTTCCTCTTTCAAACTATTGTTGCCAAAGCCTGCTACATTTCTTTGCTAGAGAAGTATCAGGGTAATTTTAAAAGACTGTGAAAGTGTTAATACTTTTTGTTCTGTGCTTATCCTGAAGAAGGTACAGCCATCTTCCTTTTCTCACACTTTTCCCTGTGTCTTTACAGCTTTCTCACAATGTTTTCATGAGGCAAACTCTGTGTCATCCAATTATTTCCTGAAGAAAACTAGAGTGATAAGCCTTTGAAAACTGAGCCAGGACTTCAGATTTCTCTCACTGTATTAAATCATACTGATCAAAAACATGGAAAGATATAGAAGCACAAAATTAACAGTGGGACAGAGAGAATTGGAAATGAGGATCCCTGGATGTAATAACACATGAGATGAGAGCGTCTAATATCAAGTAAATTTATTTGGACAGAGAGGGAATTACTGGGTGTGTAATACTGATTAACTATGTTGGAGAGAGACCCTGCCAAGCAGCATGTTTTGGTCAGCCTCTTTATAAAAAAGAATAGGAATGTAGGTAAAAGGTTAAACACAGAGGAAAAAAAAAATTGCATCACTCCTCCTGTTAGATAATCCTTGGGCATCATCTGCATGAACTAGAGTAGAACAGCTCACTTCTGGGAGGGATTCTGTCCCAGCTCCCATGACCGAGAGATTTCTGCCTTACCCTGTAAAAATGTTTGGGGGGATATTTATTGACATGAATGGGACTGTGCATAAATGCATCTGAGATCCTAAGTGTTTTGTGTTGTTTGTTTAAGTTCTTTATAGCAGAAAGACATAGCATTTTTTTTTAATGTCACATTTGCTGAGGAAAATACACTGGGTCATATGTCAGACTCGGGGGAAAAAAATATACTATCATTTAAATCTATAGTCCCATAATTTTTCCTTTCCTACTTAAGCACATGGATAACAGTTTGAAACAACAACAACAAAAGTGTCCAATACACAGAGCATCTTTGTCTCTCTAATACACAGAGCATCCCTAGTAACATTTATTCCCAGCATGATGCTTCGTATGTCACGTCAGCGCCATCCCAACTTGGATGAACTCTGGAAGCGTTTGTCACTGCTATGCACTCCTCTCACAGAAGTGTTTGAGCAAGCTATAAAGCAATACAAATCATCAAGCACTCTGGTGGGGAGGCCCCGTCGATTCGGGACGTTTGGGAGATGAGTATCAGTCGGTTTAGAGGATTGCCAACAAACAGTTTTGAAAGAGGCTTGTATAAAGCAATAAAGGCACACATCAGATCTTTAAATACTCAAGGGGTTCTGTGGGAGCATTTCTTCAGGAGCAGGGAACTGTTTTATCTTAAGTTTCTTCAGAAAGTCCTTGCACTTTTAAACTGTGCTTGTGAGTATGTTTTGACTGTCCTTCCTCGGGCTGTATTTAGATGGGTAATTCACAACTTTTTCAAGCTGTAGCTCTTTGTAGTAAAAGTGAAATTAAATCACCCAGTCGAGACTAAGGGCTTTGGGAAAAGGATCAAGGGGCTGTGAAGAAGCAGCTGAGGGAGATGCCCTCCTTCCCCTGCTGGCACAAAGCTCTGGGCAGCATTTCAGGGGCTGTCCTGCACTTATTTCCTGGGGAATCTCCTGGTCTCCAACATGCACCAAAAATCCAGATACCTAGTAGATAGCCACAGGACTTCACCTAAATATATTTTTTCCAATTGATAGCTGGGATATACCTAGATATTGTGGAATAATACATGTATTTTTCAGATGCTGCGTTTTAATTAATGTGGAAGAGATTGACACTGAACAAGTGCTGCCTGACACGTAAGCAGGTAAAGCACATCCACCCATGTGCACGTGAGTTTGGAACTTGGGAGGGCAGGACAGCCAGCAACCAAGTTCTTCCTGCAGTGCAGGTCCATGCTCAGCAAGTTTCCTGGGGGACACTTTGGTTATGCCTGGGCTTGGACCTTCAGCATCCCTTCATCCTGGGTGTGTCCCTTGTCCCTGCAGCACAGAAGCTGCAGGATAGTGACAGACAGCCCCTAGAGCCACAACTCAACCTGCCTCCAGCCTTTCCATGTGCTACCTAGGCCATGAATTCCCATCTGTAATGCAGGAGGCAGCCTAGCTTTGCCCCTCTTCGACACTTTTAGTGGTTACACAGTCCTTTCAGTCTGCAGAAATCTGTGATGTGTTACTATTCACCAGTTCTGAGGGGAACACATCAGGGACATCACCAAGTGAAAAAGATTGGCATTGCATTACTTGTGATGTTAAAAGTCAAAAGGTTCTCCCCAGTGAAAGGATAGAGCAATGCTAAAACTAACAAGGCCTTGACATCTCCTTCCTAATGCCATATTCTCTACCTACTGTGGGAACAATGATCACTCAGAGCGTATATTTTGGGTAGCAAAGGTCCTGTGTGCCTTAATATTATTTATGTCTATTTTCCTCCAGCGGTCTTTTTGGTCAGGGTTGTGATTTATGTTGCTTTTATCCCAGCTGGGCAGAGAGATCCTTTGATGGATTACAATCTCGGCAAACTCCAACGCGAGAAGAAGAATGACAGCTAAGACACTTAAACCAGACTTTTCACCATCCTGGAAAGGAACTGGCTTCCAGGATTTGGAGGTTTTTTAATGCTCTACCTCCCTCTGCTGTTACCAGCGAGAAGTTCCTCGACAATGGGAAATCATGTACTCGCGGCTTCGATTTCCATGCTCTCGCTCCTGGCGATGATGGGAGACACGGACAGTAAAACAGACAGTTCCTTCATGATCGACTCCGACCCCAGCCGCTGTATGAGGCACCACTACGTCGACTCCATCACCCACCCCCTCTACAAGTGTAGCTCCAAGGTAAGGCCTTCCCTCACCTCCTTGCAGCAGCTGCATCAGAGGGGTTGTTAAAATGAACCATTCTGGGTCGTTTTCTCTGCATAAATTCCTATCCACCAAAATCTAGGTTTCAGAGACTTAGGGATGCGGACACATCTTGTGTGCACATGAGAACTGGGACTCTCTTTTCGCCTTTTCAAAAGGAGGAACACGCCACACATGCAGTAAATGCTAAGATTCAAAGGGGTCTATGGACGAATGCTAAGGATTCATTTGGGGTCTCAGCTGAGGGTGCCAAGGAGACAGGCTAGTTTGGAAGTTTAGATCACCCCAATCACCCCCTCCTTCAAATGAGTCTTTAATCTGGAGCGTGTAAATTTGTAACTTCAGAGGTGAAGCACTGAGACAAAGAACCAAGCTGTAAAATGGTAGCTAACAAAGATTGTGAAGAACATTGCTTATTTCCTCCCTGCCCCCCACTTAACTTCAAGGCCTTTATTTTCGTGCAGAATGACACTTGGGTGTTTACTGTAGGGCTTAGGAGCAGACAGAAATACAAAATTGCCTTTCATTTGGGATTTCAAGCCTGAAAAGTTTTGTGTCAAAACGGTTTACAAGCCTGCACATGTAGCCTACAGCCATTTATTTCATTGGATGGAGAAGAAGAATGGGGGGAAACAATGGGAAAATCCTTGCTAGTCCCTTTCGTCCTGTCCTAATTTGTTCCATCTGGGTTAATACAGTCTGTACATTCAGGGAATAACTGCCAGAGCCAATGCTTCTGCCAGGCCTGTGTTGGGCAAGAGAGTGATGAGAGGCAGATATGTGACAGGGTTTAGGACAAGAGGGGTGCCTGCCATGTTGCCTGATGGAAAACTCCAGCAGCAGGGATCCTGGGAGCATTAACAAGGAGAAAGGATGCAAGCAGTTGAGATGGATGCAGTGCTGGCTGCAGACACCCCCAGATGCTTTGTGTGCAGAACAAGGCACGTTGCTTCCCATGGTTGGTGCTGGGGTGAGGCAACAGCATAGGTAGCAGCAGATCATAAAACTTAAAATGAAGCACAGAGAGAAGTGTCAACAGAAAATACGACCTGCTCAGTGCTCTGTGCCCCCCCTGTGCACCAGGACAGCTGCTGCCCTGACCATGCTCTTTCAGCCAGGCTTTTCCCGTGCCTGCTCACCAGAGAGGCCTCAAAACTGGGCAGAGGGAAAAGCCCTGCTCTGGGCTGCCTTGCAGTGATCTCTCAGCAGTGCCATCTGCCTCACTTTGCCTGATTCACAGCAGTAGGAACCCATAGATTTTTGCTCTGCTGCTTCCAAATCCAAACAGTAAAATCATGCACTACTTGTGATTCAGGAGAAGTCTTTTAATTTGCTTTTAGCTCAGACTAGATCTTCTTACCATTTGGGAAACATCCAGCTTTAACACACAGGACTGCAGAGGGCATCTGTTTGTGCAATATTGATGCTATTGCAGTTGGCTCCAACAAGAGGCAAAGCTGATAAGTGTAGGTATGTGGGTGGGTTTTACTTAATGGTATATGGGTGCTCCAAGTCCTCCCTTCTCTGAGCACTTCAGATCACCAGCTAGACCTGAGGATCCTCAGCTATCCTGGTGGTTTTGTCCAGGAGGGCAATGCTCCACCCAGCTGCCTTCACCCTCCACTCCTTCTCTGCCAGAGTCCAAAGGCTTTTGCTCCTCATCTGGTTTTCCTGGTGGAGGCTTTTAGGATAGTTGTGTTAGGTGGGGTCTGCTCCCTAGTCCATGAGTTCAGGAGCTTTGATCTGTTCAGGACTCTGTCAATGTGCTGCCTGGTGGCTGGGATGTGCCACTGGGTCACTGAGTGCCCACCTTCTCTGCTCCAGCATTGCCACCACCACACTCTGGGTGTTTCTTAAAACTCTGTCTGCCACAGATGACAGATAGAGGGTTAGATGGAAATGAGAATACAGAATGCGTTGTAATGAAAACCATATTATTTCAAAACTGAGCTTTGAGAAAAAGAGCTGTTGACATAAACATTTGCAATTCTGGCTGAAAAAGTTGGTGATTTTTTTAAATCAAGCCTTTAATGGAAATTATGTTTGAAAATATTATCACATCTTTTGGCTTCCCAAATTCCACAATGGTTTCAAGAACATTTTTTTAACAATACTGCAAGTTGTGTGGACTTTCTCATGAAATAGAAAATGAAAACAGTTTCCATAAAAAGTGAAATAATTTTGACATTTCCTAGAAGACTCTATTAGATTAAGCTCTTTTTTTTTAAGGTCTCAGGGATCTGAATCATCCTGGTAGACATACGACTTCTGTTCTGGATCTAGCATATAAACACAGATGAATATTAGACTTGTTAATGAAAACTAGATGCAATGTCTGTTCACATATATATATATAGAGAGAGAGAGTGATAAAATATAAACAAGTAAAAAAATGGAAGGTTCTGTGGGAGTAGCTGTGGGAATTGTGGTACTTCTTGTTTTCACCAAGTTTCCATTGTGAGCTTGGGCTGACAATGTCAAGCAGAGACTTTGCCCTTTTTAGGGGTGATATACTATTTTCACTGAGACATCCTTTTTTACTTCTTATGTTTTCCCTCTCAGTGCAGCATAGAATTACAGAAGACAAAAATTACCTCAGAAATTGCAAGATATATTATATTTGCTGTCCATCCTGATTAAAAAGGATTATGTCCACTGTGCTTCTCTGTGGAGGCTGCCAATAGTATCCACATGGGAAGTGGTTTTGTTAAACATCCAGCCAATATAATTTAATCATTAAAATCCCTTTTGCTTGTGGCCTCAGGCAGGTGATGAAATCAGTTTCCCAAAGCCTTCAGAAACATGGTCCGTTACAGTATAAAAGAGACACAAAAGAGGGATGGAAGAAGGCCATTTGTTCCTGAAAAACAGTGTTTTCCTTTGACTTCAAGGAAATGTTTGTATCAGTTCGTGAGGTATTGTCTTTCCTGACCGTATTGGATTCTGCCTGACCTCTGTCACAGAGATCCACTGGTCTTCATCCATGTGCTGGATTGCCTCTCTGCTGCAACCAGAGCCTCCTAAATTACAGTTTTGGCTGTCACAAGTGCTTTGTCCAGATGTGCCAGAAGTGTGCTACCACTGACAGCCCTGCACTAAAGAATCCAGCCCAGAGAGACACAGACTAGATGAAGAGAGATTTAGCAGATGTTTGAAGACTCATGAGGTAGCTCAGGAGATTTTCAGTAATGCCTGCTTGCAGCCAGGCCATGGATACCGCGTGAAAATCTGTTCTCATGTGCCTCAGCCCATCTGCTGTTGCTGAAGAGTGAAGAAAAGAGGACCACAAACATCATTAATAACAAACCAGTTCACAGCTTCTGGATTTCCAGAATACAGCTCAAATGATCAGAATCAAATATTACCTCAGTTTGCCCTCTTTTGTACCTATGAGATTGTTGACTTTAAGTAAGAAAACCTATTCTTCCATGGCTGCTCATAGATCCATGTGGTCCCCTTGTTGTAGGACTCTCTTCTTCTGGATCCAGCATCACAAGGTGACACACAAAAGCTCACATGTGCAGGGGATGAGGGGAGCCAAGAGGCACATGTATCAGATTATAAAATACAAATACCCACATGTTTTTACTATATATATACCCTCTGTATTACTGTGCTATGCCACTACAGCATTACTAATTATTTAGGTGATAATCTCTATTGCACTGTAGTACACCATGCAATAAGCAGCTGGTGCAATTGATTAAATGGCAAAGCAAAGCTTTTAAAGTACATGCTATTTCCAGCTCATTTGCACACCTGCCAGAATCCACTGGTGCTGTTCTGGATTTATGAGGAGGAGAAGGTTAAATTTTGCTGAGGACTTCAGGTTAGCCCAGAGGGTTAGAAAGCTATAAAAATGGGAATTTTGGATTTTTTTAATCCTGCGCTTGATACCCTGGGTGCTGTGCCATTTGTAAGAGTTTACATTGTCATCCAGAAACAGGGCATAAACCCAACTCTGTAATGTTACATTATATGAATACTGACCATCACCTTACAAAAAACTAAACAGCCAGCAAAATTTGAGATTAAAATTAGAGCCTCCGCAGACTAAGACAAGTTTTTAAAGACAAGGCTTGCTAAGCAATTATAAATGCAGTGGCACATTGAATAAATATTGGCTGGGTTTGCATTAGGAAAGCAGCTGTTTATGAGAAATGTATTGAGACACAGATATGGACACATCAGATAATTCTACCCTATAATTACACTGCTACAAATTTCTGTAGCCCTTCATTCTGTTTCTTGGGGATTTGTTTTTTTCCCCCTGGCATTTCTGAAAATACCTGCAGATACAGGAGCAGATGTGTGCCATGAAAAGCCCTCAAGGCAGCAGTACCAGAAGAGGCTGGCTGTTCCAGCTCCAGAAGCATTGGCCATTAGAAGTGACCTTGGCCACCTTTGGGCTGAAATCATAGAATCATAGGAATGGTTGGTTGGAAGGGACTCTGGAGTTCCTCTGAACCTCTGAAAAAGCAACTTCTGGCTGCTGCACATCCCCCTTTGCCACTCCTGAGCAGAGTTCTGCTCTGTTGCCTTTGCAACCTTCGAGCATTTCTCAGTTGCCCTTGGATTGCTCTTCACCCTCCTCTTCAGCCAAATCTTTGGGAATAGCCTGTGACAGAGGTCTGGTGAACTGATCAAAGCAGGGGACCTAACAAGAGCTGTCAAGATGCTAGAAAGGAAACCAACTGGTTTAAATGTCCTAATCTGCTGCCTTTCCTTTGCTAGGCAGGTATCTAATGAAATACCCTCAGCAGCTGTCTGCCTGGGAAGTGAGTTTTGTTTACCAAGGGGAAGTAAATGGATTTTTATCTGACATTAATGGGGTGCTAGCACTTTAAGGATTGTCTGTTCCCCTGTTCTCTATACTCTAAAGACATTGGTGTTAAGGAGCTTGACATAGCTAAAGCTTGGGTGTGACTCAACATTTCACTGAAATTTCCTTCCCACAATATTACTAGTAACAGCTGCAGTTAATTTGTCTATGAATATGCAGTATCACAGGAAGGAGATCATAAATTTATGCTATAAATCATAAAGGATGGCAAAATTGTCACAGAGCAACAAGAACCCATCTCTTAATTTAACCAAGAAACAAGATGGTACCAACCACAGATCATCAGCTCATGAAGACATATGCCTTGTGATTTCTCTGTGTTGACTACAACTGTAGTTGTTAATATATCAATACATTTCTAAGCAAACCATTTAGCATGCAAGTTCCCTTGGAAGAGTAATTTTTAAGCACTGTACAATGGATGATCAGAGCCTTTCCCATGGACACAGACAGAGCTGACATTTCCTGCTTGGTATCAGGAAAATTCTCTTTCTCTTTCTATCCTCTCTTTCCTTATGACTCTGACTAAAGAGAAAATCTAACACTTGACATACCTGCTTGCATGACTTGGAGATTTGCAGTCAGTTGAACATGTGTAGTGAAAGAGGCCCAAAAGGGTTTAAGGCTGTAAAATATTTGCTGTCACATCTGTAGTCATCATTTCAGATATTCTGGAAAAAAACATGAGATATGTGCAGCGTGGTTAAAAGGTAATGTTCTTCCTTAATTATAGGAAAGACAACTGTTTCACTGCCTACTTTGGATGATATAATAAGCTGATTTTGATGTTTATGTTGGTTAAGCAGAATTAGCTGATATGGACTTAATATTTCTGTCCCCATGAAAGTGTAAGGGTTTGTTCAAGCTTGTACAACACTTATCCATTATCAGGGTGGTAACAGCTGTTTCTAACACATAACTTCCTGAGCTTCAGAGGATCCTCTCCAAGATTTATATAGTGCTTAGTGCTCTATCCATCTCCTCTGCTCAACAAGGGGTTGTTGGGGAGTAGGTGACTGCACATGGACTTTCCTTCCTTAGTGCCTCCTGTTGTGCAAGTTCCCTTGTCTCACATTATGGTCACAGCTCAGATGGTGAACTCAGAAGGAGAAGAAACATGGGGCCTGCACTGCTTTTGGAAAATCTCACTAAAGAATCCTCATGTTTAGCAACAAGTTCATCTTTTTTTTACATTTGCACTGCCTTAATGCCATGCAATGCATTTTATACAGATACAACTGATGCAATTATATAAGTGTATATGCACAGGTACAATTGCAAATACATATTCAAGGTGATCTTTGTAAAGGAGGGAGCTACAAACTTCTTTAAAGCAATAAACTAAGTATCTTCTTTATATTTCTATTTTATGTGTTTATACATCTAAGAATTTGAGACATTTTCCATTAGTATACAAGCTCAAAACGCTGGAAAACCGAAGTATCAGTCTGGCTGATGATTTAAGAGCTTGGCTGACCCAAATCTGGGGTCAGCAAGTCACAGTTGCAGCCACAGCGTCTGAAAAGTGAGGCTGGCTGTGATCATTTGGAGCCCTGAGGTCACTCCAGGTCCTGTTGTCCTCATTGGTGTCAGTGCCAGGGACTCCAGGAGGAGTCCTTGCTTTTCCTCCTGCCCATGTTATCTCCTCTGCTCTCTCAGACACAGCTCAGACCCAAAGCACTGCGTGGGGCTGGGGTGCCCTCACCGGGGTGGTGGGATGCTGTGACAAGAAACCAGCCAGGCTGGAAGAAGGTAGCCATCTGCTGGTGTTCCCTGGGCTCTAGCAGCCGAGAGGGGGCACGTTTCCTAACCCGTGTCTCTTTTCCTTTGCAGATGGTGCTGCTGGCTCGCTGCGAGGGGCGCTGCAGCCAGACATCGCGCTCGGAGCCGCTGGTCTCTTTTAGTGCGGTGCTGAAGCAACCCTTCCGCTCCACCTGCCACTGCTGCCGCCCCCAGACCTCCAAGCTGAAGGCCATGAGGCTGCGGTGCTCGGGGGGCATGCGGCTCACGGCCACCTACCGCTACATCCTCTCCTGCCACTGCGAGGAGTGCAACTCCTAGGGGCGGGGTGCCACAGCAGGGAGGGGACTGGCGTGCTGCCGATGGGAAAGGCTCCCAAGAAATAATCCAGAGTCAAGCCGATGCTCCCAGCACACGATTGCAGCAAGGACAGGACTAACCAGGCTGGAATGAATCTGAGAGCTGAAGTGTAAAATACCCTGGGGTGCTGGATGGTGGATGCTGGTACCACGGTGTACAAAGGAGAAAGGGCAAGGACTTGTTTTTGAGAAGCCTTTCTTTTTTTCTGAAAGGATATTTTTGAGAAATTCTTCTTTTTCAGGCTCAGATCTGACTACAGAGCTTTTACTGCTGGCTATGGGCAGCAGGGGAACAGAGAGGGAGGTCAGCTGGATGACAGCACTGAGCTCTGGAAGCTGATATGTTCAGACAGAGGATGGGCATCAGTTCCCACATACAACCTCTTAACCTATCAATTTATTCTCAGTTTCCTACTTATACTGGCCTTCAAAACAAACTGTGCTGTTGGCAAGGGTCATGTGTTACTGATCTAGCAGCCAAGTGCTGGATGACTTTAACTGTGGTTTAGCAGAAATTATAAATAAACCATTGAAAAGTGAACTGGATCTGAAATGCCATGCTGGGAATATCCAGCCCTAGCCAGCTGAAATGATTATTTGCACCGTATGTCATCAGAGTTCAGTGTTTGA